>NC_133370.1:24314051-24499915 GCF_049309525.1 Garra rufa | reverse complement strand
ATTTGCTTTTTACAGTTTTGTCTTGCTTTTCAAAGAAAAAAAAAAATCAATTACAAAGCTACTACTAAAAAACTATTTAAAAATATTTATTTAACATTTAACATTTCTAACATTCTAGTAGACATTATAGCCTACCAACAAAGCACAATTTAACTTAAAATTAATAAGTTAGTAAAATAATATTCTTTGGTCATTTTTAAGACCCCCTTCTTGAATCAAACATGTGTTTTTTTAAATGTACACATAAATGCAATCTTGTCTGCAATCTTTGTCTGAGCAAAGGAGAATGTAATAATAGAGCTGTTGTAATGATTGTTATCATTATTTGTGTGTTTTTTATTATTTTATAGAACAACAGTAAAATTACAATAGTAACATTTATGAATGTTGACTTTTATTTTGTTGGAAACCCACAAGACGACCTCAGTACTAGTTTTTGCGGACAGCAGCAGATTTATGAAGGACTCCCATTTCATCACAGGGATTTTCCTCGCGCATTGGACTTGTGCAGCGCTGTCAGAATAAATACAATTTGTGCGTGTATTAGACAACATAACGTTCTGTAGTTTATTTAGTAATAGTTTAAGGCCATTTCGTGATTTCAGTCATCATACAGTAACCAGCAACAACCACCCCTTTCTCTTCTCACGGAGGACATGTGATACTAAACAGTCCTGTGCTTTTGGTGCTTGTAATGATTTTTGCGTCTTTCTCAGACAGTTTTAAATGCTTCCAGACTGACGACATGTTTGCTGCATTAGTGCACGCCTCTACTTGATCACATCATTGTTTGGTATAATTTATTTGTCCTTTTCGCGTATTTATGCTATTTTCGGCTGAATAATTTTGGTTGCCGTTCAGTTGCCAGTTCGGTGCATCCCTACTCAAGACATTGTTCAGATGTTTTATCGCAAGACATTTGTCAGGTTTTTGTCCTGTGTGTAGGGCTAACCCTTTATACATCTCATCCCAAGCCTCTGTTGCTAATTCCAAAACACCATTTTAGAACTAATAACGGAGGCCTAAACCATTGATATGCAGACTAATGGCATTATGCATGTGTGAATAACCCAAGTCTGGGCATCTCTCAACAGTTTCTCTATTAAAAGCGAAACTATAAGTTTATCTGCTTCATTAAAAGCAACGTTACCATCTCCAAACTGAGCAATGCCATTAAACTTTTTAGCAGTTGCAAACTATATTACCGAAAAAGTGTGGCTGTACTAGGAGTGTGCAGTAATGACAAAAAAAAATGATATCTTGAAGTTTTCTTAAATTTTGTCCATAATGATATCTTGCTGAGCATGTCATTGTGTTGGTACCTTGGCAGGTTTTGATATTCTTCATATTCTATGAGGCAATTAGTTTGCTGGAATAATATAAATTAACGTGTCCAATAAGTTTTCCAAAATATTTGTACTTTTTACGGCCAATTTCTTTTTCTAACCTAAATAAATGTATCGTATGTATCATTTGTGTCAAATTCTTAACTTTAATCAATAGTTTCAAATAGACACTATAGGGCTGTTGCCAATAAAATAAAATCAGTATCAACAAAACTTGTGTTTGCAATGCAGAGGTGGCACAGAATCTTCATCTGAATTGGAATTTAGATACATTCACACAGGCTGTTTAATGCAGGGTTTGAATGGATTTAACCTGCAGTTACAAATGCATAAATACTTTTTGGATGTTTAAAAAAAAAACACTAAGCATGAATGATTTTGTTAAAAAAAAATAGAGTGGCAAATGGCAAATCACTGCATGACTGAGTCATTGATTCAGCTGATTCATTCAAATGGCTAATTTATTTAATAACGAAACACTGTCGTGGGTTGGAGAAAAATAGCACTCTTCATGTAATATTGACTGCATGAGATGATATAAATATAAAAATCATATGGGGACATTTGTGTCCCTATATCTTGAATTTGGGTGGAATTCTAAATGTATTTTAATAGACTAAATCACGTAGCAAAAGAGAGTGCACACCTAATGTGCTCGCACAGTAGTCTAACCTACATCAGGTAATGTATGCGTGCAGTCTATGGGTGTTCAGTTTTTGCGATATACTTGATAATATCAAAATACATATAGTTTAAACATCAATTACGATATTATCATAGATGATTTATATCACACAACCCTAGGCTGTACTGTATGTGTGCGAATGCAGATGGAGAGAGCATGATGGAAAATGAAAGAATGTTTTGCATAGATAATAAAAGGTAAATTAGTTAAGTGGAAATTGTCTTCTTTATCCTATTGTTGGCCATATTTGTTTTGTTCTTTTGCTGTTATAAGCTACAAGGACTTTTGAAATAACTGAAATAAGTTGGCGTAGTGATATGCAACTATAATGCTGTCAACAAACCTGGAACTACTTCATTGTTGCATTTGAGAATGTTTAACCAATCAATATAAAGCATTCAAAAGCCCTGCGGTATAAATCTGTTTAATCTAAAAGTGAAAAGGCTAAATAAGAGATTAATCAGATAAAATAAATGTGTATATGGCTGGTCATGTGTTCCTAACATGTTCCATGCAGAATAAAATAGCTTTTATTACACTGATTATGATGAAAGTCTTCAGTGCATGTGAGTTTATTTTATTTTAAATACATTTTTCAAAAGCATTATTGAATTACTTACGTGCAAAACTTTTCTAATGAGGGAAAAGCTTTAATTCTTTTCTAGCATTTATTTATTCTTTTTTAAGTTCATGGCTTGCCATCCAATTTGATGTCGTAAAATGTACTTTATATAAATTATATCATGACATTATCTATTTATTGTTTTGATGAAAAATGCAGACCACACCACCAAAAACAAACAAACAAAAAAATAAATCCACTATATTTTCATGCAAATTGCAAAGGTTCAGGCACACAGAAGCGAGACATACAGGAAAAAGACAAATGTATGATCATTACAATGTTTCCTCTGGAGAGTGACCATAGTCTGGCCTACAGGAAGTGTTCATGTTTTGAACTCTTATCTGATATTTTGTCTCAGTGGAAACCAATGAAACCGAACAGACACATTCATATGAAACTAAAATTGGACATCTGAACAGTTTAAACAATCTCTATCCCTTCTGGCACCACAAAGCATTGGGGCTCTCCTAAGACCCCCGACAATAATCGAGACAATCTGTCTTCTAAACAAACATGATGTCTTTTGACGTCAACAGACCTGACTTGAGGTGCTAAGTATCGTCTGCACATCTACAGGCCCAGTAAATGCTGCACTGCTCTGTCCGACGTATTCCTCTGGAATATTTTGATTTATGGACCTATCAGGCAATTACCCTGCCAGTATGTTTAGATGATAACTCAGGAGGTCTTTGCAAACAGAGAAACTAATGAGGACAGCTGCATTGATTTGCTCATTGTTGCAAATTGGCTGGATTCAATACAATGGCCATTATAATTATTTCATGCGACATATTCATTATAGTTCATAATTCATTCATACACTAAAGAAAAGCACGCTTTTCATAGAACTTTAAAAAAATGAAGCCAACAGTTTGCATGGCCTTTTTTAAGTTAAATTCATCTACTGTACTTAATGTTTAAGTCCAATGAATACATTTACTTAAAATAATTAAGTTGCTATGAGCTCCATCATGGTAATTGCCCATTTATATGAAGTAAAGTTTAAGAAGATTTCTTAAGATGTGTCAGCTTTAGGGATGCACCGAATATTTGGCCACCGAAAGATTTTTATCACCGAAACAACACAGCCGAAACAGCATGTTGACGCAAACAGAAACCACGGCTTGTCTGAAGCAACACGTCTGCGGTGTGGACGTATTTCAGTATATCCGAGAAAGACCCACGGATAGCGATTTGCAAAACTTATAATGCCGAAATTTCACACCCTAGGGGTTGTGTCTGCAATCGTGCCTGCAGTGATGAGAGCAGAGATCGAGACAGATGTAGCTTTCAGTGAGTGAAAAACAATGGCTTTACGTTGGTGTTACGTCGCAATATTTTAAAGATATGTCTTTTCTATATGCTGTATTTTTATAGCCAATGGATATCACACAAGCAACGTGAAAACTGCGCAATATGTTAAAGTGAAAGTAAAAACTGACAGTGCTTTCAGCATCTGACGTGCATTCTCTCAGAGACAATGAGAGACGATTATACTTCATATGCTGATATTTAGTCCCCTAATATTTTTCTTGTGCCCCTAACACGGTGGGGAAAAAAGAAAACGTATTTTGTGTAAGGTTTGTTTTTGAAAGTCGGTTCTTGAAATAAAGCTCTTAATTTTCATTGATGACTGCAGTGTTATTAGGGTTTAAGAAAGTTTTAATTATGATTTCAGGTGGTCTTAAATGTGGGGACTGAAAGACAAGAATTGCGATGAAACTTCAAAAGGCTATCCATTGAATAAATATGAGCGCTGCACGTTTCAAAGTCATTTTCTGCGCTGTTTTGTGTACTAGCATTCTGAAAGCGCCTCCTGCTGGAAGAGAAACACGTAGAGTTGTAAATGTGAACTGATGGATCCACAAGTAGGGATGGGTACCGAAACCCGGTACTTTATCGGTCCCGGTGCAAAATTATAAAAGACGAAGTATCGATAAGCTCTGACGTTAACGGTTCTGCTGTCGGTACTGGAGAAATTAAAAAAAAAAAAAAAAAATGTCCTATTTATTATTGCTAAATAAACATTACCTAGCATATTTTACCTGACCAGCCTTTTATAATTTGTGATAACATTTTTGTTATTCGCCTGCACTGCTGTTATTTGCTATCTCACGCACGAAATGTAGTCTGTTCCGCAGTACACAGAGCTCGCGCTTATGGAGTGACAATGGCGGAGAGCGCCGAACGATCTAAAGTATGCTTACACTTCACCCGTGTGAACACGGACAATGCTCGTTGCAACAAGTGCAACAACATTTTTGCTTGTAAAGGCGGAAACACAAGCAATTTATCAAAACATCTAGCCAAAGTGCATTATGTGCAGAAATGCAAAGTTTTCGACTGCCTAGCTTCTACTTCATAATCCGTCTCCTCGGGTATGCATGCTATGTTAAAATAATGACATAAACATCACATAAGGTCTCTCTAAATCAGTATTGTAATGTTAATAATTTAATAAACACACATTCAGATACATATAGCCTACATATAGGCTAAATATTTAGAATATTTTTTATGCAGTAGCCTAAATAAATATGAAACATTAAAATGCCTTTATAGTACTGCTTTTACAAATAGATAAATAATAATAAACTATGCTAAGAAATTATAGAGCAGACCTTACCTAAAAATTAATTTGTAGTTCATTGTATATTCATTTACAAGAAAATTGTGTTTATTTGTTTTACAATAATTGGTTTTGTTTGTGTAACAGATATTTGCTCAAACATTGGTGTTTGCTAAGCTATAGATAATTTAAAAAAATAAAGTGTTGTTATTTCTGTTCTCAATTTGTTTCGGTTTTGTAATTAAAAATACAACAAAAAGTACCGATAAGAGTACCGATAAAGTACCGAATCGATAGGTGGTATCGATAGAAGTAGTAATACCGTTAAAACCTTAACGATACCCATCCCTATCCACAAGATAATGTGTTATAAAAATGTAAACAATTAAACAATTTAAACAAAGGCAGTAAAATATATGTATATGTTATTTAAGTAATATAATACTTGATTGATAATAATTGTTTAAATTAATATAATTTATTTATTCTTTGAAACTTTAATATTAATTTATGCAATTACAATGCCTTGATTTGAGTAAGATTAGTACACAGTCATAGCCATAAATGCAATGGTACTAATAATTGGCATAATTCTTTCGGTGTTTCGGTTTTCGACCTTGGTTTCCTCTTTTTCGGTTTTCGGTTTCGGCCAAGAATTTTCATTTCGGTGCATCCCTAGTATAAATGTATTTATATATTCTGTGGAAGGCGTATGACAAAGAAATGTTCGTCCAATCAAAATGTTTGGTCTGGACATTACGATAGGCTGTCATCCTATTTGGAGTGTTGCACATTTCAACTCGGTGTTACAATGTATTGTAGTAATTCTGTCTCTGAACGTCTGGTCTGTGTGTGGAGATGCGTTCAGGGGACATGGCTTTGGACGGCGATTCGCAGGTAGGGTGGAATGTTCACTTTGAGTGCTATCAGGCTGAAGTTAGCATTTCCCCGAGATCTTCTATGGACCTTTCTCACATTTCTAGGTTTGTCATAGCGGAAGTCATCATAGGTGGGTAAAATCCGAGAGCAGTGAATAGAAGAGTACCACAAATATATTTTTTTGCATTCCCATTTGCTCAAATAGGAAAAGAAAACTCCACGTTAGTGTTTTCAAAAAAATGAGAGAGACTGATATCGGCAGTCAGAAGAGAGAACAATGTCAAATTTACCGTCCCTGCTATAGATGCGGCATTAGAAACACCCTTGCATAAGTGAGAACATTTTTATTGTAACTTGATGAAAAGGTGATATAAAATATGAAAAACTTTCAAGGTTTTATGATAATGATGGCCGTTGAAATGCATCACTGTCTTGTTAAAAGGGTCCATTGCATTTTTAAGCCGTTAAAATGCAATCGGAAGTGAAAGAGAACTAATTTCACTATATGAGTGTGATGTCTGAGTGTGCTGTTAAAAGGGTTTGTGCACGTGAAGATTGTGCTCACAGAGTGTAGGAGTACTGAACTTTATGTTTGCCACCGTAATACCTTGAATGGTTAAATGCACACATCTGTATGTCAAAAAGCCTGTTTTTAAGTAAAAGTAAACAGCTGAGAAAGAAAACACAAAATCTCTCAGTGCTCTTGACTAAATCACTTTTGTAACTTTTAATTTACAAAATTACGAATATGCAGTGTTTTTATGCATTCAATCACGTTATACAATGTATGTAGAATATCATATTTATTTGTTCTGTTTATTTTTTGTGATATTGACAATGGTGACAAGAATTACTGTATAGTCAACATTTGGGTCAAAGTGGATCAAAAAAGTTCATCAAAAGTGTCCCAAGATAAGAACAGATTGGTTTTAGGACAAATTTGATGAAAGGTTTTGATGTACTTCAAATGTTGATTACTGTATATCATGCCGATTTTGGTTGTGTGTGTGTGTGTGTGTGTGTGTGTGTGTGTGTGTGTGTGTGTACCTGGTATTCATCACGTTGTGGGGACCAAATGTCCCCACAACGATAGGAATACCAGTAGATTTTGACCTTGTGGGGACATTTCTCAGGTCCCCATGAGGAAACAGGCTTATAAATCATGCACAATGAGTTTTTTTGAGGAAGTAAAAGTGTGCACAATCTCCTGTGAGGGCTAGGTTTAGGTGTAGGGTAGGTGTAGGGCGATAGAAAATACGGTTTGTACAGTATAAAAACCATTATGCCTATGGAATGTCCCCATAAAACATGTAAACCCAACATGTGTGTGTGTGTGTGTGTACACTTAAGTTACATAAAATCGAAATAATGTAATAATATAGGAATAATTCTGTGTGAATCATCAGTGATACATCGTCATGATGACAACGCTCTCTAGTGCTGTACTGTAAAGATGAAATTTTGTTCAGACACAAGAATCACAAGGGATAATCCATCATGGGACCAAAAACATACAGATACATGTTGGCTCACTTTCATTGTAATTTACATGATTAAATACCAGTGTGTTGTCTACAGTGCCAGAGCCTTCTGTTCTCTGACTCATTCGGATTTCTCTTTCCATTCTTCTAAGCACACCGAATTCACAGAGCACATTTCCTTTTCTTTTTCATATTCAAATCAATCAGCGATATCCAGCTCTGCGAGCTGCTACACCAAATGTGCCACCACAAATGTGTCATATGAAACAGACTTAATTCCAATGAGTCACGTTTAAAAAAACAGCTAAAAAGCAATGCCACGGAGCCATTCATTGCGGAACAGGATGGCATATGTCTAATCATCCCTAGAGAAACAGTTGGCTGTGTCATTGCCCATGGAGAGTTGGCTGGGAGTTTTTAAAAAGGTAGTCACTGACAGATATAGGGGTCACACCTGGCCTGGTGTTGCAGATAGTCAGCGCCCAGCACTTCCCCTGCTGTCTTTCACAAGGCAGGGATTTTGACACTTCCTGCTCAGGGGCTCTACGGAACATGCCTGCTTCCTGTCACCTTGCCGTTGCCTTATTGCCATGGAAATGAATGCGACTAGACAGTGCGATAAGCGAGCCACTGCGACAAGGAAATAAGGAAGAAGAGACGCACTGTACTGTGAAATCTCTGATATATTATAAAGACGTTTTGTAAGTCGCCGTGAACACAGCCGTTCCCATTATTCCAACACGAGTGGGTTCAGAAAAGCATTTATTGATAAACAATGCGGCCAATGTGTTAGCTAAACCTTTCATCAGACTTCAGATATGGGTGCTGGGAAAGTTCAGAGATGCCCTCGAACCATGACGCCAACAAATGGCCGCTTCATGTCTGAGGAGCCCGGGGTGAAAGGTCACAGCAGTGTTCGCCATCTGGGAAATGTCTACCGAATCCTCACAACGAACTCGTGTGAAAGGAGAAGAAAGCACACCCACGTTGAGCTTTCGCTCTCGAAAAAAAAAAAATCCTCAGTCATTGGCAGTGTTATTAGCATAAGATGAGAGACGGCGAGAAACTAGCACATGAATTATTGCAGCTGTTGGGATATTAGCAAAAGGTTACATGCACCGACCTAAAGGAAAATGTTAAATATTCTACACAAAATGCAATTTATATGCTTAACCTAATATATAAATGGGGAAAATACAACAATTCACCCATTTCCATGCTAACGCACGCGCTGGCTCATTTTCCGCTGGAGCAGAATGCTGTGAAAAGCACTGTCTCCATGACAATGTGTGTGTGACACATTGAGGAACCGAAGCCCCCCAATGGGCTGCTTGCTGGTCATCACGCTAACAACCTACCATCAGCACCACAGGAGAGGAACTCAACCTCACACTCATTTAACACACTCACACCGCCACCTGTGTCTGTCACCACCCCTGCCACAACACTTAGCACAGCTCCGGAGAAGAAGTAAAGTTCATGCTGTGTGAACGGAGATATGATAGAAGAGATTCCGTTTTCATCCTGAAATGATGAACTGCAATGTACACACACATCAACAGAGCAATAAATCAACATACATCACTGTCTTGGAGAAGCTTCTGCTGTTTTTTACTCATTCATGCATTAATTTGTCTTGCCATCATGAAAATGCTCTTAATGTAATGCTATGAAATGCATATTACATTTAGAATTTAATACATGTGCAATAGCAATTTTTTCAGTCACAGTAAATACTGTGTAATTCATCCATCCATCCATCTTCTCACATCAAAAAACAGCTTAATATTACAAGTGATTTGGTTTTGTTTAGAAGTACAGTGTATACAAAAAAAATAATAAAAATAATTTAATTGTAAAAGAGTGTAAAAATGCTTCAGTGGTAAACACCTGTTACCTGGTTAACCATAAGTTAATGAACTTTTAAAAAATGAAAATGCGGTGATTACTCACCCTCATGTCGTTCCAAACTTGTAAGACCTTCGTTCAACTTTGGAACACAATTTAAGATAATTTTGGATGAAATCTGAGAGCTTTCTGACCCTGCATAGACAGCAACACAACTGACACGTTCAAGGCCTAGAAAGGATGTTAAAATAGTTCAAATAGTCCATGTGACATCAGTGGTTTAATTATAAATGTTATGGATTTACGAGAACACTTTTTGTACGCAAAGAAAACAAAAATAACTTTATTCAACTATTTCTTTTCTTTGGTTTTCGCAACAGTACCTCAATGCATGCGTGTGGTGAGAGTGTGTGGTTTCTTGGCCGATTCCGATTTCCAATTTTTAGTAAGTGTGACCTGCCGATACTGATTTTTGCAGATTCAGATTTTCTTTCTATAATAACTATAATTGACAGCATATACAAACAATAATCTATACCTTTTTTCAATGCAAAAAAAATACTTGCATTATAAAAAATGATTAAACATTACAATTCCCTTCATCTCTGGACTGTTACAGATGTTCTCTCACTTAAACAACTCTCAAAATAAAGTGCCCTGTGACTCAAAATACAGGTAGAAATTATAAATGACTGAAAATTAGTTGCTGTTTATAATACAACAGATGTAATTTCCAACTATGTTTAGAAATTGCACTGTCATTTCCCCCCTTACCTTTTTAAATGTTTCATCCTTCACATTAAATTCTTATATTGTGTCAATTAATTCAGTTAGAATAAGAAACTGTAGATTTGTTACCATTTAAATGAAATCAGTATCAACAAACACCATCTTTCCACTGCAGTGAAAACAAAAGCTACATCTGAAGTGGCAGTAGTTGCATTTACACAGACTGTTTGATGAAGATGATGGCCATAAATGCATTTACACCACAAAATTGCAAATGCATAAATTATTTTATAAGATGAATGTTTTAAATACTTTTCAAACATACACATAAGAAATGTTGGGGAAAATGCAGTGATAATTTTAAATATGAAACCAAGCCACCAATAAGTGGCGGCAAATGACTGTTTAAATGAGTGAGTCATTTATGCTGAGTTTACGCCATAACGTATGACAACATGTGACGTTCTACTCAAAGCTGTTCGTTCTCGGAATTATGCTTTTTTTTATGGCAACGCCTAAACGGAGCCAAACGTTGGTCAGGTGGTACGGTGGTCATGTGTTACTAGTCGTAGCTCTCTGAAGACTCCCAGTTCACAAGTTGTAATTACAAGTTCTACAAGGATGTGAACGCTTTTTACAAGTTGGAATCTTGTAATTAAGGGAATTCCGATATGGCGTGAACGTACCTTTAGTCCTTCATTGAAGAGATTTGTTCAAACGGCTGATTCATTCAGAAACGAGGCAAGCGACTGTCTTTATGAATGGGTTACTGAATCATTGACTCACTCGATTTGTTCGAAAAACGTGGATTCATTCAGTAACGAAACACCAGTGTGTTGCTCGAAAAATCACAACAGTTCTGCTGTGGCTTTGATCGCAAGTATTTTCGTCAGTGAAATTGAGCAAAAACAGTCAATATTGTGTCTAAAATGTAAATCCCTTAATTTTAGCTTCTTGTTTATAGAACTACTATTGTAAAAAAAATAAAATAAAAATCAGTGTCACATTGCAATCATGTTGATAATTCGGGAAAACATCCAATTTTGCATACATAAATCATAATAGGCTACTATTACAGTATCCATCTATAACTTGTGTGAGGGCTGTTGCGCTCATTTGTTGTGCAATATTTCTGCACAAGTCTTACTTACATACTAATTTAGGCTGCACAAGCCTCATCTGGCAAGACATAAATACATTTTCAGTCAAGTGTGACAACAAAATGGACCGGCTCAGAATCGGGAGACTGACCAGCTTGTCACCGGTCTGGGACAATGCGAAAAGCTGGCTAATCTCTATTATTTTTGTTTTCTTTGCGCCCATTAAGTATTCTCGTAGTTTCATTAAATTACTGTTGAAGTACTGATGTCACACAGACTATTTTAAAGTTGTCCTTACTACCTTTCTGGGCCTTGAACATGGTAGTTGCATTGCTGTCTATGCAGGTCAGAAAGCTCTCAGGTTTTAGATTTCATCAAAAATATCTTAATTTGTGCTGCGAAGATGAACAAAGGTCTTATGGGTTTGGAACGACATAAGGGTGAGTAAACATGCCGGAATTTTCATTTTTGGTTGAACTATACCTTTAACTAATATAGATATAGATCTAACTGGACATTTCATGTAATTCCACAGCACAATACTGCTGAATATTTAACAGTTTTTGGAAGTGAAAAAGAACAAGTCATCTTTTCTACAGTGAAAAACCCTAAAAGGAATAATAGTTGGTCTTTTATAGATCGAGTGTACATCATAACTTAAACCATTGCTGTCATTTTTTTTTTCAATGAAATAAAAAAGGATATAAAATAAAAGTAAAATAAAACAAAACTTAAATAAACCATTTCTAATTTTAGTTTCTGTTCTCTAAAACTGACCAAGTGTGGTGAATCACTCACCCTGAGCTGGTGAACTGTCTTGGAGCTGTGCTTATGCATGACTGTACTCATCGTGTGAGACATGTTTCTAGTCAGCCATAAATATGTGGCTCTATTATGGGCTGGCTAGCTCTGGCAAGATCTGCCATTAAAGACAGGAACTATTACCTTTGGAGGGGGTGGGGTTGATAAAACAAAGAACAAGTCATCCTGCACAACAGTGTCCCCTAGTGGAAACACCAGACAAACTTTCCTGTTGGGAAATCAAATCAGTCTCTGGAATACTGTCAGTATACACAGAAGGGGTCAGAAGTCTGAATCCATTAGTAAAAATGCCTTAATTGTGTAGTTATATTTATCTTTAAAAATGACTATATTAGCATAATTCAAGTTTGAACAATTAACATGAATTTCAGAATTTTTTTTGTTTTGTTTTGTTTTTTTTTTTTGTCTTGTTTGGCAGCAGCACAAGTTTGTGTAAATCCTGATCATGTTCTCCAGCATTATCTGAGATCCAAAGAGCATCTTGTGGAAGCAAGAACATCTGGCAAAGGAGTTTAAATGATCAAGGTCACAAAAAATGCATTATTTGACCTAGAAATGTTGCTGTTCTGTTGAAAAGTTTTGTTTTTGACATCAAAATCCTAAAGTTTATTTAAAATTTTGAATCTGTGATTTTATTTTTACATTGACTGTATAATGATTCATTCATTTTATCCAATTAAAAATATTTGTCATTTACAATACAGCTTGACTAATCTGCATCGGTTTTGCTTACAGGGAAGCCTGGACCACTTCATGAGCTTGTTCAACCCTGGCAACCCACCGACCACTCAATTCGCAAAGAATTAAGACTCTCTAACCATGCATGAAATACATTTTGTCTGACGCAACTGAACAGAACAGAGGCTCTTTCCAGCTCTAAAGTCCTGCAGCCGAATCCCTGTTAGCCAGTACCAAAAGAAATGCCTTTAGAGAACAAAAAACAAAAACAAAAGTCTAAACTGCACACAGCATCTCTTCAAAAACACACACACATTAGCATCCAACAGCTAAATAGGATCTCAGAGACTTCACTACAGCTGTGAATCAAGAGGTCTTATTGACTTCATTACTCATCAGTGTTGTAAGTGAGAGAGGCTGCATGCTATCAAAGGCAGTTTAATTTAATTGAGCCTTCAAGCCGCCTCACAAATGTATGTGACTGTATTCAACCTACCTGCTCACCCAAGAGACACTGAAAAAATCTAATAAGTCATTCAGACACAATATGTTAATTGACTTTTTTTGCAGCTGGCAGACTTAATTAAGCTCTCATTACACTGGAGAGAGGAAAGAGACAGAGGCACTTGCCATTACAATCTGCCTGTGTGCACAGCAAAGCTCTACTGAGAGACATAGCGATAGCAGCAAGGTGAGTCCACCCACACTGCTGGAAAACTGCAGGCAGATATTATCACTGAGGTAAAACCGAAACCAGTCCGCTCCCATGATTAACGTATAGTAGATGCGAACGACTAAAAACTCTGCAGGAAAACTGGGGATTTCTCTACGACAGCTAATTACGTTCAAAAGCTTTTGTGGAGTGATAAAATGCACATTTCTTTTGAACAAAATAACACCGCTTTAGTCAAAAACCTTTTTAGATTATTACAGTTCATTAAAAATACCACTGCGAATCTCAAAAGTCACCAGTACAGCAATAAACTCATCATTGCTAATGGGCTTGATGCAATAACTCAGTGCTTTTCTAATTACCAGGACGTCTATACTAATTACAGCCTGAATGGGAATGAAGTCTAAACATAGAAAACATTGATGCAATAGAACTGTCACATGCCTCAGATTTGGAAGCACCTTTGAGCCGTTTTCACAGAGACGCTGTGCGGTTTTTGCTACTCATTCAGGAACTACAAGGTCACTGCATGCGCCGTGCTGGGAAATACTCACATTATCAATAAAAAAAAAAAAATTATCAAATGAACTGCATCAACTGATCCATGATACGTCAATACCATATTGGTTATCGATGGAGCCATTTGTATACAAAACAGCTTGTTTTGCTGCTTGATATTGCAAATTGTTGTGTTTTACAATATTATTTTAATGTATTGTCTTCATTATGAACACGCTGGTTTGTAGTGCAAACAGTTTTACCGTTTACTGCACATTGTTATTCTTCACGTTATTTCTCTATAGCGGCTAATTAACTGGAAGTCTCACCCTTAGGCCTATTTCTGCGTTAAAGAGTAAGGTGGATATCAAATATTTAATTGTACATGCTTATTTCCCCTAATTTTACAATTAGATTACCTTCATTCTAATGAAATAAGGTCCAAAAGCAGTCATTGGGACGGTACCATTTCCGAAAGGTACACATTTGTACCTTATTAACCCTATAGGGTGCATTTTAGTACTTACAGTGCACATATTCATGCCTAATTGTACATATTAGTATCTTTTGAAAAGGATAAGTTGTTGTACTCAAAGTTCATCTTTAAACACAATATTTTAATAGCACTGTTAAATGTAATCTTCAGGAAAATCTCAAAATGATTTTTTTTCATGCCGCACATTATGTGTTGATGTCTAATTTTAGTTTTAAGTGCTTACTAAGACAAATAGAACAGGATTTTAATATTGTCCATTTATCCATTTACTTACATTATGATATAATTATTAGCTTGTTAATCAAAATAATGGTTTAAAAAAGTTAAGATAATTCAAATGCACTACACACAGACAAATCTGCAATAAATGCTGACATGCAGACTTAAAGAGCAGGTCATGTGGTATTTTAAAGTGTCCTAATATTGTGTTGGAATCTCCTATGACAGGTTCAAATGCATCTATGGTCAGAAAGCATTGTAAGTTTTTCAGAATACATTTAATATTAAAATCATTTTGCAATGATTTCGAAACGATAAGTTCGAAGCAGTTCTGAGCTTCCCTTCCATAAGCCTACTCTGCTCTGATTGGTCAGCTGGCCAAGTCTGTTGTGATTGGTCTTTCCGTTTGCAATGCAAGTGAATTGTGGCCACAGCTAAAGTTTAGCTGTCAAACTGTAAACACTTCACAAAACAATAATGGTGGATACGTTAGCCGAGTGCTAATGTGACTAGCTGATGAAACAATACAGTTTGTAAACCAAAATATGTCTACATTCTTTAATTTTAAACGAAGTAATTAGAACAAAGACAGTCTACATTAAATCAAAACATTCTTAGGAAATAGTGGGTTCACAACAAATTATCAGAACTACTTCAGTAAGACAGTAATATTGTGGTTTACCTGGAAACCTAAAGCTGTACTAGTGATGCATCACATATTAGCACAAAAACTTTATATTTTGAGCACTTGATTAAAAATGTACACATAACATATTAATCATACTTACAGGTTGTGGTTCAGAGACACCTGTTGGGCCAAACAAAGAAGGTACAGACTTTTATGGGCAAGCATTTAGTGAATCCTGCATTGAACTCACCAAGATTAAAGAAGCATTCCTCGGTAAAATGACAAGCATACAACAAAAGGTTTGAATTACATTGCTGTGATATCGTGGACAAAAATATATCCATCACCACCTGTAAGCTCTGTAAACGATCTGCATTTTTTAAATAACATAAATCTTTCATGAATTTTCTACTACATATTTCAAGAAGAGACATGATTTACGTTATATTAACCCATTCAAATCTTAATACCTAGATACCCTCTAAAAATAGTTCATCTTTGACGGACCTCTTCACGCCACCTAGTTGTCATTAAATGCAGGAACACTTCCACTGTGCAAAAGTCTGGCTTGTAAATATCTAAAAGCTCAATAGAGGACAACAAGAAAACTCTGATGGTTTCTTCAAGCTGGTTTTGATTTCCTTGGGCAGGTCATGAACAGAATGCCTGGCACACTGTTTGCACATCATTGCTATCACTGCAACAGGAGGGCATTATTTCATAGATGTTCTGGGGAGAGACTAAACAAGGTTTCATGGTTCATAAGTTTTTCCTCCAAGGTTGAAAATAATACAAACAGTGCTTAAATGCATGTCTTCCCACAGCTTTCTCTGGTACATCTGAAGTATTCATTTAAGAACACACTGCACAGATATATATGCATTCATATAAGTCTAGCTCCATGCTCAAATGTCAAATTTGGAAATGTCTTCCAGACAATTACATGCCCACCACACTAAACAGCACAGCAGCAGTCCAGTAGTATATAGGAAAGCTACATTCATTATTTTCCCCCCACTGTTGTTGAAACAAGAGCTGTGCTTTTCCTCTTGCAGTCAGCCTGGTCAGTTGCTGTGGTGGACGTTCCCCTCATAAGCAGAACTCTAAAGGCTGGATGAGACTTAATGAGCAGTCACACATATCCAGCCAAGATCCTGTTTTGCTCTTTCTGACCTTCTCGTGTCGACAGCCTTCTCCTCTAAACCAATTCATCTTACAGTGCAAAAGATCTGCAAGTGGGACAAGGCCAAAGCGAGACTGGACACTTGTCAAAACCTTCACTTCAAACTCTAGCCGTGGTAGACTTCATGTTTTTGTATGAGTCTCCTCAGCCACTTTTGGTCACCTAGAGTCCATATGAAAGGTTCATTCAGGTCCAGAAATGTCTCTATTGGTTGAACAAATAACTAGAATAGCTAACTGTCTAACCACATTAAACAAAACCTCAATGCACATCTCTTATGTAATAGATATACAGTTGTCCTCAGCCTGAAAAGAAGGATCTTACAATCATATGTGACCCTGGACCACAAAACCAGTCATAAGGTTAAATTTTACAAAACTGAGATGTATACATGTATACAAGCTCAATAAATAAGCTTTCTATTGATATATGGTTTGTTAGGATAGGACAATATTTGGCCGAGATACATCTATTTGAAAATCTGGAAACTGAGGATGCAAAAAAATCTAAATACTGAGAAAATCACCTTTAAAGTTCTCCAAATTAAGTCCTTAACAATCCATATTACTAATCAAAAATTACATTTTGATATATTTATAGTAGGAATTTTAGAAAAAAATCTTCATGGAACATGATCTTTACTTAATTTCCTAATGATTTTTGGCATAAAAGAAAAATCAATAATTTTGACCCATACTATGTATTTTTGGCTTTTGCTACAAATATAACCCAGCGACTTAAGACTGGTTTTGTGGTCCAGGGTCACATACAGTCATTGTTGGAAATGGTTTGAATACACAAAAATGCTGAAAAACCAAATAATTTGTGAGAACTGAAGGATTTTTCTGAAGAACACAGGTGGTAGTTTAACTGCTCAAGACAAACAAGAGACTCATGAACAACTATCACTAAACAAACAAAAAAAAAAAGAAACAGCTGTGGATCATTCAGGTAACAACACAATATTAATAATCAAATAACAGCTATTTTCACAATTTCTCTTGTAGTCTATATGTAAACATCTTTAATGTGAAATATCCTATTCAGTTCAGTACTAAATAAAAAAAATAACATGCATTTTGTATGATCCCTCTTATTTTGGTAAAATAATTAACATTTTGTGGATTCTGCAAGGTGTATGTAAACTTGTAGTGTCTTGATTGGTTTGCACAAGCACTGCAGCACATATTAAAGGCCGAAACAACAGCTGCTGCTATGAAGAACATTTCAAATCAGCTAGTAATGAGGTTTAATTTCTTTTAATACTTGTTTTGTGTGTGTGTGCACGTGTATATACTAACCGATGTGCCGTAGTTCCAGCAGGGACCCTGATATACTAACAGCTTGAGTGTAAACTTGATAGCACCCACCTAAAATAAAAAAATAAATAAAAATAATATGTCCATCTAAGGTCTACTGAGGATTGTGTCTTTCAAGCAAGATGGCATATCATGTCAGATTTTGTGGGTTTCCTCCAAGGATGTCATTTCTCCAAGGAGGCAAGGAAGGGATTTCTTCTTCAAAGAAATTTGGATGAGAAAGTAATGGTCAGTACAACAATAATAAAAACAAATGACTCAAAAAAAAAAAAAAGTGTAAGGCAGTCAGAGGGAGGCAGTGTCTCTTCTGCCTTTAGCCCATTTGCGATCTCATAGAGGTCCTAAAGCATGGGAAGGAAATGGAAAATTAAGGGTGAAGAGTCACATGAGGGAATGCAGTGTCTCCTTAGCAGAAAGGCCTAAAAGGATAGTTCACCCAAAAATGAGAATTCTGTCATTAATTAATCACCCTCATGTCGTTCTGTAAGACCTCCGTTCATCTTCGGAACACAAATTAAGATATTTTTTAGAAAATCTGAGAGCTTTCTGACACGTCAGCTGACACAGAAGAAAATAAATTGTTGAATAAAGTCGTTATTTTGGTTTTCTTTGCACACAAAAAGTCTTGTAGCTTCATAAAATTAAAGTTGAACCACTGAAATCACATTAATGATGTCCTTACTAACTTTCTGAGTCTTAAATGTGGTAGTCGTGTAGCTGTCCGAAATCTCTTGGATTTAAAAAATATCTTAATCTGTGTTCTGAAGATGAATGAAGGTATTATGGGTTTGGAATAACATGAAGCTGAGTAATTAATGACAATTGTAATTGTTTAACCCTTTAATGCCCTGTTGATGATAAAATGCCTTCTTACCATTCGCAACTCGACCACAAATGAACTTGAATAGATCTGACTATTAAAAATGTAAGATTATTTGCAATGTAAGCAAGTCACACACTCAGATAATACCACTTTTACATTCAAATCTAAATGAATTCAAATAAATTCAAAACTAACAACATTAACTGTGTGTAACTCGTTTGCAACAACTCAGTTTGGTTAAACCAGAGGTGCATTACACCTACCATGTTTATTGAGGATTATAGTATTATTTGTTTGCTAGCAGTCCCAAATGTATGTAAATGGTGTTCTGAAAACCTCTTTAACCCAGAAATAATGTAAACATCTAATGGAGCATGAATTCACATTCACTACACTCACCACTTAATGCACTGCTGTCATATTCAGACTAATACTACTAGAAAAACAAAACTAATGACAATTTATGCCTGTCTGTTTCAATCTTTTAAGCTTTGCTTTACAACTGGCAGTTCTCTTACTCAGGTTCTCTAGTGTAAAATGATAGATTTGCCAGACCTGACTGTGCAAAACTAGAACCGGTTGCAGTGTCACTAAATAACAGGGACTTCAAATAAGATGGTATCATGCTGTACAAATCAACAATTATAACTATATATTAAAATATTTAACTATAAATGACATTTTAGCATTTAGAATTGAACTGTACAGTATTTACAATATATATTTAGAAAATGAGCTGTAAACGGACAAATTTGGACCTTTCATTACTTTGTATCCTTAAAATAAAAACATTTCTATATGCACTCACATGAAAAAAATGCAGTTCCACAGGATACATCTACAGTGAAATAATTAAAGGTATGTGGAATATAGCTACATTTAATTGTTTCGAGATCATGAGGTGAATTCTGTTGCTAGACTGACATTTAGAAAATGATTATGCCAAGTTCCAAGGGGTAAATTAACCCCCTGGGTATCAGTTTTATTACTGCAGGTATAGTTTAAACCAAATCACGAAGTTTAAACACAGACTTCACAAATTAATGATGTGGTAACAGATGACACCAGACCATCTCTTGAATGCAAGGTTCCTTTATGATGGTAAAATATGAGCACATGTGGCAGTTTTAAGTGTATTAGGACGTCACAGCCCTTGATGAGGTGCATAGGTTCAGAGATCTGGGACTAACTGTGTCCTGAGGGGCTAGAAAGGCTGTTCGTTTGCTTCAGAAAACTTTTAATGAAGCTTCAGAACTCTTTTCATTGAAGTTATATTTTCCATTTGGTGGAAGAGGCTGTTAAAAAACGCATTTATCAAAGTGATATGGTGAAATAACTTGAAATATTTGATGAGAGAAGCAGTTTCGCTGCATTTATGTTTTTTGCTAAGGCCAAACAAATAAATACAATGTTGCGTGTGTGCTATGTGATATACTGATGATGATGTAGACAGACATGCTGCTCAAGACATCAAACGCTGGTGAATTACACAAGATAGTTTTACATGTTACTGAATCTGGAAAAGAAACATAAGGGCTGTTAAAGGGATAGTTCCCCCAAAAATGAAAAGAGTTATCATTTACACACCCTTACATCATCTAAACACTGCTGTCTTTGAGGAAAAAGAGCAGCTTGCGCATTTTCAAAGTCACCTCTGCTAGTTATCGCCTTCTGTTTTCAATGTATGAAAAAAAAGCAATTTGGATATTCAAAGTCTCTTTAGTTCACTTGGCAGCCATCTTAGAAATGCACTCAGGCATGTTATAAATAATTGTCACAGAACTACAGCTCCCATATAACTAAATGTGGAATAGCTGAACAGGTAGTATGACGATAAATATTGTGAAAATGGTATAACATGTCTATTGTTATAAATACCGGCTAGAGGTTCTGAATTTTGGTTTGTAGATTACTTTTCGATAAAGACGTGATAGAGAATTTTGTTTAGTACTCACATGCCATGTGACAGCCGCTTTCTGTGCATGTGCTACAGACGTGCACTCAGAAAACCGGGTATCAGAAGTTTAAACAGTTTGAACTGTAAAAGCACAGTCCTATTCTGAAAAAGGGGCGGGGAGCAGCAGCTCATTTGCATTTAAAGAGCCATGCACGAAACAGTGTGTTTCTGCTTCCACTCAAAACAAGCATTTTCGAAATGATATAATCAGGATTCCTACCCATTTTCCATTTTAAAATTCAATATTTTTCCAGACTCAAATTTCCAAACCTTATTCAGACCATATTTAACGTAAATGCTCCATAAAGCATTATTTTCAGCTTTATATGTGTTAAATAGTACAGTCATCTGTAAATAATTTTATTTTTAGTTTTTTTAGTTGATTGTCTTGAAGTGGGATTTTTTTTAAGCTTATGCATTACAATTTCTAGTTTTATATAACCTATTTCCTTTGTCCATCACTATGAATAAAACAAGAGCGTGGATGCACATGAATTAACAGATCTACTTGCTAAATTTTGTTTTTTCTTATTGTATTACCTCTAATATCAAGGCATAATGTCCAATTTAACACATTCTCTGTGACGGCGCAGAAACCATGACACAAAATGGGCTGATGATATAAAATTGGTCAAGTTCAAGAGTCTATAAAAAAGATTGGCACTGTAAAAAGTGTTTCAAATTTGGCTTTCTTTATGGCAGTATGCAATGTTTCAAGGCCTCAGACTTTAACGCATACCTTGTGAAGGCCAAGAAACCACACCGCAAAATGGGCTGATGGCACAATAGAAGACTCAGTGTGCCCTGTCCTACATAGTTTAATCGTTTCCCGTGCACACATAAAAGTATGTATATTTCTTATTTTTGCAAGGGTTCTTGAGGCTTTGTAATACGGTGCTAAGAATTTTGTAAGAAGAAACCCAAAATGCTTGTAACCTGCATTGTGCATAATCAAAAAGTACATATTTGACAGTCACTAAAGAATCAATAAACAGCTGCCATTAAATCTTACATCTTGTACAATAAAAGTATTTTCATTAAATTCTTAATTTTCTATTATACAAAACTAAATAGGGGTAAAGGTATGGGTATGTTTCAGGTTAGTCCAGCCAATGCATGTGCTGTGCTGAACAAACCATTATCTGGAACTTACAAAAGACTTTATCAATTAGTTGTACTGGACCAATTGTGTACTAGTGCCGCCATATCTCCTATTCATCGTAACACAAGTGGCCTTGTGTGGGCGAACTATCCTTTATTTTATTTAAAACACCAATTTAAGGCACAATTGAGACATTATGACATGTTTCCTTTCTGTGAATAAAAAGTAGATACTTTTGAGCGTGTAGCAAAAGAGTAGGAAAACTCTGGGACATGTTATAAAACTGCACTCTGTTGCACAGTTGTGTGTATTCTGTCACTGCAAACCGACCCGTCAATCATCCCGTTAACATCCTCTTATATACACTCCACAGTTTTATATTTACACTACTCAAACATTTTGCCCACTGTTTAAGAGAGAAAACAAATAGTACTTCGATTTGCCAGTCATGGTTCTTTCATGCTGAAAAATCTGCTCATGTTTTGCATAATGATGCCTTTATGGCCAAACTCTGTTTTGCTATTATGCTATTTGTATCTTTATAAAAGCTCACAGTGTTGTTGAAGATTAAATGTAAAAAGGATAACATTAAATAAATGTTTTTCATTAGGTTATATAGATTACTACTATCTCAAACCCCTTTTCAGGGTGTCTCTACTTAAAGGAGAAGTTCACTTCCAGAATAAAAATGTCCATGACTTTTTTTCTTCATTCGAAAAGAATTTAAGGTTTTTGAGGAAAACATTCCAGTGTTTTCCTCCATATAGTGGATTTCTATGGTGGCCAACAGTTTGAAGGTCCAAACTGCAGTTTCAATGCAGCTTCAAAGGGCTTTACATAAGGAAAAAGAGTCTTTTCTAGTGAAACTATCTGCCATTTTCTTAAAACAATAAAAATGTATATACTTTTTAACCACAAAAAGCCATTTGAAGCTTCATTGAAGCTGCAATTTGAGCCGTTCAAACCACTGGCCACCATAGAAGTCCACTATATGGAGAAAAATCCTGGAATGTTTTCCTCAAAAAAACTTTCTTTGCGACTGAAGAAAGCAAGACATGAACATCTTGAATGATATGGGGGAGAGTAGATTATCAGGTTTTTTTTTTTTTTCTGGAAGGGAACTATTTATTATATATTATATATTTATATATTACTGTCCTTTTTATTTGTGTTTGTATCTCTAAATCAAATCCTCCTGTAAAGTGCAATGGTTTGTGGGCAATAAAGAGTGTGCACGGATTCACATGATCAATAGTCAGTCAAAGACAAGAGTGCATGAGCATTTTTAATTCTCCCGGTTTTATTAAAGGAGTAGTTCACTTTCAGAACAAAATATTACAGATAATGTACTCACCCCCTTGTCATCCAAGATGTTCATGTCTTTCTTTCTTCCTTTCTTCAGTCGTAAGGAAATTATGTTTTTTGAGGAAAACATTTCAGGATTTCTCTCCATATAATGGACTTCTATGGTGCCCCCGAGTTTGAACTTCCAAAATGGAGCTTCAAATGGCTCTAAACAATCACAGCTGAGGAAAGACGAGTCTTATCTAGCAAAACGATCGGTTATTTTCTAAAAAAAAAAAAAAAGGACTATTTATATACTTAACCTCAAATGCTCGTCTTTTCTAGCTCTGTGTGTACTCTGTGTAGAGATTAAAAAGTATATAAATTGTAAATGTTTTTGGAAAATAACCGATCATTTCTCTAGATAAGAACCTTCTTCCTCGGTTGGGATCATTTAGAGACCTTTGAAGCTGCATTTAAACTGCATTTTGGAAGTTCAAACTCGGGGGCACCATAGAAGTCTATTATATGGAGAGAAATCCTGAAATGTTTTCCTCAAAAAACATAATTTCTTTACAACCGAAGAAAGAAAGAACATCTTGGATGACAAGAGGGTGAGTACATTATCTGTAAATTTTTGTTCTGAAAGTGAACTACTCCTTTAATCATTTACTGATAAAAAAAAATACCTAACTTTTACCAGCATCTTTGCCAAAGAAAAAAAATGATCTGATTTAGCCACTACATTTAAAATTCTCAACTAACTAGCAGAGTTTCCCACAATGCAGGAGTAGAATAAATGCTATACATCAGGCTAAGAATGGCTTCCCCTCTGTCATCTCGTTAGGCCTCAGTGCCCGCAATGATCTGGAAAATAAGCTTCAGTCTCAGTCTCACAGTGGCAATGGCACAAGGACCCTCCTCTCACTCATTTCCACCATCACTGATATTCACAGGTCAGTGATCACACAAAGCCAAGCATCTGAAAGGCTCCCACCCCTTTGCCATTTTCATCCTCGGAGGGAAAGGGAGATGAAGATCAAGGAAAAAAAAAACTTTGATATCAGCAAAAAATCTGCTACTACTAAATCTGAGACGACCCAACACATCAAAAGGGGATATTTGTGCCATATGTATGCATTTATGAACTATAAAGGCGAAAGATGAACAGATTACATTTAAAATATGCTTCAATGTTAGAAAAGAGGATTATGTTCGCGGCTCATTTGTATGTCGACTCGCACAGCCAATTCAAAGTACTGTAGCGGAAACTCAGAGTAATTTGAATTCCACAAGCGGGCATCACATGGTCTGCTTGACATTTCTTCTAGTGTGCCCTTGTTTGCTTACTTTTTAGATTGTGTACATCCTCCAAAGACCATTTCTTACAATAACCAATCTGTCTTCCTGACCTCAAAAATCAATATGTAATCCAAATTAGTTGTTCTGGGGGAAAAAAGGGGGCAGGGTGAAAAGGCTAGGCGCTCAACATGCATTCTGGGCAGAAAATGGTTTGAGAAATTCTAGACGAGGGATTTGCGCCGACCTGATATGAGTCATAAATTTTGTACTTTTCAAATGCTAACAGCAAGAATTGTTATTAATTTAGCTTCCTCTCTCACTACCGATGTGCCTCGCAGAATCAAAAAAGTTACATTTGAAAAATATGCGTCATTATTTTGAGATTAAACTTTGCCATTTCTTTCCTAATGACAATCCAAATATTGTTCTCAAGGGGGGTTTGTGCTTAAGACTTTGCACTAATAAAATGTGTTGCTGCAGTCCAAAATCGAACATTCTGAGCTTTTTGCAAAGGATAGGCTCTGTATTTTTGATAAAGTAACACCTGATACAATGTGGTGAAACATCCTATACTTAAGACATGACATGGCTTCTGAAAGACCTTTTGCTTAGCATCTAACAAGCTTGTCACAAGGACTCATCATTCAATCATGGTTCTGAGGTGTGTGTCAGGTGAACATTTTGAGACTCAATTGCTACATGGAGATTAAAACCTGTCTGCCAGCTGTGGCCACCAGCTCCATGATCATTATGACTGACAGCAGTTACAGTGTTTACAGTTCAGTGGAGCCAAAGGTGACCATCTCTTTCTCCAAAAAAGAACAAAGTGTGAAAGTTTAAGACATCCACATGCCTTTTGGCTATATGGTTCATATTTGTTCTTTTCTGGAACCTTATGAGAACAAGATATAAAACCCAAAGCCATTGTTGAATCTGATAAGATTAGACCATGACCATGAAAAGACAAAAAACAACAAACAAATCTACAACCCTAATGCAGCTGTTTGAATGTTAGACAAAAAGCTTTTCATATACCAGCCTTTATAGCAAAAAAAAAAAAAAGTGACTGCTTTAATTGCTCAAATGATGCTTAAATGTACTTTCTGAATACTCTTGAGAAATTTATCAAGAACGCTGCAACGATACTTATAAAATGACTATGCACATAATCACATACTCACAGATAATATTGACATTTTATAGCAGTCTTGATCATTAATAACGCCTTATAGTCTCTGACAATTGTCATTATCAACGAAAACTCGGCATATAAGATTATTACATTCTTAACATTTCTAAAATAAATGGAAAGCCACATTTTATCTACTATTTTTACTCACCTATGCGACGAAAACTCCACCACCAGCCACCACAAATCCTTAAAATTAAAATTTCGTCGGTATTATGACCACATTATAAGTGTTTTCCTTACACCTGTTGTATCCAAGCAGATTTGACGATGAACTACATTGAACTGAAAGCTGATTGGCTTGAATAGTTACTTCGCTAATGATTGGCTATATTTGCGGAAGGCGGGGAATTTCCAAATTTCATTTCACCTCCATTTATGCATTTAGGCGGTGTTTTGGACGGAAGCAAAAGACGTTGCGTAATTTGAATATCCATTCTGATTGGTAGGCTAACTTTGGTAATACGAATACACGTTTATGCTGTCTAATAATGAAGTTGAGAAAGTTTGTTTATACTGTATAGCCTATATACATTCGTGTGTTATATTATATTCGGAGCTGGATTACTTACAAATTGTAATCAATTACTGATCCATTACAGATTACATGATAAAAACAATAGCTAGTAATGTAATCTAGGTTATTTATTTATTCACTACTTTTTAGGTTACTTTTAGATTACTTTTTTAATTAAACTTGTTTTAAATGTACAATTAAACACATCATAAAATCATAAAAATGACAAATAAAAGCAATTTAAACACTTCAACACTAAAAATATAAATATTTTATTTGTTTTACTGACATCAGAGAACTGTAAACATGCAAATGTCTTGTTCAGTTGTTTAATTATTAACTTCCTCTGCGATATTTCAACAAATATTTTATTTTTAAGGGGTAACAAAAACATTTGGGAATTCCTGCATTAAACACACATTATTAAACATGAAAACAACAAGGAGACACCCAAAGTCTTCCAAGTTTGAAATATTTTTGTCCGAACTTCCAGAATCAATAAATGATGAATAATTTACTGCCATTGTGTGAATCCATAAAAAAGTAGATTTAATCTGATTACAAGCATTTTAAAATGCTATACATTCTAATTACAAGTAGTTGAATTTTGGAATCTGATTACGTAATCCAGATCACAGCATCTGAGTAATGCTCACTATAAGGTAAATTAACTGAAAAAAACTAACTAACATTATCAGCCTCATTACGTTCATTTTGAATATATATATATTAAATAAGAATTTGCCAAAATGTTAATCAGATATGTTTAAATAAAACCCATAAAGCTACAACAGAGCTGTGGTTTGTCTTGTTTTACCCATATATTCTATAGAATCATCTGAAGGTTTGCATTTGTGCTGGAACTCCTCTAGGGACTCGTGAGCTACTCTTCCCATATTCCCCAAACATTATTCACTTACACTGCAGACTGTATCAGTAGTGTCATATACAGTACAGCAGTTTTGTTTTCAGATGTTTAACCAAAAAAAAAAAAAAAAAAAAAAAAACATTTTGTTCATAGTGCTCATTCTGTTCACTTTGGTTATTTTAAAAAATATATGCTTTGCCAGTCTTGTTCCATTTACAGCGGCGATAGCTGAGTTTCGATTTCTTTGTGCTTGTCAAAAGAACAAAAGCCTAACAGAGGCCACAATGAATCAGAGAGAGACGTTAGAGATGAGATCATAATAATGTCTGAATTATGTCCACAGATAAAGCTAAAGGAGTTCTGTACTGCAGAGAAGAGAAATATAAAATAAATAAGTGAGTGAACAAATTCAATCTGCTCCTGACAGATGTTAAAGCAGCAAAGCCAATGATTTTAATGTGTCTGAGGTTAATATAGATGGTGAGGCTCACAATAATAAAAAAGGGATGGCTACAGTCAGCTATTTACCTCCATCAGTAGAAATCTACTTGCAATTGGCATGGCAAGGTGTGGCGAATGATATGATAATTGAACAAAAATGAAACTGTGAAATACCAAATTGAGGTAAACATGGGGAGTATACTCAGTAGGAATTAATTCAGCTCTATCTGGTGGATTTCATCGTCAATTTTGTTCACTGCAGGGACACAATTATTCTCTTAAGAGACCGCACATTTGATTGCGCTTACCTCAAATTCATCTCTAAACCCTAGATTCCCTGCTGTGAATGCTGTTTACTGAAAGGCCGCACCAATCAAACACAGACGATAAATATTTATCATATAACACTGGGGCATGAAATAGCATTTCCCCACAGCCGTAACCGAATGACCTGGTGAATAACCAGTTTATACTTTTTAAACCAACATCTTCTTTTTTTTTTGTTAAGCACTAAGCAACTCAGTATTAAAAATGTATCAGGGAGTTGTAATGGTCTGTAGAAAATCATATAACAAGACAGAGACTGAAGTATTTCAGTTATTCTGGTGCAACTTCAAAAAAAAAAAAAACTTTCGAACGCAAAACCAGCAACACCTGTGAAATGAGCTGCCTGTGCATTTCATTCAAGGCTGAAGGAGTATAAATGCAAGGTCATTTAAATACAAAGACAAACTTAGACACACATTAATGAAATAAAAATAAAAGAATATGATGTATTATGAAAACATACTGTAATTTTAAAAACTTAAACTTCCTATCCAAACCAAATAGAGCCGCAGAACATCTCATACACACTGCAAATAAAATAAAATGCCAGTATGCATTGTAAGTGATGAGTAATAAGTACAATCACATTCTCTTTTCTCTTCTAAAGCTTAAAGGCCTGCTCATACCAAGAACAATAACTATTAAAGATAACTATGGCCCTTTCTATTTCTATGCGATTTGGCCATTCAACCACATGCAATCGCAGTATCGGCTCACTGAAACTGAACCTTTTTGAAAACTCCTGCCGGAGAGAAGATTTTCAGGACCTCAGATTGCAGTGTTGTGGTGTAGTCGGTGAAACCAAAGATTTTAGCTTGTGATGTAGAAGTGCACGTTTTTTTTTTTTTAGGCTTCTGATTTGCCAATATGGCTTTTTGGTTAGGGTTTTATCGCCACCTGTTGGTTTGGCATGCTCTTCATGGGGTGTTTTTGCAGATTTTTGTTTTAAACAAAGGAGGAAAAGCTTCGTTTATAAAAAAAAAAAATACACATGTACGTCTGCAAGATGTCTGTTAAAGATCACTTTATCTGGAAAGCATCTGCTGTGTACAAACATCTGTCTTCCAGATCTAAATGCAGATGTCAAATAGACATCTCTGTGATGTACAGTGAGGAAAAAATAATAATTTGACCCCCTGCTGATTTTGTATGTTTGCCCACTGACAAAGAAATGATCAGTTTATAATTTTAATGGTACAGTAGGTTTATTTGAACAGCGAGAGACAGAATTACAACAAAAAAATCCATAAAAACACATTTAAAAAAAGTTATAAATTGATTTGCATTTTAATGAGTGAAATAAGTATTTGATCCCCTATCAATCGTCAAGATTTCTGTCTCCCAGGTGTCTTTTATACAGGTCAAGAGCTGAGATTAGAAGAACTCTCCTAAAAAGAGATAAAAGACACCTGTCCACAAACTCAGTCGATTAGATTCCAAACTCTCCTCCATGGCCAAGACCAAAGACATGTCCAAGGATGTCAGGGACAAGATTGTAGACCTACACAAGGCTGAAATGGGCTACAAGACCATCGCCAAGCAGCTTGGCGAGAAGGTGACAACAGTTGGTGCGATTATTCGCAAATGGAATAAACGTCAAAAAATAACTGTCAATCTCCCTTGGTCTGGGACTTCATGCAAGATGTGAGAACGGTGAGGAATCAGACCAGAATTACACGGGAAGATCTGGTCAATGATCTCAAGGCAGCTGGGACCATAGTCACCAAGAAAACTATTTGTAACACACTACATCGAGAAAGAACTGAAATTATGCAGTGCCCGCAAGGTCCCTCTGCTCAAGAAAGCACATGTACAGGCCTGTCTGAAGTTTTCCACTGAACATCTGAATGATTCAGAGGAGAACTGTGTGAAAGTGTTGTGGTCAGGTGAGACCAAAATCAAGCTCTTTGGCATCAACTCAACTCGCCGTGTTTAGAGGAGGAAGAATGCTGCCTATGACCCCAAGAACACCATCCCCACCGTCAAACATAGAGGTGGAAAAATTATTGGGGGTGTTTTTCTGCTAAGGGGAAAGGACAACTGTACCATCAAATCTTGGGTGAGAACCTCCTTCCCTCAGCCAGGGCATTGAAAATGGGTTGTGGATGGGTATTCCAGCATGACAATGACCCAAAACACACGGCCAAGGCAACAAAAGAAGTGGCTCAAGAAGAAGCACATGAAGGTCCTGGAGTGGCCTAGCCAGTCTAAAGACCTTAATCCCATACACAATCTGTGGAGGGAGCTGAAGGTTCGAGTTGCCCAACGTCAGGCTCAAAACCTTAATGACTTGGAGAGGATCTGCGAAGAGGAGTGAGACAAAACCCTCCTGAGATGTGTGCAAACCTGCTGGCCAACTACAGGAAATGTCTGAACGCTGTGATTGCTAACAAGGGTTTTGCGAAAGTCATCTTTTCTTATTTCAGTCATTAAAATGCAAATCAATGTATAACTTTTTTGAAATGTGTTTTTCTGGAATTTTTGTTGTTATTATGTCTCTCACTTTTCAAATAAAATTATTGACTGATAATTTCTTTGTCAGTGGGCAAATGTACAAAATCAGCAGGGGATCAAAAAAAATTTTCCTCACTGTATGTGTGCTATCAGGGACATTAACATTAACACCAGTAAAAAAAAAAAAATCATTCTAAAATTGATTTCAACAATATCCCTTTTCCCCCCTGTGCCTTTATTTTTAGCTGTGTTGTGGACTCTGCTATTCTGTAGTGTTAAGAACAATTTTTAAAACCATATCTTTAACATTATCTTTATAGTTCTTGGTGTGAACAGCCTTGATAGAGTTAAACGTGAAAAAAAAATAAAACAGTCACTGTCAAAACATGTACTATATTCATGTGAAATACAGTCTATGCAGTTTACATGTTTCTTGCTTTATTCATTTATTTATGACAGGACACACTGGTATATCTGAACACCCAACAGTGGAGAAAGCTCTTTGGTGTAATTAAAACATCCACCATCAGGGGCTTACTGAACCTTACAAGCCATCTATCTAGCTAGCTGTTTAGACTGGTAAGCTATATATTAATGTTTGGATTACTAGACGGCTTCAGCCGTAACATCGGAATCCAGAAGACTAATTGGCCGCAGGTTCCCTAAGATTTTCCTATGGGGTTTTATAATGGGGTTTTTCAATTTATGGGTAAAATAAGGTCTGTGGTAATAATACATGGATGATACTTGGATGAAGTGAGTTTTTAACCCTTTTTCACCCTTATTGATTTTTTAAGCAGTTAATTTATTTTCAGAAACGCATGTTTGTAGCTACATAAGGATGTTTTGGGGGGTGAATATGTGCAATTTATGTGCAAGTATTGTCAAGTCATGTTCACCACAGACCTTATTTTACTCATGAACAAGGGAACCTATGGTCAATTAGCCTTCTTGGTTTTGTCATCACAGCTCCAGAATTCTGTATATGAATATAAATACATACATACTTCAATCAAGCAATCAATAAAATGTAACACATTCATTTTTAGCATTATTTTTTTTTTTTGGTTTTGTTTTGTTTTGTCAGTTTTTAGGTCAATAAGCCTTTAACTTTAGACATCAAAATGCAAAAGATATCTTAGTTTCAGTTTAAATACGTTTTTACTGCAGTATAGCTCTTTATCTCTTAAAGACACCAAGTTCAAACAAAGGCAAGGCACCATTTCCTCATCCTGTTGCGATCTAAAACCCCTGTAGCACGCAGCTTTCTTTTTTTTTCTCTTGGACCGTTGTTCGGCAGCACTCTGGGTAACACACACTATCAAACATGGCACTGCAAAAAGACATACGTGTGTACCTCCACCCTCATCTGACAGAACACTGGCAGCTCCGTCATTTCCTGCACCCTAATCCTGCCCCAGGGGCAGTATTCTCACCAAACTCATTATGTCATGTCTCTGCACTGCAGTTGCAATTCTTTGAAACACCAAGTGCTGCTCTGATACAGACAACACACTGCTGTTCATGGCGAACTCGCTTTTTTCCTCTCGTTTCCTTCTATCCCTCTGAATTATGCATGCTGTTTCCATCACTCACACTCCTCTAAAGACATCTTCTTCTGCCAATTAATGGTACAGAGGAAGTGTGAAGGGATGAAGAATGGGCGCTTGTTGCACTGGAGAATAGTTCAGATGAATTCGGTGGATATGCATCGATGACAGCGCGCGGCCGGAGGATTTGTTGAAGTGCAGAGGATGCTCTTGAAGTCTGCGGCACTGCTCGTCTGAGGATCAATGTGAAGGGTCAGGGAAACGCTGGGGCTGCCATATATCAGGGTCAACGCACATGGTGCGTTTGCCTCCTTTCAAAACCCTATGGATACCACAAAACAAAGATTCACTGAAGATTAGAGAAAGCAAAGTTGTTTCATGTTGCTGTGCTACTTGCTATTGCAATGACACAAAATCTAGTTTGAACACAGTAGATACTGCTATCAGTGCAGAAGCATCGTGCCCTTTCAAACTCAGATGACTGAGCTGAGATGAAAGTCGATTTCAATAAAACTCAAAGTTTATGGTGCTCAATTATTAATAATGGGTTTTATTTTTATCAATGTTGAAAACAGTTTTTGCTTTTTAACATTTTTGTGGAAACTGTGATACTTTTTTTCAGGATGAATAAAGAGCTCAAAAACATTTATTTGCTGATTTATTTATTATCAATGTTGGCAACAGTTGTGCTGCTCAATATTTATTTGGAACCAGTGATCAGGATTCTTTGATGATTAAAAAGTTAAAAAGAACAGCATTTATTTAAAATAGAAATCTTTTCTAACAATATAAGGCTTTGCTATCACATTTTATTAATTAACACATTCTTGCTTAATAAAAGTATTAATTTTTTTTTCAAAAAAAGAATAAAAATGTACTGATTCCAAACATTTGAGAGGTAGTGTATATTGCTAGAAATGATTTCTATTTTAATGTTTAATGTAGATTCTTGTTGTTCTTTTTAACTTTTTATTCATCAAATGATCCTGAAAAAAGTATAACAGGTTTCAAAAAATATTAAGTAGCACAAATGTTTCTAGCACTGATAATAAATCAACATATTAGAATAATTTCTGAAGGATCATGTGATGCTGAAGACTGGAGTAATGATGCTGAAAATTTAGATTAGATTTGAACAGCATATATACATATATGTGTACAATTTTAGCAACATTATTAAACACAAGTTGTATAAGAAGACAAGCATGCCCCATGCTGATGACCTGAGCATTGCACCAGCAACACCAAGGTCATGGTTTTGATTCCCAGGGGACGCTTGAACTGACAGAATGTACATCTTGAATGCACTCTAAGCCTCTTTGCATAAAAGTGTCTGTCAAATGCATAAATGTAAATGTTGCAGGCTTGAACATCCATACTGAGAGGAGCTGTCCATGGTCCTGATCTCCCACTTACAAATATAGGAATCTTATACAAGTGACCTACTTTATTTGAAACTTTCTCATCACGTTATAAGTCCTCCATTTATTGCATATGCAATCTTCATTAGTTTTGGATGTCTCTCAACAGGGCTGCTGTGTCTTAAATTGGCTGTCTTACACAGATGTTGCTTCTGAGCATCATGAGTCATTTTATGAGTTCTGTGCATGCAGGGAGCTGTAGTCTGTGTGATTTGTTGCACCTGGATCTTGACAGTTTACAATATCGGCGCATCTCATTGTACCTGCTTGTGTCTGTAGCGATGTCTTTGCGCGTCAGTGATGATTTTTTGATGTGCAGCAGGAAACAGGCGAGGATGGGATGCAGGCCTAATCCATCTAAATGTTAATACTATAGCCATTAATTACCCATGATGCAGTGTCACATTAAACCATCAAATATTTATAGTCTATTGTGATACATCTGGCACATTCATCTCAATCAGAGTCAATCCCACCTTCAGCTTGATGGTGTCATATCCTTCCCCCCGGCTCCACACAACTAAATCATCAACAACAAAACAGATAGCCCCAATGCAAAAGTGATTTGAAAGTGAGGCAACATTTTAATGAAACTTTAATTGAGTTGTAGTGTGTATCATGTAGTCTGATACATACAGGCCGTGTTACATGCTATTGCCTCATAGCCTAAACAGCTTTAGACCTCCAGCATTATCAATCTTAATCGCAGATAAATGCATCTTGACTCTATTATGCGTAGCAATGTCAGTAAGGGGTTCTACATCAGCAATATATGAAGTATTTTAGGAGAAAATATGTTACTAATAAAACAGATGACAAAGTGTCTAGCTGATTCTGCATGCAACACATTTTTGTGTTAACGGCTTCTTCCAAGTTAGTATGGTAAGTGTAATTTGGCATGTTGTCTATAGCACTAAGAATAAATAAGAATCAATACATTTTTTATAAAATGTATTTATTTTATGTGTGTATATATAGGGATTTTCAAAAAAAAGTGATATTTAGGCATCACAACAATAAAAGTTTAACACTTTATCTATACTTTAGAATGTATCTCATAAATAACAGTTTATTTACCAAAAAAATCTTGTCAAGCATATTTAAAACAATAATCATTGGATTAGATTAAAATAATCTAATTAAGAATGACAGTGCAGCCCCAAAATACTAATTAATTGTCATTTGAAATCTTCACTAATCTTTGCCACTATCCTTCACACCAGGTATTGTCAGCAAATAGTTTTTAAATCATTTAAAAATTCAAATTTATTATGATCACGTTTTTCTTTTTATATATTTGAATAAACACAGATCAGGATAATTAGGTTGCTTAATTTTTACATGCTGTGTATCTGTTATACCTTATGATGGTATAACATTATTTATCCCATATTTTGTTTTATTTTCAATAAAAACTATTTGAAACATTAAAGTAGACACTTTACTTGCATTTAATATGCTTTTTAATATGGATGTAAATGTCACACCCATTGACTGTCTGTGTGTGTTTTCCTCCCCATGTGCTCCCCGTGACCCAGTTTCTCCCTTATTTGTGTTAATTTCTTTCACATGTGTTCTATTAATTATGTGCTTCCTTACTTAAGCTGTAGTCTGTTCAGTTTTGTCTTTGTCTGGTGTTAACATCATTTTATACATCTATGAGTTGTTCTACATTTGTGTTCATGCCTGCCCTGTGTTACCCCTTCAGAGGATTATTAAAGAATGTTGTTTGTATGTATCCCACATCTCCTCGTTCCTCACTCTTCACAGTAGGCAACCCTGACAGAACACCGGACCTACAAAGATGACTTGGGCTGAGGACCAGCTATAGTGTCTTTGGCAGGGAGGTCAGAAGGTATGTGGAGGAATTCCTCGAGCTGTCTTACCGAGTGAGCTGGCACAACTCTGCACTCATTGCTTGTTTTCAGTTGGGGCTGGATGAGGAAACGATCCATTGTCATCTTAATATGAGAGATTTTCGCTTGGTCAAATTGATTAATCTCATTCTTTATTTAAATGGTTCAAATTTTGAGGTAGAAGAGATAAAAGAAAATGTGAACCATCCTCATCCAGCCCCCTCTGAGACACACTGTGCCTCTTCAAGTTCACCCCACGCCGGGACCCTTCACATGCCTCTCCAACGGCTCCAACCCCCCATCACCTCCCATGTACCCCCGAGCTCAAAGACAGACTTCGAACAGGGCAGACCCCACATACCAGTCTGGTCGGTCAACGCTCATATCTACATCCCTTTTTCTGTCTCCAGTTCCGAGCCGCTCCGCTGTTAAGTCTGCCGGCCGCAATACTTTCAAGCTCAGTGAGGGCTGCTGTTCATGATTTTGGCCCAGGGAGGGACACTCGATCGAGTCTAGACCAGAGTGGGCTCCTGTTTTCACACCCAGCCCTAAAAGGGTTTCTGTTCCCATGTCCAACTGAGAGAGAGCTCCTATTCCCACATCCAGCCCTAAGAGGGCTGCTGTTCCTACGCTTGGCCCAGGGAGGGTTGCTGTTTCTACGTCTGACCCAGGGAGGGCCACAGATCCCGAGTCAAGCCCAGGGAGGGTTGCTGTTCCTACTTCTGGCCCAGGGAGGGCTGCTGTTCCTACGTCTGGCCCAGGGAGGGCTGTTGACCCCACATTTGGCCCAGGGAGGGCCACAGGTCCTGAGTCAAGCCCAAGGAGGGATGTTATCCCCACATTTGGCCCAAGAAGGGCCAAAGATCCCGAGTCAAGCCCAGGGATGGCTGTTGTTCCCACATTTGGCCCAGGGAGGGCCACAGGTCCTGAGTCAAGTCCAGGGAGGGATATTATCCCCACATTTGGCCCTAGAAGGGCCAAAGATCCCGAGTCAAGCCCAGGGAGGGCTGTTGTCCCCACATTTGGCCCAAGGAAGGCCAAAGATCCTGAGTCAAGCCCAGGGAGGGCGGTTGTTCTCACATTTGGCCCAGGGAGGACCACAGATCCTGAGTCAAGCCCAGGGAGGGGTACAGATCCGAGTCAAGCCCAGGGAGGGCTGTTGTTCCCACATTTGGCCCAGGGAGGGCCACAGATCCCGAGTTAAGCCCAGGGAGGTCCTTAGATCCCGAGTTAGAGAGTGCTTCTGTTCCCAAGTGAAGCCCAGGAAGGACTTCTGAATTCAGCCCAGAGCCTGTTCCAGTCAGGGAAACTGGGCTATATGTCTCCGGCCGTAGGGGCCAGGCCGAGTGCCGAGTGCCGAGGCCAAGGCCACGGAAGCCACCCCGTCATGCCCTCATGGATTGCCTGCTCCACCATGGCCCCCTGAATTGCCTGCTACGCCATGGTCCCCTGGACTGCCTGCTCCAACATGGCCCCCTGGACTGTCTGCTCCGACAAGGCCCCCTGAGCTGCCTGCTTCGACCACGGTCTCCCGAACTGCCTGCTCCGCCATGGGGCCGGATCCGGTACTGTCCCGCACAAGCCTGTCCTGAAGGCTCTTCACCCTCCCACCTATCGATTGTATGTTTCATCTGACCATAAAACAGAAGACCAGAAGTCTTCTTCTTTGTTCAGATGAGCATTTGCAAAGGCCAAGCAGGCATTTGTGTGCCTTGTCTGCATCCGTGGAACCCAGCTGTGTGCAGTGTCTGTTGGAGTGTCTGCCTTGAGATGTTGCCACCAGCAGTGCCCAGATTCATCAGGATGGCCTTGGTGGTGATCCTTGGATTCTTTTTTACCTCTCTCACTATTCTCTTGGCCAGCACAGGTGTCACTTTTGGCTTCAGACCACGTCCTCTAAGATTATCCTCATGTGTCTCCCTACTTAAGCTGTAGTCTGTTCGGTTTGTCTTCGTCCAGTGTTAAGTTCATTTTATATGTCTATGAGTTGTTCTACGTGTGTGTTCCTGCTTACCGTTACCCCTTCAGAGGATTATTCAAGACCCCTCATCGTTCCTCGCTCTAGTAGGCAACCCTGGCAAAAACGATACCAAAATTTTACAATAAGATAATATCTCGATATGAAATCCATGATACATTTATTGCGAAAAAAAAGAATTTTTAACTTTTTATTCTATCTAATAATAATAATAAAAAAAAATAATAATAAATAATTCACTGAATTGACTTGTACCTGTACCTGAAAGGGACTCAACCCTCTTTTTATTTGTGGTATACTGTGTCAGTCTAAATTACATTCACACTGGGGTTTTAATAAGCCAAACAAATTAAACTATAATAATAACAAAAACAATTTTATGTTATTGTTATTCCTATGACAGTAATACCATATATTGTAAAATAACTGCACTATAAAATAAATTAAAATTAATATTTCATAGGAATATTATTTTTGCTTTACACTACAGAGTGAAAATTTACAATACTTTTTGCCTAATTTCTATACAAAAAGATCATTTAAATTTGGACTGCAGTAACGGTACCCATTTAATCCGCTAGCTTTCAACAATTCATAATGCACATTTAAACTTTTTTTTAGGGAAACAGCTATAAAGCTTTTATTTTTTGTTTGTAATCAATGTTAACACGTATTGTATCATTTAACATGTTAAAATGCTAATCAGAATAACTTAATGCATACCAAAAGATCAAAAAAGTAACATGCTTCTGTTTTTTTTTTTTTTTCAAAGTTTACAGTCCAGTTACAGAATTGTGTGTTTTTCTTGCAGTGGTTTGCACATTTTGTTTAAAAAAAAAAAAAAAAAAAAAAACTATACCAAATTCTATCCAAACAGTTTAGTATTTAAATTTTGCTGAATAATAGGCTTTTTAATAAGCAGGTTCCATTGTGACAACATGGCCAGCTACTGGGTCATAGTGGGTCACTGTTTTATTTTCTCTTGGGCAATAACAGTGGAAATATTCAGCAGTTTTTTTTTTTTTTTTTTTGCAGACTAGACTTTAAGGTATGTGCCGATAGATATTGACTTTCAAAAATAAACCTACCCTGAGATATATATTCACTGCAGTAAAAGGTGTGACAGGTAGCTCAGGTTTCTCTTGCACATAAACAGACCACTGGAACAGAGCATAAGGTTAGAGAAATAATGGCGTGTCATATACTTAAAATCTACCCACATTCGGTTTGAGATCTTAAGCAGACATACTTGACACATTATACTTATTTACTGTAGGTTCAGAAGAGAAGGGACAATTTACTGTGTTTGTCTGCTGACAATCTATATGCAGATCACCGGAGGACCTGACTGAGCAGACATAGTTATTGGTATTTTCATGTCAATTTTCTTCTGAAGCTTATGACTCACTACAGGCAGTCCATTAACTGATGTTGTGCAAGTCTCTTTCCCTCCTGTATCTGCCAGCTCTCACGTATCCATTTTATAACTCTCCTCTGAAAAGACTCTGGTTTTCCTTTTCACACTCGTCAAAAACAACCTCTTTTCATTGGATACTAAGAGTTGCCTCTCTTTTCTTCGCTCACAACAGGTCCGTGATTTACTGCTCTCTGCATGTTCCCATCTGGCCATATGTGTACTGAAGAATACAAGGATTTATTACACATTTGGAGATGTGTGCAAATACAAAAAAGAAAGAAAAAAAATCTACCTTTTTTCAGAATTCTCTGCTGTGATAATCACAAAAGTTAATGTAAAACAAGGAATGGAATGTTCTCTTCAACACATGAGATACAAGATTACTGAAAGTGACATTATTTGTACCATATACATAAATATTACATACATCTTCATACCTTGATAATAATATTTTTTTTTCCTCCTGGAATTGGCATTTTCCTGTTTTAAATCCTTTCGTCTCATGACGGAAACGTACCTCTGGGAACTTTTTTACAAAACGTAAACTATGTACCACTATGAACATTTTGTGACATATTTGAAGTGAAATGTCCACCGAGTTTCGCTTAAAGAGCACCACTGGAATTGATGAATGTATACAGTCAAGCCCGAAATTATTCATACCCCTGGCAAATTCTGACTTAAAGTTACTTTTATTCAACCAGCAAGTTTTGTTTTTGACCGGAAATGACACAGGGTTCTTCCAAAAGATAATAAGACGATGTACAAGAGGCATCATTGTGGAAAAAATATATATACAGTACAGACCAAAAGTTTGAACACACCTTCTCATTCAAATGAATGAGAAGGTGTGTTCAAACTTTTGGTCTGTACTGTATATTTTTCTGTTTATTAAAGTTTTTACTCTACATTTGTGCAGTTTTCAGTGGGTTAGTGATATTTTTAAATATATATAAATTAATAAATAAATATTTTTTTAAATGATTTTTTTATACAAAAACTGCTTTATGTAAAATTCACTTTATAAAAGACCCACATTTCTAACTTTAATTTATGGGGATAACATGGATAATTTCACATGGTTTAGTGTAAGATTTTTGCCCATCTTTTGGAAAATCCAGTTTTAAAAGTAAAAAAAAAAAAAAAAAACTTTTACCAGTAGGTGGCTGCAGAGCTCCACTATTTGCTATTTGACCACCTGAAAGATATTTTTTCACAAGTTTTTTCAGTTGAATTTATATCTACAGTACAGACCAAACGTTTGGACACACCTTCTCATTCATTTGAATGAGAAGGTGTGACCAAACTTTTGGTCTGTAGTGTATATTTCTCAGCTTTTATTTACATTTGAACAAAAAGTGGCATGTCCAAAATTATTCATACCCTTTCCAAACTGTCACAGTCTATCTGAAAATCCAATGTTCCATACCATTCCAAATAGTCCAAGCTGTTCTAAAGCATCCTAATTACCCTGATTCATTGGGAACAGCTGTTTTAATCAACTCAACAGATAAAAAAGGCCATCCTGATGAATTTGGGCTCTGCTGGTGGTAACATCTCAAGGCAGACAGTCCAACGGACACTGCACACTGCTAGGTTACACGGACGCAGACCAAGGAGGACACCACTTCTCCAGATAAGGCACACAAAAGCCCGCTTGGCCTTTGCACCAGTGGCCAGATTTTAGCACGACAACAAACCAAAACACACAGCAAAAGTGGTGAAGAAATGGTTGGCAGACAAAAACATTAATGTTTCGCAGTGGCCCAGCCAGAGTCCTGAATTCCAAATGAAATCCAATTGAGAATCTGTGGAGGGAGCTAAAGATAAGGGTGATCGCCAAAGATGAATGGGCAAAAATACCAGTGGAGACATGCAAAAAGCTGGTCAGCAATTATAGGAAGTGTTTGATAGTTGTAAAAGGCTTTTCTATTGATTACTGAGAAGGGTATGAATAATTTTGGACATACCACTTTTTGTTCAAATGTAAATAAAAGATGAGTAATATTTTTTTTTTTTTTTCCACAATGATGCCTCTTGTACATCGTCTTATTATTATCTGGGAGACATCTGTGTAATTTCTAATAAAAAAAAAAAAAAAAAAACTTGCTAGGTGAATAAAAGTAACTTTAAGTCAGAATTTGCCAGGGGTATGAATAATTTCGGGCTTGACTGTATGGTACGTTTTACAGTATGTGATAAAACACAATTGCAAGCATGCTGTTTTAGCTTGTTTTTTGATCTCTCATCCTTTAGCTCTTTCATCATGAGTCATATTTTTCACCGTATTCGTACCCAAGGATTCCCCATCCTAAGTCCAATTCCGTGCCGGCTGAGCTACCAAACAAGCGTGTTACGTCTGGAAAGCAAAACATATGGAGCTGTAATCATAACTGTGTACGAAAACAATTACAAGTGCTCACTGTTTCACCACCTCAAGTGTTAATTTCTGTTAAACACTGCAGTGATATGTACTTATGGTACATATTTCGCATTTGCGAAAATGTTCCCAGAGGTACGTTTTTGTCATGAGACCAGGTAGCTTAAATCATTTGAATTAAAGCTCAGCTTAATTCACCAACACTTATGTTAAAATATATAAAATGATATGCCTACAACAAAGCAAGAATTTGTGAAGATATGCATGCGTTTGATACAAGCTAAATTTGTGCATCCACTGCAGTTAACACGCACCCGATCCTGGAATCAGTTGGCATTGCATATGGTAATCAGAGTTTTTTCCAGCATTCAACTCTTATTTCAAAAGAATATAATAATGACCCTCTGGGTAAATAAGCCAAACTTAAGGCAGCTTCTGCTAATATTTTATTAGCTTTAATGCTGCAAACCTTAACCTTTAATTTTAGCTACTGGATGACATGGAAAATCTGTGACAACAGTATTTGAATAGTAATGTAATGTTTAAGTATTAATGAAAAACAAATTAAACAGAAAAACTGGATGATTTTAAAAAGTACTTTAAATAAGTACACATACTTAATAATTGATGTTCCACAAACATTTTGTCAGTTTCCTGACTGATGTTAAAGGATAGTTCACCCAAAAATAAAAATTCTGTCATTAATTACTCATCCTCATGTCGTTCCAAACCCATGCAACACTGACCCATAAGACCTTCGTTCATCTTCCGAACACAAATTAAGATTTTTGATGAAATCCGAGAGCTTTCTGACCCTGCATTGACAGCAGAAGGTAGTAAGGACATTGATAAAATAGTTCATGTGACATTAGTGGTTCAACCGTCATTTTATGAAGCTGCATTCTTATTGACGCACATTCACAACAGTAAATTGAACCACCCATGTCACATGGGCTGTTTTAATGATGTGTGAAAGCTCTCGGGTTTCACTAAAAATATCTGCATTTGTGTTCCAAAGATGAACGAAGGTCTTATGGGTTTAGAATGACAGGACGGTGAAAAGTGCTTCTTTTAAACTTCTTCTTCTTTTAAAGTTTTATCCTTTTGCTTTTCTGCAGAGATGTGATGATGGGTTTTATCATGGAACTATATTTGTTTGGGTTTGTTTTATTTAATTCATGCATTTAAGAAAATACTTAACCAGTCAATAAAGTGGAGGTTCTATTGGCTTACTGTCAGGCCTGGGGTCATGCCGTTTAAATACCGCTTGTAGCAATTAAGCTGTAAACTCTTTCATCAGGCTTTAGGAATCAGACTTTAATATCCAACACACATCAATTTCACAACAACAAAATGCCATGGCTGTGAAATAAAAAGAGTAGTTCACTCAAATACGCTGCAGTTTAATCTTTCGTTATTAATGAGAGATTCATTACTGACTGACTGAGTGTCACTGAACACCAAGCCCCACAGTAAACAATATTCAGTGAATTTCCCAAAAACAAAAACAAAAAAACAAAAATGGGGTTTCATCCAAATAGGTTTGGGAAACAGTCTCAGTATTCATATCCAGCAACTGAAAATTCTGCAGAATGAAACCTCTATGAATATATTCATAAGTGTATTTTCACCAAGGAATTCTGAAGGGAAATTTATTCCATTCAGAGGAACAAAGTAAAGACAAATAAATGTCATCGCTAATTATTAATGTTGCCAGGTGAAGAATTGGCTGCCTTTCATTTCAAACTGTGTAGCATGTTTACACAGTTTGCTTCATTCTTACACCACTCATTGTAAGATAACAAGATATGTTACATTCAGGGACATAAATCCATATATGCTGAGTAAGCAGTATACACAGAGTTTGTGTTAATGTAACAATTGCAAAAAGTTAGCCAATAAACCAGTAAAATGTAGTTAATGTCACCAAAACCACACAATGTAATACAAAACAGTGCATAAATATTCCATTGTAAGATTATGATTGAAAATGATTTGGATGAATATACAGGGGTTTGAAACATTGTTTTTAAGAGCAATATGAGTATCAAACTCCACAAGGTATTAATTATTTCTCACAATAAGGTAGTTTTTTGCAAGGAGTGAATATGCCTGTTCATTTCTTTAAAATGCAGTTTTCATTATTGTTTTCTACTAAAAATTCAAAAGGCAGTTTTCTGCCATTTTGAAAACCTTAAATGTGACCCTTGCAACAAAAGCATTCAGAGTGTCATTCATTTTAACAAACCAGCTAGTATGACTTGTATTATATGTTACACAGCCAAAAACACAGCTCTTTTCTGAAATATTAAAATTACAAAATTTGCCAATGTAAGTTTGCAACGAACATAGTTTCCCAACATTAAATACTCCCAGAACCGTGTTGTGACACACAGAACCAATTAAGTCCTGCAGAGAGGAAGCAGAAGAAAACCAGTTTCACAAATGAATTTAGAGCACACCATGCATAAATTACATCTATTTCAGTGTCCTGTCTATAATTGCACTGCAGACCTGAAGAAAGATTACTCCACTTAGAGTGCCACTTAAACATGGCTAGACTGACAAACACAAAACACAAAGAGTAACACATATATGAACATATATTTTATAAAATGATTTACTTATCTTCCTATGAGAAAGGAGAGCAGAATCACTGAGTCTGTAAGTTCTCTGGTTACTAGACATACAGTATGTAGCATAGTTTCATTCAAAGGAACTTACTGCAAAGATACTCCATATGGTGATACAGTAGGAGTCCTCTATTTCCATTCCCCTGAACCCTTCTGCATGGGACACTGCTGATTCTGATTCACACTTTCATAGATGGTATCTCACAACTGTGCCTCCTGGTGTGGGTTGTACAGTATGGGAATAACAGATTGTATAAGGTGTATATATAACCAGAACAGGGAACAAGTTCACTTCCTTTCAAAACTACCACCTTTTCTGATTCTGTTACTGTATCTCCTGAATTTTAAGAACCCATTTAAAATTATTATTTTTGCTTCTTTTCTTTTTCTTTCTACCTTATTTTTCCCCTCAGAGAGGACATGGCCATTTGTAAATTTAATGTGTCTGGCTTCCGGTCTCATCTGCGCAGCAATAGCTATTTTTGATCTTGCAAACTAGTATTTTACTATATTATTTTAATGTGTTAACATAATTATGACCACAGTGGTTTGTAATCCAAACAGTTTTACCGTTTACTGCACTTCATTATTCTTCTCTTTATTTCCCTATGGCTGCTTATGAATTGGAAGTCTCACACATTCCCAGAAAACAGCTTACTTCTGTATTGAAAAAATAAGGTAGATATGAGCCATTCTACAGAATTGGTGCTAACCAAAAACACACTTAAAAAGCATTTTAGTACTCAAATCTTAGATGTTTAATAAGATCCTTCTATTGTCTATTAAAACAAAAACAAAAAATATTTTAAATATTAGTAAGCTTAATATATAATAATTTATTAGGTACTTTCAGTTAGTAGGTGACTGTTCTGAAACCTAACCCCTAAATTTCATCTTATTCTATTAAGTATTTTCATTATATTCTTTATATCCTTTATACTATTTTCTCTGTAAACTTTATATAAAAAAAGAAGTGTCCTATATTTTTTTCATGTCACTATGTTTTATCTATTGGCCAAAACTGATTTGAACTAAACCCATTAATTTATGATCAGGAGATATTCCTGTGTCCCCTCTCTCATAGTTACAAAGTCTGAGCAGATAGGTCTCAACATTTTGAGGTAAACGTGTAACTTTAAGGAACTTCATTATCAAACCCCTTTTTCTGCAATCAAGCACACTTTTTTGGGAGTTATTCCAAAACTGTTCAGAACTGTTCTAGCTAACCATCCACTGATTAGCATCGTAGAGCTAGGTTCAAAAGTATCTAAAATTGTCACCACTGAAACATTTTATGGAGTTTTAGTATAGTGACTTCTTTGTTTTTTGGGTGGTATCCCATAGAATTGTCACTACTGAAACATATCATCATTAAGATAAACAAAAATTTAGCAGAGTTATGCATTTGTGTATTTTAGTATTTGTAGTAATTGTTTTAGCATGCAAGTTAAAATTCTGTAATGTGATCGCTACCAAAGCATTACTGTCACTACTTAAAATGTGCTGTCACAACCGAAACATGGGATGTTTTATCAAAATAAAGTATACTGAATTATCAACTAAGATGCTATGATAGTTTTATCCATGAATGAATTCATAAGTTTGAAATCAGTATGATCAACTTTTTGCCTTTTGCAAAGAAAAATTGGATTTAAAATAAAACAAATCTCATAAATTATACTTGAAATATTGTTAAAAATGAAATTGTTATGGATTTACCTCTGAAAAAAAAATCCTAATAGGTCAATATAACCCTAATTAAATTATTACTGTGTTTCGGTAGTGACAAATTTGGGGAGAGGACAAATATTTCAAAACTTTCTGAAAATATAATATGAAAATTAACTGCACAACTACTAGAAATGTGTACCTTGGTTATTACGCAATTGCATACATACAATTTTATCTCAAAGTAAAAAGAGGTGCTAAAGTCTGATTTTGTGGGAGCTGTGCTTTAAAATCAAATTATTATAATCTTAATTCAACTGATGAAATTGATGTTAAGTACTACTGTAAGGTTAAAACTGCCAGCCTTAAATGTTTTAAAATGAATAACATCTGAAAACATTTGTTAGAAGTATAAAACGTAATAAAGTAATCAAATCTAATCAGTTACATTACTTTAAAGTAATTGAAATAGTTACACTACCTATTGCATTTGTAATAGGGTAATTTGTAATCTGTAACCTATTACATTTCCAAGGTAACCTTCCCAACATTAATGCAGCTTTTCACTTCACATGACATTGAATGATCCACTCTAGTCATGTAGATTACTTGTGGATCATTGTGATGTTTTTATCAGCTGTTAGGACTCTCATTCTGACAGCACCCACTCGCTGCAGAGAATCCATTGGTGTGCAATTGATGCTACATTTTTTTTTTTTAATCTGTTCAGATCAAGAAACAAACTTGAACTGGCCTGAGAGGGTAAGTACATTTTCAGCAAGTTTTCATTTTTGGGTGATCTCTATATCCCTACTGTATCTTATTCCTCTGTCCACTTCTACGCTCTCAACCAGTCTTATGGACACTTCAAAATGGAGGGCTACTCATCACCTTATTCTCAGTTGAGTTGAAACTATCATCCTGAATGCGTAAACCAGCTCCTTCTTCATTCTGTCTCTCTCCACTCCTGCTGAAGGTTACACAGGCTGACTCATTTTCTTCTGGCCATATGGGCTCCTGTCTATACCACAATCCAGCTGAACTGGATCCTCTTGTGCTTTTTAAAGGCTGCAGCTTTGTTAACATACTCTAGTGTGACACACAACTTGCGTGTGCTTTTTTTTTATTATTGCATGAATCTGGATTTTCTATTCTGAATAAAAAACATTCACTCTATATCTCCAACACTGTCCAGAAATCTTTGCCATCCATAATACCCAGCAAACCCATAACAGGCAGCAGTGAATGTGTTCTTGAATACACGCTTACTTTGCTTCAAGGCACACTTTGTTGTAAGCTTAAATTTTAAAATATGCAAAATACACCTTTCTTAGCTGTAAAAATATTATCCATGCCTACTGAACCTGACTAAAACTTCCCGTACAGAGCGCTGCTATCTGGTGCCATGTTTTGTGAGGATCCATTTGACATCTGAATTGTATATTCTGCTCCTTGCTGAAAAGTAATTGTCACAACATGTATGTGCATCATGTCAGTCACGTCTCACGAGGCTGTTTGAGCCCTGCAGTTCAGTGGCAGCTCACTGACAGTCCGTGCACAGAGATCTCACCAACACTCCTGTTATAATCAACAAAGCTGTCTGCACTGCAGAATGCATCTCTTATTTACACCATAAACACACCTTGCAGTATTTTACCCAACCAATATCGTATAAGAAGCTTTAATATATTGTCAATATAGTAATGGTGTAACAAAACGGGCTCGACAACAGCGTTGATAAGATCCAAACGCAAGCTTTTATTAAACAGATCGTGGTAAAAACAGGCAGGGTCAAACGCCAGCAAACCGTAACATCCAAGGCAAGACAAAAGCGTAATCCAGTAATACAGGTGGGGGTCAAAATCCAAGAGGGCAATCCAAGGTAACAAATGAAATAAATCAATGAAACGAGGCAAGGCTAAGACTATGACTAAGGCTAAGACTGTGACTATGACTATGACTAAGAGACTAGACAAGGCAAAAGAAAACAGAGAAATGCTTGGTAGAGTCCACAGGAGCAAAACATCTGTTTGGCATGGCCTTCCTTAAAATGGCTGCCAAACAGGAAATAACCAGCGAAGCAGCAGAGGGAGCAGCAACTGTCTGACTGGGTGAGGGCTCCCTCTGCTGGGCTGGCGTTACATAGCAGGAAGTGGCTAGGAGGCCATGGTGGAGCAGGTAGAGCAGGGAGCCTTGGCGTTTCAGGCAGAGCAGAAAGCCATGGCGGAGCAGGTAGAGCAGGGAGCCTTGGCGTTGCAGGCAGAGCAAGCCATGGCGGAGCAGGCAGAGCAGGAAGCCTTGGTGTTGTAGGCTGAGCAGGAGGCCATGGCGGAGCAGGTAGAGTTTGTTTGCGAGTAGTACCCCCTCTAGAGGATCTGCAGCGGAAGACTCCACCTCCATAAGAGGTATAGGCGCAGTGGACGTGTGGACAGATGAGGCCTTCGGAGCAAACTTCTGGACAGACGAGGCCTCTGGAGCAGACTTGTGGACAGACGAGGCCTCTGTAGCGGACTCGTAGACAGACTCATGGACAGATGAGGCCTCTGGAGCAGACTCGTGGGCAGATGAGGCCTCTGGAGCAGACTTGTGGAAAGACTCGTGGGCAGATGAGGCCTCTGGAGCAGACTTGTGGAAAGACTCGTGGGCAGACGAGGCCTCTGGAACACAGTGTGCAGCCCACACACTCAAAATGGCGATTGCCATCACAGGTAACACAGTAGGCAATGGGATGCCCACCGGGCTGGAAGATGAGAGGCTTGGGAGCGTCAGCTCTGCATGGCTTGCTTGGCTTGGGAGCGAGGGTTCTGTGTGGCTTGGGAAGCCTGCAGTCTGAGCTGACATCAGAGGAGTGTCCATTACACTGGGAATCAAAATGTGACGTGGCTCTGGCAGATCAGGCAAGACATGGCGTGGCTCTGGCAGATCAAAGAGGACATGGCGTGGCTCAGGCAAGACGTGACTTGGCTCTGAGCGCTCGGGCGAGACATGACTTGGCCCTAAAGGAATGACCGCGTCTTGACTTGGCGTGATAGGAACAGCTGTGACTAGACTTGGCGTGACAGGAACAGCTGTGACTAGACTTGGCTTTGAGAGAGCAGCTGTGACTTGACTTGGCTTTGAGGGAGCAGCTGTGACTTGACTTGGCTTTGAGGGAGCAGCTGTGACTTGACTTGGTTTTGAGGGAGCAGCTGTGACTTGACTTGGCTTTGAGGGAGCAGCTGTGACTTGACTTGGTTTTGAGGGAGCAGCTGTGACTTGACTTGGCTTTGAGGGAGCAGCTGTGACTTGATTTGGCTTTGAGGGAGCAGCTGCAACTTGGCTTGACTTTGCTGGAGCAGCTGCGGCTTGCTATGATTCGGGAGGTATTGTAGTGTCTTGATGTGACTCTGGAAGTGCTGCTGTAACTTGCTTAGATTCTGGAAGTGTTGGGGTGTCTTGACTTGACTCAGGGAGTGCTGTTATGTCTTGACTTGCCTCAGAAAGTAAAGTGTTGTCTTGGCTTGGCTCAGGAAGTGTAGCTTGGTTTGGCTCAGGAAGTGCAGCTTGACTTGGCTCAGGAAGTGCAGCTTGACTTGGCTCAGGAAGTGCAGCTTGACTTGGAACAGCTGCTTGACTTGGCTCAGGAAGTGAAGTGATGTTTTGACTTGATTCGGCAGAAACAGCAGCTGTGACGTGACTTGACTCAGCAGGAACAGCAGCCGAAGCATAGCTTGTCTTGGCAGGAACTACAGCTGTGACATGACTTGCCTTGGCGGGAACAACAGCCGTAATGTGACTTGACCTTGCGGGGACAGCAGCTATGACGTGACTTGACTTTGCAGGAACAGCAGCTGTGACATGACTTGACTTGGCAGGAACAGCAGCTGTGATGTGACTTGACTTTACAGGAACATCAGCCGTAACTTGACTTGACTCGACCGCATTTGAAGGGACGGCCATGATAGGTGCAGATTCTGGAGCAGAAGACATGACGTGAACAAGCTGGGTGGTGTGAACGGGCTCTGGCTTAGCAGTCGTGGCGTTAGCGGGCACTTGTTTGGCTGATGTGGCATTAGCAGGCACTGGCTTAGCTGACGTTGATAGTAAGAGACCAACTGTTCATGCTGACAGCAGTGGTGGGTCCTCCAAGCTGGATATTAGTCTCTGATAAGCCAAACAGGAAATAACCAGCGAAGCAGCAGAGGGAGCAGCAACTGTCTGACTGGGTGAGGGCTCCCTCTGCTGGGCTGGCGTTACAAATGGTTAAATGGTGTTTTGGGCAAGACAAATAGCAGATAATATACCATAAAAACAGTAAATACACAAATTTGTCAAAATGCTAATAATTAAATTCTATGCAACAAAGTAATGATCTGTTATAGTATCTACATAGTCATACGGTAAACAAATCAAAATGATTACAATATTGTGAAATACTAAATAATAATCAAAAAATCCTGAAGTATGTTTTACAACCAACCATTTTCAGTAGAAGTTATACAGCATATAGCTTTACAACAGAATATTACAGACTTTTTATAAGTCATTACTATTATTTGGTTAGTGACAGAAAAAGTGTAGAATCTTAAAGCTGCTGTATGTAATTTTTTGTTTTAATAGAAAAAATCTTTTCTTTTTTTTCAGTTTACACTACTCCGGTGTTTTTGAGAACAGACCCCCTGCAGACCCCGTTTTAGTTTGAAAACTCCAGAGATGCGTTTCAGTGTAAACAGACCAAAACTGAGAATTTTGAAAATGATGCCATGGCTGCTCACATTCACTCTGCGTATTCTTGATGACCATGTAAAAAAATTATAAAATAAAATGATCATGTGAAATGCAGGGCCTTATTCTAATTTGAAAATTTTTTGTTGGATCTGTTTTTGTTTTGATCTATGGGATTCTGCTCAATGCCAGTTTAACCAATATTATTTTGACACCCCGGGTTGCCAGTTGGTGGAAAACAAAGCATATTAAAGCCATTGAAGGCAGCAAACAAACTGGCTCAGAGATTGCAAATTCTACCCAACCGAAAAAGCTTTGGCTTTATTCTAAAAAGCTCTATGGCCAGAGGCATATTAAAACATGGATAAATCAATTCATTAAACTTGCAGTGTAATGCTCATAACATTCCATTGTAAATTGCACTCATTGACATTGTATGCCCTCAGTCTGACAACTTGTGCGAGTGTTGCGTCTGAAGAGGGAAGAGAAAACTGTATAAAAATCTGTAAAAAATCACGGTAAAAAAATGGCAGCTGTGGTTGCCAGAACTTAACTTAATGGTTTTAAGTTTAACAGTTTTATGGTTTTAACTTAAATTTACATTTAAATACCATAATTTAATGAACTGATATAATGTTAATATACCAACCTATTGAAGTACTGAAATCTCTTTTGTACCCTTGTAATACACTGATAATCACCAAAAGCATGTGGTGATGAGAAAGTCCCATGATGAACCAAAGCCCAAAACAAGCAGCTTTTAAATACTAACATATACAGAAGGTACATAGTGTCATCCACACAAACACTAAACACCATCAAGGTAACACACATGAAACTGAAATAATGCAATAAACATTCATTTAACAACATTAGATACCACACAACCCTAAATGTACAAAACTGATAAGACAAAAATAAGAAGAAACTTATTTTTACTGTAACATTTTTACAGCCGTTTACAATTAAATTCACAGTCATTTTTTTACAGTGTGGAGTAACAATATTTTGAATTTAGACTGCAGTAACCATTTCAACTGCTAGCTGTCAATATTACATACTTCAGAATGTTTCTTTATTCTTTATTTTACTTCTAATACATTATGTCTGATTTCTACTATCAGCCATAACATCAAAACAATGAAACAATTATCTTAATATCAATTCTAATATCATTTCATTTATCATTTTTACTTTAGTTCTAAAACTTTCGCATTCCAGGTAAAAAAAAAAAAAAAAAACTGCATATGGTGGTTAGATATGTTTTGAAGCATGGCAGCTGGTTTGAGCTTGTACTGAGCTGGTTTAAGCTGTTCATGTGCTGGACAACTAGCTCCTGCTCAGGATCAGCTCAGCTTATAACCAGCCCTGGACTAGTCTCAGTATCAGATGTCACGCTCACAGACTGCTGGCTGAACGTCTGATATATATAGCACACAAAAGGCGAAACACTTTTGAAGTCATCATCGAATTAGTTAAATTATACACAATTTCCGGGAGATGTGCGTGTCGTGTTTTTTTAATGCCAAACCCCCTCACGAAAGAAGAAAGACGTCGTGTTTACAGCTGTGACTGTGATCAGGATCAACTAAATGCTGGATTTTCAAAAGTATGTGAAATATTTAAAGTTTGCACCACAAAATCTTCAAATACATTCAAGAGATTTTCACACCGGTCTGTTATGGTGGGACAATTCCATGCCCCTAAACATGCCGTGGCACAAATAAAACGTAATTGGTTGCCTTACCTGTCAGTCATATGGCCTCTTGGGCGGGCCTTGGCCATACAAAGTGGCCAAGGTTCCCAGACCTTCTGCCTTCAATCTAAAGGTCTGGCTACACGAGACTAGCTTAGGACCAACTAAGGACCAGCTTAAACCAGCTCAAACCAGCAGTTATGCTTCAAAACACACCTAACCAGGGTTGATGGACCATAAAAAAAAAATAAATAAAATAAATAAATAAATAAATAAAAATAAAACAATAAACATCTCTGGCACTAATTTTCACAAGTTTCCACATTTTCCATGATTGGGTAATTGCACACACCATAATTGTAATTCTGATTATTTATTTAATAATTGTTCAGCCCCAATGGCCATCATTTAGCATGATTACACATTACAATGAGGCTACCTCACTTGCAATCACTCTAAATGGAAAAAAAAAAAAAAAAAAGGCAGCACAGAATGTCTCCAACTACGGTGCTTCCATCCGTATTTCTGCTCAATGTGATTTCTGTTCGCTGAGTTCCAGCATTGAAAATAACAGTTTCTATGAAAAGAGTTCTAAAGCTTCATTAAAACTTTTCCAAAGCAAACGCCCATCTTCAGCCCTCCCATGGGATGCAGGGAGCCCCAGATCTCTGAGCCTGTGCACCTCATTAAAGGCTGTGACATCTCAACTCTTTTTAAACAACTGTATAATGTCTTATTTCGTGACATCAGCATCTGAATTTTTATTTAAGAAGGAAAACGCAGGCTCGGAAAAGAAGCCTTATACGAGGCGTAACCAATTTCATTTAATTTATTTCTTTTAACCGTTTTAATCTTCCTTTGATTGGGCCTAATCAGCACCTGCAGGAATGCGCTCTATCCTCCTGGGGTTAATTTAGCCCTAGGAGCTCGGCGTAGCAATTTTCCAAATGCCATTGCAAACATAATTTATATTTTAAAACTTGAAACAATTAAATTTAGATGTCCTTAAACCTGCGCCATGGAGATAAAATTGACTCAAGCTCATAAAAATGACACTCCTTTCTTTACTTTTGTGATAGGAATATGATACGATGATTATTCCACAACCTAACAATCAACTTCTGTTCCTTCCTAAGACAGCCTGCAGATACAAACCAAGCTGACAGAGATAATGTAACCCTATAAACGCACAAAAACACTCTCAAAGTGCTTGAAATGATTGGAGCACCTCTCGCAACACCATAAGGGACACATCCGGTGTTACACAGCATTAGAGGGGGCGGTTATACTAAAAAGCGCACCATGTTCAACGGAAACTGACAGCCTACACATGGGGCACACATGTTGCATGATTCGGCTAGAGTCACTCTCTTTTATTTGAAGCGAACATATTGACTTGAACCCGGTTTACCCTGATGGAGCGGCAAAGATCGTGGCGAAAAGAGCGATTTACTTTCCCTGCAACACACCATTCACATTCTGAATATATCTGAAAACTCTGCATCTAAGAAAAAAATTTCAATATATCCCGGCTCTCGAAAACCCTTGAGTGTGCGGGGTGCTGCAGGGACATTTCAGAGCGAAGCTTGACAGTGATTCAACCTCCATTTCGTCTTGTCCCACTTCTCCAATCTCTTCCTGTGTAGGATGAATTGATTCTGAGGCCAGGCCTGCTGACAGTAGAAGGTCAGAGAAAGAAGAAAGAAAGCGAGAGAGCGAGCGTGTGCAGGCCTGGAGGATTTCGGGCAGCTGACTGCGACAGCTCATTAAGTCTCATCCAGCCTTTAGCCTCCTGCTTATGAGGGGAGCGCCTGACCCTACAACCACCCAGACCTGCTGCTGGAGGAAAGGAAACATCTCTGTGTGGTTCAAACAACAGTAGGAAGAAAATAATGAACGCGTTTTAGTGTATAGAGGCGAAACACTGCTGCGCTGGTCAGTTTGGCGGGTGTGTAATTATTTGATGGACTGGGCCGGCATCGACTAACAAGGTGCCTATTAAGACGTGGTGATGTTAAATTGACACAGCGTCATTTTGATTCATATCGCTGTGTGCTTTGTATAAGAGCATAGGCATTTCATTCAAAATCTGCTCAGGGAAAATCATTTCGTCTTGTTTCCTGTCTTGAAGGAAAAACTTAAGAGCAATGACAGTTAAGCGTTGTCACAACTCATGTTTTTACAGTCTCTCCTCGGCACATCTATCAAATAATGCACTCCCGCCGCAGTGCTACAGCGATGCAGGAGACAGGGAACAGTGTGCCAGACCAAATGAATGTCACTCACTGCTGTACATAAACTGCCCAAGGAAAGCAAAATCCATCAGCATAACGAAATCACAGTCCCCATGGTCTCTAACTGCAGAGTTTGAGTTAGTACCCAAAAAATGACCTTTCTCACAGCCCTATAAAGTTTACCTAGTCGCCTGTGGCGTATCACGTGCCCTGATGAGGGTCATATAAATGCATGATGGATTTCTGGCTTCAGCTCAGAGCTGCAACTTGACGTGACGCTCGCGTCGACCTTGTGCGATTCGCATCCATAGAGTATTTTCACCCCCGTCGTTGTTGCAGATTTGCAAATTCGCTTGAGCGCTTGACCTTTCGCACAGGCTGACTGTAACGGTAACGATATGTGGCTATATTCCCTTCATTAATACGACTTAATTAAGTCTGCCAGCTGCAAAAAAAAAGTGAATTAACATATCAACGGCCTTGTTAAGTTTTCTCTCGGCTGAGTAGGTTGCTTAAACACAATCGTATGTATTTGCGAAGCAGATTGATTGTGCTATTAAAATTAATATTTACGATAATAACGGCTCATTTTGCTAAGTAATTAAACAGAAATCACTACTATGATTTACGGCTGCAATTCAGCAAGGGAGCTTCCATTACGTGCCCTATACTGCATCAGTGTCATCAGTGGGATGAATTACTTAAGGTGTTTGAGATCTCAGAGGGAGGCAACAATTTGTCACTTTATCCTAACAAATGTCACACTGCTAAAATGAGAGGTTGTGTTCTACACTGTTGAGTGACAGGAGGATTCGCGGCTGTTAGACATGCATCATTAACAAACAATAGAAATTAATAATACTCATGATTTGATAGAACATAGAACAAAAGGAAACAAATGGTAAAGTAAAATGTAAACACATAGTTCAATTCTAAAAAAATGTATGACATTCTTGCCTCTAGAGAACATAAAAGGAAATTAATCTTTTTTTTTAATCTTACAAGGTAAGTCAGTATTAGCCAAAAGTATTTTTGTTAGCAACATTCTTCAAAATATTTTCTTTTGTGTTCTGCAAAAGAATAAAATATATGCAGATCAGTAGTGTGCAATGGTGTGCTGAAATGAGCATTTTTTTTTCAGTCACATTTTATATGTTAAATAAACATTACTTACACTTTCAGAAAAAGGAAAACAATTCCTTCCAATTATATTTTAACAATGTAATCAATATTTTATTCTTTTAAAGCCAAGTATGAATAATGTTGGTGTTTTTAAGCATTTTATATTTATTCCAAAATAATAACAAGGATGTAACAACTGAAACTATTTATGTGTGGACTTACAGTATATTCAGCTATTCTTTTTAATAGTTATCTTTTAATTATTTTTAAATTTTTCGGATCATCAGTTATCAAAGCTCGATAAATATTATATGTTAGTCACAGACACAAAGATTTACTTTAAATTTCACCAAGCTACAAACTAAAAACTCCCACAGATCATGTTTTCATGCCATTTTAAGTCTTGATGTAACAAATTGGTTTTATCGAACTGTGTGAGTTGCTTACTTACTTTTTTTTTTTTAATAAGTATTTCCATTAAGGCCATTATATTGTTTATTCAGACTGATTCATGAACATGGCACATGGAGGCGGGATTTATTGAATGCACCAATCACAGCTGAACATAACCAGTCATATCTAATCATATTGCCTCCTCTCACGTGACTTTCCCCCTTTCATTCTAATTTTAACTGCTGGTGTGGCTGTTGGTAAAGTTTCTTTAGAAAAACAAGTGATTTATATACTTCTTTATGTTATATTTTGAAATATTGCAATATATATATTTTGCAATACCTCCTTCTAAATTTAAAATTTAAATAAATCTAAATTTTCATTTTGGGTGAAACTAACTCTGGACCACAAAACCAGTCGCAAGTCACACAGGTATATTTATATGGGTCAAAATTATCAATTTTTATTTTACGTCAAAAGGATATTAAATAAAGATCATGTTCCATAAAGATATTTTGTAAATTTCATATCGTTAATATTAAGGGTGTGACGAGACACTTATCTCATGAGACGAGACGAGACGAGACACGATATTGGGTTCACGAGAACGAGGCGAGATTTTTAAACTTTTTTTAAGAAATCCTCAATGATGAAATATATAGGGTAAAATAGTATTTTATTCAACAGCAATGAAAAAATGTATGCAAATTAGCACATATTTCATTAAATAATGCCTCATTTGCATATTTAAACCTAACATTTTAGAAAACGTGTAATACAAAAAATGTTGGCAATTATCAATGTAATCAATCAACTGGGTAAGTAAGGTGGTAACTATTTGTTATTTTTTTTACCCTATTCACCTACAGTGACTCGCCTTAAAAAAATACCCTTATGACTGGTTTTGTGGTCCAGGGTCAGAAAGAACAATTAAGATCATTTTAAACACATGGATGAATGAATAAAGCATTGAAAAGAAATTCTCATTTCATCCTATCTGCTCTCAGTAAGTGTGTCTGTCTGTTGCTCAGCTGGGGCTGTGCTGACTGCTGTGGACTCACAAAAACATCAAGGTGGTACTTCAAGCTTGAATTGCTCCCATGGTAGGAAAATCCCTTATTATAGGATTTACATACAGTACAGGACAGGGAGCTGTGTAATTGTATTAATATATGATATTAACACAATTATACAGTCCCCTGTCTTGTTGCTGTATGTATGATATAGTATTTAGCATATTAAGTGGTAAACTGAATTAGATTTAAATTATTATACAGGATGTAAGAAACTATTTTACTCAAGATGAAAAAAAAAAAATAATATACACAAACATTCAAAGATTTAATCAGCAGGGATGCAATTAATTGAACAAAAGTGACAGTAAAGCCACTTCAAATAAATGCTGATCTCTTGAACTTTATATTTAATATATCACAGATTTCATAAAAATATTAAGCAGTTTTCACTGACATTAATACTAACGTTTCTTGAGCACAAACTCAGCATATTAGAATGATTTCTGAGGGAGAATGTGACACTGAATACTAGAGTAATGACTGCTGAAAATTCATTAAAATATATTAAAATTGAAAAAAGTTATTTTGTTTTAAAAACAAAGCTTTTACAATATTATTGTATTTTCAATCTAACGAATGCAGCCTTGGTGAAAAAAGAAAAAGAGATGTTTTTCAAAAACATATTTCAGGCTAACCCTTGGACAGTATGGTATAAAAGCATAAAACAATCAAAAATATACACAGCTAGGCATCATATTTTGACCTATGCCAAACCCAAATACCCTAAACACCTTATAAACCTGGATATGAAATACATTCATTAAAAAATAATTCAGAAAGAGGTGTTTGTTTCAGCCAGAAAATACTTGGATTCTGTCAAAATGGTTTCAAATCCTCCTGTGCGTTTCAGATTCATTTTATTCTACTTGGCCCTCAAAGACTCCAAGCTCTCTTTACAATTCACTGATCTTCACTTGCTACCTTTTATCACCGGACAGTCACATGTATTTGGGCTGCTTATGTCAAACCCCTTCTTTTAAAATGAATCCCACCCATTTTTTCAGAAGCTTCTATATTATATATAGACATGTGTTGCTCCTGCTGTGGGGACGAAAGGAATCTATCAAAGGAATAAATTGAAATCTGTCAAGCTTGAAATCAGTCTAGTGCTGGTTGAGTTGTAGAAGCGTTTGGGAGAAAGAACTGATTAAATACAGCCACACAGCTCTTTAAAACAGGTTGCCCATGAGCTCGACTATAGCTCAGTATACTCGTCTGCAAATATCTGTCTCGTATGTTACTTTTCCATTGTAAAGCATCAGATGGATCAATTCGCTGGTAGACTTTCACGCGGCTTCTCGGTAACAACTTTTTGTCAACACGGCGCTCAGGTGGAGAAGCAGCCAGAGGAAATGATTTATCATCATTGTTCCTAATCGATCCCTGAGGCAGCCACATCTCCTGATGAATAATCTGAATAATCTAATCAGGTGTGTTGAATGTCAAGTGATCTGAATGGCTGAATCAGCAACTCTAATACCGTAGCTGTTGGCTTAATTGTCCTTTGATTCATTGTAGGAAGTAGGAACACAACAAAAGTTACAAACGAACAAAACTTTTGTTACTAATTTGTCCCAAACAATGTCTAGTTCACAAAACACTGAAACATTTAACTAAAATATCTATACAAATGGGTTGCGTAAAAATAAAATGCATTATCGAACTGCATACTTGTTCAATCATTTCCAATTAAATATGCTAAATAAGAGAAGATTGGATGAAAAACATTAGAGCATATAGTGATAATGGATTTTAACACATTCTACAGGCTAAAGAGAGATTCAGTGCAGATATAGTTCTAGCAACCTGCAAGGCCACACACACGCACACACACACGCACACACACACACACACACACACACGCGCACACGCACACACACACACGCACACACAGAACTACTTTTTTTCCCGTCATAGTTCTTAGGCTCCAAGAATTATGGCTGCATTAGCACTCTCATTAAGTCCAGCTTAGTCTATTTCTTTGTTTTTCTATTTATGTTCAAAAGCCAAAGGTCCATTAACTTCTATTTTTGAGCTCCTGATATGGTTAAGTGCACACGGGCTATTGCAGAAATCACCCCCATTACCCCTTGTGAAGTATTTTATTCAGTCATAAGCCCTTCAAATGCTCATTCTGAAACTCATTCTGATGCCGGGTTAAAATTTTTATGGTTAGTTTCTTGTGAAACCAGACAGGAGAGAAAGTTAGGCCTCAAACTGTTTTATCTCTTAAATCAATGAGAATTAAGTTAACTTGGGACTCTAAAATATTAATTGACAGTGTATTTGAGATTGGAAACACTCTCAAAAGACATACATAAGTGAGCAAAGTACAACATTTTATATTCAGCAACAACATTTTACACTCTAACCTTTGGTTTCTCCTTCACTTTTTTTTGCTATGCTAATAAACATGCTAAGTGGCTCTTCCTGACATGCAGCTGAAAGAAACAATTAGTTTCGGTGCCTACCTTAGTTTGTAAGTGCATGTTTTCCTTTGCCTTCTTTGTATCAATATGATAATCCAATTCTCTCTAAGCATCTCAGGTTTATCTGCTTCCCTTTATCACACAAATCCATGATCTTCCTCCCTTTTCCTCAGTCCCATTTCTAGCCTCTCTTGGCTTAGATAAGGATACACTTTGCATTGCAGTCTCTCATTGGCTGACACACTGTAGGAGGGAGATTGGGAGGGAGATGAGAGGAAGGTGTGAGACTGTAAGAGATCAGAGCAAAAGTGAATTTCTGAAACAAATGTGATGCCATTCAGAAGTTATTTTCATACAGAAACGTGTAAACACTATGGCATGACCAATTGCATGACTTTGGGGAGGGGTTATCCATTGAACAACCAATAGCAGGCGGGGGAGTGTACAAACCTGCTTGAAATTATCTTTGTTTTTAAAGAGCAGGTCATATGTTTTTTTTTTTTTTTTTAAGTGTCCTAATACTGTGTTGGAGTCCCTTACAACAAGTTTAAATGCATCTAAGGTCAAAAGAATTTCTCAGAATTTACATTTATACATGGAGTCATTTGTCAATGATTTCGAATGGTTCGTTTGAAGCAGCTTTAAGTGTAATGTCTGTATACCCCTCTCTTCCATAAGCCTTCTCTGCTCTGATTGGTCAGCTGGCCAAACCTGTTGTGAGTGGCACAGAGAGGAGTACTTGAAGCAAGTTAGAGAGCAATACCATCCATCTGTGTTGCCAAGTCAGCGGTTGTTTTTAATGTCCATGGGTTGAAGCGACCCCAATAACATCCTATTTAGCTCCTGAATTGCAAATTTACCAAGGGAACCCTGGCAAAAAGTGTGTATTTTACACCCCGGGATGCATTTTTTAATGGGGGACCCCCCTCTAAATACAGTTGGGCTAGTTTTAAGTAGCAATTGGATGGGTTTTGTTGGGAAAACCTGGCAACCCTGAAGCACCTTTACATAAAACAATAATATAGTGCTCCAATCCTAGTTAAAATAATGACATAAAAGCATTTTGTTTAACACTTATGCAAGCGAATTGTGCCTACAGCTAAAGTTTAGCTGCTAAACTGTAAACACATAACACAAAAGTAATGGTGGATATGTTAGCCGAGTGCTAACGTGACTAAGTTATGAAACAACACAGTTTGTTAACCAAAATATGTCTAAGTTACGTTCAGTCTATATTAATTGACATATTCTTAGGACATAGTGGGTTCACAGCGAATTATCAGAGCTATTTCAGTAAGACAGTAATATTGTGGTTTACCTAAAAACTTAAAGCTGCACTAGGTATACATCACATATTAGCACAAAATTGTACACATAGTGTGTCAATTGTACTTACAGGTTGTGGTTCGGAGATGCTTGTTAGTCCAAATAAATAAGATTAGAAGCAAAAGAAGATAAAAGCCAAGATTCAGGAAGCAGTCCTCTGTAAAATGACCAGCACATAAGAAATTGTATTGCTGTGATATTGTGGAAAAAATAAATTTTAACCACTGATTCTTCACATCATCATCTTTCGGCAACTTGCTTTCACAGAGCAGAACACAGCGTCTTCTTGACATGATGTAAACACACTAACTAACTAACTAGCGGAAGTGTTTGTGTAATCTGTAACAGACAGAAGATTCGAAAATATGACGACTCGTTAAGGCGGTTCTGAGTCAACTCTTTCTTTTGAGGGACCATATCTTTATGTATAATGCACTTTTTTGATTAACAACTTTGCAGACTGTTTACATTGAAGGATAGCTATGTTACAACCTTCAAAAATTTATATTTTTCGAAAACCCATTTGACCTGCTCTTTAATTAAAGAAGTTCATTTAGTGAAACTTTTAGCACTGACACAGTTCATGTTTAATTGTGCTCCTATGTTGAGTGTTTCAGCAGCATAGAGGTTTTAAAATTAATTTTTCCTTTTTTATTTGCTTGCTTAGTTGCATGACATTTTTTAGCAATTCCAATTTAATAATAATAATAATAAGTCACCTATAAAAAAGCTGTGACACTCACTGCGGTAGCCTTTCAAAAGGTACTTGTACATTTTAGGCACTAATATGTACCTTGAAGGTACTAATATACCATTTAGTGGTAAATAAGGTACCTTTTAGCTTTTGTGACTCTAGTCACACTTTGTACCTTTTTTGTGTGTGTAGAGTGTAGAATCTATTGACAAAAAAGCCCTCCTCTCATCCAGTGCTTTTTTTCTTGTGAATAGAAGCTTCGAGAAGAAACACTATTCAGCTGAAACGCTGCGCACATTATGTCATTTTAGGATGCCTTGAATCATTTTTACAATCATAGTAAAGCTGACCTTCATTCCTGCTCTGTGCCACCCATGTGCTCCATCAGCACAACTACAATTTAAAGCGTTTTCCTAATGAATATCTGCAAGGTCAGATTTGAAACCACAATGGTCTTTTGTCCACATCCCGTGATGATTCATCAAGCGTATCTGTCACCCCACAAAAGTCATTGTGAGTGATTTTCTGCACTTTTAGCTTTTTGTATACGTCGGTGCTTAAGCAGAAGTGTCATATGTGGTCATGTGGTGCAGATCAGAGCGCAGAGAATAGATAGATTCCTCCTTCTTTCGGAGCTGGATGGAGTTGAGGTTAGTTTTTCATTTCAGCCCAGCTTTGATGTGCTATATGAGGTGGATCAAAGACTACACCAATGTAGCTGTCCTAAGGCACAGATGTTGGGAGAACATCTACAGCCACATGCCGGTATAAGTCATCTTATTACATATTACTCTAAAACAACAACAGAAGGGATATAATCAATGGATGAATGAGGAATAAATATATTAATTACTATTAATTTACTCATCAGAATTAATGAACAAACAAAACCATTTTTAATCCCTCAGCTGCAGCTTAAAATACAAATTTCTATATAAACAACACTTAAAGGGATTAAAAAACTTAAAAAGGGATAAAAAAGCTTGTTAAAATTGATGACTAAATAATGTCATTGCAAACCATTTTGTTTTTCATTGACCTCCACAGTATTTTTCTTTATGCTATGGAAGTTAATAGATGCCAAAGGCATAGTTCACCCAAAAATGAAAATTCTGTCATTAAATACTCACCCTTATGTCGTTCCGAACCCATAAGACCTTCGTTCATCTTCAGAACACAAATTAAGATATTTTTGATGAAATCCGAGAGATTTCTGACCCTGCATAGACAGCAATGCAGCTACCATGTCCCATGCTGTCTATGCAGGGTCAGAAAGCTCTCAGATTCAATCAAAAATATCTTAATTTGTGTACCCGAAAATCAACGAAGGTCTTGCGGGTTTGGAACAACATGAGGGTGAGAAATTAATTACAGAATTTTCAGTTTTACAGTTCTACTGACCTCTTGAAATCTTACTTATTCAGCAGAAAAAAAGGGTTGTCGCTTCCTCTCAAAAATCATGCCAATATTTACTCTTGTTTTAGCAGGGGCTCTATTGCGTTCCCTTTTTGACTGAAGGCTCTCCAGAGATTCAAGGTTTCCTGGTTTTGAACACAGCTGTGTGACCACAGTGGGTCTATAATGGTAAATATATAATAGTAATGGTAAAAATCGACCTACTCATTTTTTTATAATCCTAATAAATCATAAACAGTCTCTCTGAACAAGCCATTCCAGATTTCTCCCTATGTACGGTAAATCCCACCCATTTGTGATGACCTCTGCTCTACTAGCATAGACACAGTCCTGAGTAAGAAGCAGCAGTCTGCCATTACTGTTTTCTTGCTGTAGCTGCTGGAGATATACAATGTCAGTGCCAAAGAGGCATATCATGTATTGTGTTTTGGGATGCACCAACAAACATAGGAGTCTCCACAGACCTTCCTCCATCTGAGTCGCTGAGGACACCTATATGTTTAGGGATCAATACCAATGCTTTGTGCGTTTACATCAGCTCCAGACAAAGTAATAATAATAATAATAATTCGTTACATTTATATAGCGCTTTTCTAGACACTCAAAGCGCTTTACAGTGTCAGGGGTATCTCCTCATCCACCACCAGTGTGCAGCATCCACCTGGATGATGCGACGGCAGCCATAGTGCGCCAGAACGCCCACCACACACCAGCTTACTGGTGGAGAGGAGACAGAGTGATGAAGCCAATCGGAATATGGGGATGATTCGGAGGCCATGATGGTCAGAGGCCAATGGGCAAATTTGGCCAGGATGCCGAGGTCACACCTCTACTCTTTTCGAAAGACATCCTGGGATTTTTAATGACCACAGAGAGTCAGGACCTTGGTTTAACGTCTCATCCGAAGGACGGTGCTCTTTTTGGCAGTATAGTGTCCCCGTCACTATACTGGGGTGCTATATAGGACCCACACAGACCACAGGGTGAGCACCCCCTGCTGGCCTCACTAGCACCTCTTCCAGCAGCAACCTAGTTTTCCCAGGAGGTCTCCCATCCAGGTACTGACCAGGCTCAACCCTGCTTAGCTTCAGTGGGCGACCAGTCTTGGGCTACAGGGTGATATGGCTGCCGCAAAGTATGCATCACACATTTATTTTTCTTTCTGAAAGAGCTTCTTGGCACTCTGTAAGGCTAATTTTGCTAAATCTACAATTGTCTCTGCCTGTTTTCACTGATGATCACATCAGTGCTACCAGAATGATCGAAAAAAGAATGTGGTAGTTAAAAATTGCATATGAAAGCAATGTGAAGTCTACTGCTTGAATTTGCCGAGCTCATAATCACAAGTGGGACTTCTAAAGTTTGAAATAGCACGTGAGACCAGCTATGTCATTATTTTTATCGCGCCGTGCTCACCCATTTGTGTAATTCATACACACGCATTTATTATGCACAGTACAATTAGATAACTTTGACTTTTAAATCAATTCCGGTTCGAACATATAAGCCTGAACACTGCTACTCAGAGTTTCTGACATTTTCAGTGTGTGAGATTTAGGGTTGCCAGATTTTCACAACAGAACCCGCCCAATTGCTACTCAAAACTAGCCCAATCGCATTTCGAGGGGGGGTCCCCTGTTCGGGGGATAAAATACAGGGTTTTTTTTGTCAGGGTTCCACTGGTAAATTCGCATTTCAGTATGCTAAATATGACGTTACTGGGGTCGCTTTAACCCGCAGACATCAAAAACTACTCCTGGCAACAGTGTAAAAGTAGTCCAATTCTACTGGAAAACTGCAGACTTGGGAACACTGGTGAAATTGTCTTGTTTTGTTTTTGCCAGCTCTTAAAGCTACACCCTCTTCTGAAAAGGAGGCTGAGAGCCCCAGCTCATTTGAATTTAAAGGGACATACACAAAATGTGTGCATTTTTGGCTGATTCCCTAAAAGTTTCAATTTTATCAAGTTATAAAAATTACCTGATAGGTATTTTGAGCTAAGACTTCACATACAAACTCTGGGAACATCAGAGACTTATTTTACATCTTGTAAAAAAGGGGATAATACGTCACCTACAGTCAAGCCCAAAATTATTCATACCCCTGGCAAATTCTGACTTAAAGTTACTTTTATTCAACCAGCAAGTTTTTTTTGACCGGAAATGACAAAAGCTTCTCCCAAAAGATAATAAGATGATGTACAAGAGACATCATTGTGGAAAAAAAATATTTCTCAGCTTTTATTTACATTTGAACATGTCCAAGTGGCATGTCCAAAATTATTCATACCCTTTGCAAACTGTCACAGTCTATGGGAAAATCCGAAGTTCTATACCATTCCAAATAGTCCAAGCTGTTCTAAAGCATCCTAATTACCCAGATTCATTGGGAACAGCTGTTTTAATCAACTCAAAGGGTGAAAAACAGAAGCTTTCTGCTGTTGATTTGTGGACAGTCATGGCTAAGACAAAGGAGCTCACTGAGGACCTGCGGCTGCGCATTGTGGCTGCTCACAAGTCAGGAAAGGGCTATAAGACCATATCTAAATGTTTTGAAGTTCCAGTGGCTACAGTGCAAAGTATTATTAAAAAATACAAGATGTTCCGCACTGTGAAAAATCTCAGAGGACGTGGTCGGAAGCCAAAAGTGACACCTGTGCTGGCCAGGAGGATAGTGAGAGAGGTCATCAAGGCCATCCTGATGAATATGGGCTCTGCTGGTGGCAACATCTCAAGGCAGACAGTCCAACGGACACTGCACACTGCTGGGCAGTCTGCAGAGAAACTTGGCCTTGGGCACCACTGGACATTTCAGCATGACAACGACCCAAAACACACAGCAAAAGTGGTGAAGAAATGGTTAGCAGACAAAAACATTACCGTTTTGCAGTGGCTTAGCCAGAGTCCTGACTTAAATCCAATTGAGAATCTGTGGAGGGAGCTAAAGATCAGGGACCCTCCAACCTGAAAGAGTTTGAGCTCATCGCTAAACATGAATGGGCAAAAATACCAGTGGAGACATGCAAAAAGCTGGTCAGCAATTATAGGAAGAGTTTGATTGCTGTAATAGCCAATAAAGGCTTTTCTATTGATTATTGAGAAGGGTATGAATAATTTTGGACATGCAACTTTTTGTTCAAATGTAAATAAAAGATGAGTAATATTTTTTTCCACAATAATGCCTCTTGTACATCGTCTTATTATCTTCTGGGAGACGTCTGTGTCATTTCTAATAAAAAAAATAAAAAATAAAAAAAAAAACTTGCCGGTTGAATAAAAGTAACTTTAAGTCAGAATTTGCCAGGGGTATGAATAATTTCGGGCTTGACTGTATAACGCAAAAAAGCTACATACTACAGCTTTAAGGATTTTTTTTTTTTTTTTACACATTTTTACACAAAAAAGTGCATTTGATGTGATGTACAAACTTACACATCATTCACTGTGAAATCAATCTTCTGTTGCGAACAGCTGGAGAACAGAGACATCTCTCATTTCATACATAACAACAGTAACAATAAGACTGACAGCAGCAACACCTATGATAATGTAATAATCATTTACAGCAAAAATAATGACAAGTAATATTACTCTTCATCTCAATTTCTAACATTTAAAGCTGGTAATATGAGCGCAGCTAACATATTCATCATATGAGGAAGACACTTATGCCACAAAAGGAACTTGGTGATCTCTCTGTGCAACCATTGACTAAAAATGGTAATTGTCTACAGAAAGAGCCCAGGTGCAGTGACATCCTGCTGGTTTACCATGAGCATCAGAATTGCCCAATCAAGGCAGTGCTCCAGCTGACAGGCCTGGTGAGGAAATTACTAACACTTGAGCAACAGATGGCTTTGGCCTCCACACAGTCTGAGTGGCCATCATGGATGCTCCAATTGGGAGGAGTTGGAAGAGATCCTGATATATTCTCCACAAAGTGTTCTGCTCTGATTCCGGCGCAGCGATAAGACTCGGATATAAATGTTGCATCAGGTACAGCCCAGCTAAAAGTGTCTACTGTTGTTGCCAGGTGAGGTTTAAGAATTGGTTGGTCATGCAATGTGACATGCTTTCATTTCCTTCAGGCCTATAATAAATTTGTTCAAGTACAAAGTGGCTAGTATGGGCAGACTCCATCTGCAGGCATGTACAGTACATACCCTATACATATCAATGAATGTGCTATAGACTATCTAATTGAAATTTCGCAGGAATCAGAAAAAAGAAAATCCAAGAGGAGACGAATGCAGCGACACACTGAATCCAATTACTGTACCGTGCCCTTAAACAATATTACAATCGTAAGCTCACGCTGTGTCTGCTGCACATGTGGTGCTACCCTAACTTTTTTTTTTTCTAAATAAAAAACCCCTAGGCTGTTTTGCTGGTCTTAGCTGGTGTAAGGGTCAATAACATGAATTTTTATACATATACAACCTGAAAACATATGCACTTTTGACCATGTTCATATTAATAAAATAATATAATTATAGCTAATTATAATTATTTTATTAATTAAGAACTAATATCATTATAATTAATAATCAATTATCAATATAATTTAATACTTATCATTAATTAATTATTGATTGATTGGAAGAAAAAAAAATAGGGTACAACTGTCATAATTGTAACGATTCGGTGTGCTGGAGTGAACGAGACATGAGACAAGATACAAAACACGATAAACATTTAATAAAGTCTTCAAAAGAACAGGCAGGAACACGGAGGTAAATCCACACACGAATAACACGTTGACATTGACAAAGACCGACAGTGTACTGAACTAAAAGACAAGTGCAAAGTATTATTAAAAAATACAAGACATTCCGCACTGTGAAAAATCTCAGAGGATGTGATCGGAAGCCAAAAGTGACAACTGTGCTGGCCAGGAGGATAGTGAGAGAGGTAAAAAAGAATCCAAGGATCACCACCACATCCTGATGAATCTGGGCTCTGCTGGTGGCAACATCTCAAGGCAGACAGTCCAACGGACACTGCACACCGCTGAGTTCCATGGACGCAGACCAAGGAGGACAGATAAGGCACACAAAAGCCCGCTTGGCCTTTGCAAATGCTCATCTGGACACAGAAGAAGACTTCTGGTCTTCTGTTTTATGGTCAGGAAACAAAAATTGAATTGTTTGGCCACAATGATGTAGCCTTCATTCGGTGTAAAAAAGAGAAGCCTTCAACCCTAAGAACACCATCCCCACTGTCAAACATGGGAGTGGGAACCTAATGTTTTGGGGGTATTTTTCAGCCGGTGGACCAGGGAACCTAATCACAGTAAACAGCACCATGAAAAAGGAGCAATACATCAAAATTCTCAACAACAACATCAGGCAGGCAGAGGCAAAAATACCAGTGGAGACATGCAAAAAGCTGGTCAGCAATTATAGGAAGCGATTGGATGCTGTAATAGCCAATAAAGGCTTTTCTATTGATTATTGACAAGGTTATAAATAATTTTGGACATGTCACTTTTTGTTCAAATGTAAATAAAAGATGAATTATATTTTTTTCCACAATGATGCCATCATCTTATCATCTTCTGGGAGACGTCTGTGTCATTTCTAATCAAAAAAACTTGCTGGTTGAATAAAAGTAACTTTAAGTCAGAATTTGCCAGGGGTATGAATAATTTTGGGCTTGACTATATATATATATATATATATATATATATATATATTTTTTTTTTTTTTTTTTTTGCTCAGAGTTCTCATAAGTTTCCCAGCCTGACCAAATTCCTAAAACCTCTCTAAAACCAGCTAAGACCAGCTTAGATTGTTTTTAGGCAGTTTGAGCAGGCAGCTCTACTCTGAAAGCCTTACCTGCATGCATTTACCTCCAAAAGACAACTTTTACCTCAAAGACAAAGCCAAAGTATTGACTTTTTCACTTTAATTTGAATCAGTGAACTCGTTCAGCGGCACTCTTCACACTGTATCTAGAGATGATCATTTTGAGAGTTCAAGAGTGAACTGCAGAGCCCGAGGTGCTGGAATTAAAGTCAACAGTAACAGGTTTAGCATTCTCAAGAGGGAAAGCATTGCACATATGGGACAAAGAGAACTGATAGATGCCTTCAAACCAAAGGAACAAATTATGCTACTGCAAGCAGTAGGGAATATGTTATTAAAGCACATCAATAAAAAATGAAAACCTTTGGGCCAGCTGTTACATTATGAGAGCATATGAAAACCCAACGTAAATGAGCGTGCGAGAAGAACTCAACAGACGGCGAAATTGCGAGCCCTGTTTGCATTACGCACAGCCCTGAGATCATTGTGGCAAATGAGATCACCTGCAGTGGAAGGGACTAGCGAAAAAAAAGATATATATATATATATCTATATAAAAAATAAAATGTAATGAGGCTCTCTTGTTTCCTCACAGTAAGCGCCGCACAGATTTATGTAGATGTCCCATGGTAATACAGACTGCGGCGAGGGAAGGCTTTGATATCGCAGCTTCAGATCTTTATTTACCATGTGGCATTGTGTGATGGTGGGACCTCCCGACGGGTTTTGTGCTGCATGTTCTTTAATAAAATCCTGATGCGACTGAAAAATTATACTAACAAATAAACATCTCATGTTGACACCCTGCACATAATAGCGAGTCGAAATTCACAATCTGATATCTCAAGTGATTCAGTAGGGAAAGAGCTGATACAGATCTGTAAAAATTCAGGTCCCAAACGAATACAATACGCACTTTGAGCAGGCCATCTTCTGAGCGTCTTGATCTCAGTTTCGCTGTGTGTGTTTCTCCACCGTGTATATTCACAAACACGGTCCACAACTTCAGACTTTTACAGCCACAGCAGGAAATCAAGTGCAAATCATTTGCAGAGAGGAGGACAGGCAGAGAGGAGTTAATTATGGATCATTTGTGAGTTTCCAACTCTCTCTCTCATACTTATATTCATGCGTACTGGGTGTAGATCAATACTGCATTTAATGTGAACTGCTGTGCAAAATACCCATTTCATCTCATTCCACCCTTGTGGAAATGACTAACCTACAGAGAAATGAATGATAATGTTACATGTCAGATACAAAAATAGTCAGATTTAAAAGAAAAGTTGAACCAAAAATGTAAATTCAGTTACTTGTTCCAAACCTGAATGATATACTTTCTTTCGTGGAATACAAAAGACAAAATATTTAATAATTAGAAGAAATAATTATGGTTCACTAATTAGTCAAATTCTTGAATGAATCATTCAGACAAGTTCTGTGAACTGGATCAACTGAATCATTAAAAAGATTAGACTCAAGGAAATGATTCAATGATCAATCTGAATCCACTACTTTTCTGTTCGTTCATTTTAACGTTTTAGTTACTTTGTCATTTTTAATTTCTTTAAAGAACAGATCTGTAAAAATGCAGGTCCCAAACGACACAACACGCATCCAAGTTGTAAAAAAATTGCCTTCTGATCCCAACATTAGGACAGAGTAGACAAACTTTATTTGTAATGAAGTTCCAGACCGTGTCAGTAAGAACTTGGTTCTTTGTTCACTTAATTTTACTCTAGGGGATATCCCAACAGTTGGCTTGATACCGCACTAAACAAAGTACGTGCCTCTGGTACACATTCGTCTAATTTGGTTTCCAAACAAAATGAGAATCGCTGCATTCTAAAACTGACCTATAGTCCTTTGAGCAGAGAAATTCAAAACATTGTTAATTCTCATTGGCATATAATTAAAAGTGATTATCAACTGAATGGGCTTTTTCAAAATTTGCCTCTCTGTGGCTGCGTCCGAAATCGCCTACTCAATGAGTAGGTACTTAATTTCAATAAGTACTTACTTAACGAGCGCTAAAAGAGTACCTACTCAACAGCCAAATCTCGTTGAGTATGGATGCGTTCCGCCATGTTGACGTTATCACGTGACCTATGACGTTATAACAAGCGCAACATGAAATGATATGAGCGACGGATTTAATTCATCTATCTGTAAACATTTTGATGTTGATGAAATTTGCTTATTTTGGATTGATTGAAGTTTTTATATTTTTAACAATACTAAAATGACTAAAACCCCCAAATTTGTTGTCTTGAATATGTTAATGGGCAAAATTGTGCAAAACTAGCTTAGATCTGATTTGTTTTCCTTTTTCTTGCTGAATTTCTGTCCTTTCATCCCTGAAACTTAAAATAATAATACATAAATAACAAAAACAAAGGCAATTTTTAATTCATTGCGATTTTATGAATATTCAAATATATTTAATATTTTTTTTCTGTATCTAATCTTGTACTATGTACGCAAACCTTTTATAGTTATGTTTTCTGTCATGATTGTTCTTTGTTAAAGATACTTAAGTCTTTCCCTGAGTTTGTATGGAATTATAAATTCTGAAGTAATAATAATACAAAAATTGGAGCGACAGCGACACCTCATGGCATCAGTAACATGACAACCCTACCTAGTACGCTCTCCTCCATGTTTACAACATCTGCACAAAAGAGACGTCGATCAGTTGCTGAAAGATCTTACCTTTGGAGAAGACTGTTGATTTTACACTCGAAAAATTTAAGTATTACTATTTAGAAATTAAAATAACTTTAGAATGCATTGCTAGCCCACTCCAACACTTACCAACAATAATAATGATAAATGCTGACTAATAATTAATGATATTTTTAGTTAAACAAGCATAATGTTGTTGTTTTTTTCAATGAAGTAATGAATAAATGCATAGGCTTATGAAAATGTTATATTTTATTTACTGACAACATCAGGAAACATGAATAAATTAGTAAAATAATAAAAGTAACCATGAACATAAATAAATACACATGGAACAAAGCTTTATTAAACATATTGGTCTTCTAGTCTTTTTGATGAAGAGACCGCAGCAACTTCTGGTCCAGATGAGACAAAGGGCAGGTGGAGTGATGGAGGGTCTCATTTCCAGGATGCTGCTGTGGATTTCTCCTTTGTCACTGCACACACCAGTCTGCAGACATTTCAGATCATACAAAGATGCACAAATATAATACAAAAACTGTCATTTTAACAGCACAGTGTCATTAGATCTCTGTATTGGAAGTTACAAAATGACCAATCTTTATATTAAGTTTCGGATTTTACTTTTCCCCAAAAATGCTGCAGTCACCTTTCCTTTCAGGTCCTGCTCCACCACAAAACATCTGCAACAAAGGCACATAAATCAAGAATCAGAAAAGTTCTGTTATAGCTCTATTTGAAATGAATTTGAAGTTCAGTTAGGCCTACTATATGTATATGTGTTTATTTACATTACTTACATTAATGTAAAGCAGTGACAGTGAATTCTCACATAACGTCCATCACTCACTCAGATGTTTTGTGTTTTGTGTTGCTCTAGTCTAGAACATTTTCCTGTCATTTGTTAAATAGACATTTATTAAACGTCTTTAAAATGTATATGTTTTATGTAAATCCGCTTTTAAAGACGTGCGTGTGCTACCTGAAGCTTAATGTTCGCTATACGTCATAAAACATGTTTTAACAGCGAAATCACAAATATACTAACTATAGCATACTGTATAACATCTTGGCACCTTATGCAAATCAACAGTTTACGATAAAGTAGCTCAACAAATATGATTTTTAAGACAGGGAACCGTGTTTTGGTTGTAATACTCACATTTGTAAACACCCTCGCCGTGGTTCTCAATCACGTTCGATGATGACGTTTTGGCCTCCTGTGGACTCCTGGGATTGAAAAGTATCCATCGATGAAGACTTCAGGATCTGGGCTGAAGCAGTAGGACATCCGGGGATTTCTCGCCTACTCTTTTTTGAATACTGAGGTTTCGGACGTACTTCTTTCTTCACGTACTCTTTTTTTCCTACTATATAGTAGTTAAGTAGGCATATTCGGACGCACTTTAAGTAGACGTACGCCCGAATCTCGCGAGAATTAGTGCATTCGCCTACTAATTCTCGCCTACTCTTTTATAAATACTTAGGATTCGGACATACTTATTTGCTCGCCTACTGCTTTTCCCTACTAAATAGTAGAGAAGTAGGCGATTTCGGACGCAGCCTGTGTCTTTTCTAGAAGCTCAAATCTTAGAGATAGGCTGGTCCATGCTGATACTGCCACGCCTCCTTCAAGTAACCCTTTCCAATGCCCAAGGTAATTTTCCATGCAAAAGTTGCACTTCCTGCTCACATTACCTTAAACTCCAGTCTTTCACACACCCGCACACACGTAAGATATATAAAATCAAGCAATTGATTACATGTAAATCTACCCACGTGGTGTACATTTTGATCTGCCCTTGCCCATTGTTGTATGTAGGCAAAACTATCAGGGCATTACGAACGAGAATTTTGGAACATTTGAGTGCAATTAGGAGATGTGATGCAAATTCGTCTGTTTCCCAACATTTTCAACTAGCAAAGCATGCAATTTCTGGCCTGAAATTTCTGGGCATTGAAAGAGTTTTGCCAAAAAGGAGAGGTGGTGATTTAGATAAAAAACTGCTACAGAGAGAATCTTTTTGGATTTTTGAACTCAACAGTCTTTTCCCGAAAGGGATGAATGAAGAGATAAACTATTCATGTTTTCTGTAAGTATTTTTATTCTTTTTTAGAGATAAACATTGTTAACTTTTTTATAAAAATAATTCTGTTTCTACCTGTTCTCTGGGTCTGGGCTGAAGCCCCTCCCATTGCACCTGTTACCTGTTTTCTTGATTACCTACTGAGTATTAATTGACTGCATGTCTGGTGTTGATTCATTATGAGCATTGAGAATAGCTGGATGGCTGAAACGTCTGCTCTTGCTCTATTAAAATAATTGTTTCTTTTTGTTAAAGACTTTGTCTAGTTTTTCAGAGTGTGAACCATCTACAGTCTCTTCTTCACTTAATTTTACCACAGATTTGTTTACAAACAAGGGAAATTTTGACGCAGGATTTTTCAGAAAGATTGAAATTAAATATGTTGCTGTGCCAGATATATTGGATCCGACCAACATAGGCTGATTGGAAATACGTGCCTCTATATACATTTCTGCAAACCTGAAAAAAATTTACCTATATGTATGATCCACTGCAGTTTCCAGATGAAATTAACTCTAGAGGCAGTAAAACTTTTAATTCTTTTTCACACAAAGTATGATTTTCACACAGAGTTTTGATTAAAGTTTCTACTGCAGAATGTTGTATTATGGCTTCAAAACAATTTTAACATTCTGCACGATTTGAAAATTGATACTTTTGAACATTGTCGTCACATGTACAGCTTCATATCCATGTGGTTTCTACTGTAGTCAGTTTGCTCGGTAGCTCATGCGATAAAGAGCACTGGTACACTCTTAAAAATAAAGGTGCTTTAAAATGTTCTTCAAGTGATGCCATAGAAGAAACATTTTTGGTTCCACAAAGAACCATTCAGTCGAAGGTTCTTTGAGGAGCCATTTCTTTCTTACCTTTTTATGATCTGAAGAACTTTCTTTTGCCACAAAGAGCCTTTTGTGAAACAGAAAGGTTCTTCAGATGTTTAAGGTTCTTTATGGAACCATTTAGACAAAAAAGGTTCTTCAATGGCATCGTGAAGCACCTTTATTTTTAAGTGTACAAACAAGTGAAACTACCATTCGGTTAGGTTTAGGGTTGTATTCATTTTGTTAATTTTGACAGCAAATTTTGATTTAGTTTTAGTCATAGTCTTTTGACTAAAATGCCATGTAGTTTTAGTCATATTTTAGTCATCTAAATTGTTTTTAGTATTAGTCTAGTTTTAGTCGACTAAATATCATAAGATTTTAGTCAACTAAATCTACAGTATATTTAGTCTGCAAAAATCAAATTGGTTAAGTAATGCATTTGTTAAACATTTCTCTAAAATTATTATGTAAAACTCATTATGTAGGTTTCATATTAAGGTTTTATCATGACATACACAGATTTAACTGCTGTGATACGCAACATTAAATGAAACTACTTCTCATAAAGGAACAGGAACATATAGGCTATAATTATGCATTCTTTATAACAACTTGTTTACCACATTCTTCATTCTTTCAAGCAGACATTTTTCTATATAAATAAATATTGAACTCAGTCTTGACTCGATCAAAAGCAGGGAGTGATTTTCTGTCTTTCTTTAGTTGCTTGATTAACATCAATGCCACAGACAATAGCAACTAAATTACGCTGGTATCCCTTTAAAGGGGTCATCGGATGACCACTTTCCACAAGTTCATTTGATTTAGGGTCTTAATGAAAAGTCTATAATATACTTTGGTTAAAAATTCTCAATAGTAGTGTAAAAAAACCACCCTTTTACCTTGTCAAAATCAGCTCCGCAAAAAATTGCTTCTGGGTTACGTATGTAACCCTAGTTCCCCCCCAGCGTGACCGCGCTCTGAATCACATGTGTAATCAATCCAATGGAATTGCGTGACGTCACCGGCGTGATGACGTCACCGACCAGGAAGCTTAAAAGCACTTTCGGTGAGAACAACGCTAGCTTTCGAATGAGGCAAAGTCAATGAAGGAAGGAGCCACTGAGAGGGCTTGAAGGTCCCCGACCCTCTTAAGAGATGTGATGGCTATAAAAAAAGAAGTCTTAATAGTGAGAAGGCGATCAGAGATCTCTTCTAAGGGTTCAAATGGTGGCTTACTCAAAGCCTCTAGCAACACAGCCAGGTCCCACGTAGGAACGCGAGAGTGTACTGGAGGCCTCAACCTCAGCGCACCGCGGAGGAAACGTGTAACTAAGGGGTCTCTACCCACTGAAGTGCCACCGAGAGGGACGTGGTAAGCTGCTATGGCCGCCACGTAAACCTTCAGGGTGGAGTGGGTCAACCCGGCGGAGAGGCGGGCCTGTAAGAACTCCAGCACTGTACCAACTGGGCAGTTAACTGGGTCAAACTGGCGGTCTCCGCACCAAGAAGTGAAGACCCTCCACTTCAAGGCATACAGTTTCCTCGTGGAGGGAGCTCTGGACTGGAGAATGGTCTCAACAACCTCAGTTGAGAGACCGGAAGCTATGAACTGTGCCCCCTCAGGGGCCACACCCACAGTTTCCAAATCTCCAGGCAGGGGTGGAGAATACTGCCCCCCGCCTGTGAGAGGAGATCCCTCCTGACCGGAATCTCCCAGGGGGAGCCTAGGAGGGAAATCAGGTCCGAGAACCATACTCGGCCCGGCCAGTACGGGGCTACTAAGAGTAGTCGAACCCCATCCCGGCGCACTCTCGCCAGAACTCCCGGGAGCCCCAGGGGAGCTGGATGACTCAGAGAGAACCAGAGGGGACATTGCGCATTCTCTAGAGTCGCGAAGAGGTCCACCTGAGCCTGGCCAAACACTCTTCAGATCTGCTTCACCACCTCGGGGTGAAGCATCCATTCCCCGGGCCTCGGCCTCTGCCTCGACAGGATGTCTGCTCTCAAGTTGTAATGCCCAGGGATGTAAACTGCTCTCAGCGAGAGGAGTTTCCCTTGGGACCACACAAGGATCTGGTGCGCCAGCTTGTACAAGGGGCGCGAGCGCAGACCTCCTTGGTGGTTGATGTAAGAGACCACCGCTGTGTTGTCGGTGCGCACCAACACATGGCGGTCTCTTAGGTCCGGAAGAAAGTGTCTCAGAGCCTGAAACACGGCCAACATCTCCAGGCAATTGATGTGCCACCTGAGATGAAGACCCCTTCACAGACCTCGGGCCGAGCGGCCACTCATGACCGCTCCCCAACCAGTGAGGGATGCATCGGTCGCAAGCATGACACAGCGACACGGAGCTCCCAGCACCGGGCCCTGAGTCAAGAACCAAGGTTTCCCTCCACATGTCTAAGGCACGAAAGCATCGCCGCGTGACCTTGATCATGCGAAGCGGGTTTCCCCTCGGGGAGAACCCCTTGGTTTTGAACCACCACTGAAGGGGTCTCATGTACAGCAGGCCAAAAGGAATCACGTTGGATGCAGCTGCCATCAGACCCAGCAGTTTCTGGAACCGCTTTACAGTGAGTGACCAGCCTTCTTTCACTCTCGTGACCTCGGTGAGGATTGAATCGACACGAGCGGGAGACAAACGTGCCCGCATCGTGGATGATTCCCACACCACGCCTAGATAAGTGGTCCTCTGAACTGGAGAAAGTACACTTTTCTTGGCGTTTAGTCTTAATCCTAGCACTTTCATGTGTGACAGAACAACATCTCGATGTTGAACCGCCATCTGCTGAGACTGGGCTAAAATCAGCCAGTCGTCGATATAGTTTAGCAAGGGGAACCCAACAAACACACAACGTTGCCTCAACGTAGCCAACCTTTTAGCAACGTTGTAACAACATGGCTAAAAGGTTGTTGGTTCTACGTTGTGTTGTCAGGTTGTTACTACGTTGTCACAATGTTGCCATTCTACTACGGTTCAGGGCCATCTCTGAAAGTTGTGCTTAGGCTGTCTGGACAACCACTGTACGACATTTACTCGTCACTGTTCCAAAGCGCTTTTTAAATTTTAACAGACCGTTGGGCCGTTATTATTCTTCAAGCCAGGATAACGTTATGTGAGTATTGCTTTTTGATTTCTCTCAGATAAATATAAATATCCAAACAAATCCTTTAATTTTCGTGTCCAATGAGACATTTATTTATTTATTTTCTGTTAATGGAACAGAATATCTGATAATTCACATACCGAGTGTGAGTTTGCGGTCGGGTGTTAATGCGATCTATATTTCTTTCAGTATTCAGATGTCCTTCCTGGTGTTTGGTGTTGACCTGTGCCTGTCTACTGGATTCTGCGTTTGCCTCTGCCCTCTGGATTTGTTCATCTTTCTCACACTCTTTTCTCCCTACCGCCTGCCTTTGACGATCACTTGGCCTCCGTATTCTCCATCCAGAGTCCGCCTCATTGGCCGGTGACCGCTGTTTTGTTGTTTTACTTTTGTTTAATAAACGTTCTCAGATGCCTTTGCTTTTTATTTGTAATTTAATATAATTAAACTGACTTAATATATTTACATACGTAAAATATAATCTATATTGCATTTTCCTTCAAATGTAGGCTATACCTAACGTACTTATCCTTGATATGTATGAAATGTTTGGTTTGAAATAAAGTTTGATTATATGAATTTGTATGGCATTTTTACTCAAAGTTTTATTCAAAGTTTATTCAAAGATGTTAAGTCAAAAAGAACAATATTATTGGACGATTTTTAATATTAAACCGTATTTAAAAGATTTATAAACCTATCCCGTGCCTGATATAACACGCAGAATAGGCAATATTTATAATCTGGCATGAAAAAATACATGTAGTAAAAACGTCGCCTCCTGGTTGATGAATGTCGCCCAACAACGTTGCCACAGCCTTTTCGCGTCTTACATTTCCACGTTGTTACAACGTTGCGAGCACGTAGACGGCGACGTTGCCATTATAAAAATGGTACGTTGCACAGACGTCGCCACAACGTAAATGTGTTTGCTGGGAATGTCCTGGAGTTGCTGAGGAGCCAGAGCTGCATCCACACACTTTGTGAAAGTGCGGGGTGAGAGTGCAAGGCCGAAAGGAAGATCCCGATATTGGTATGCTTCGCCCCCAAAAGCAAACCTCAGGAGCCTCCTGTGATGAGGAAGGATGGAGACATGAAAGTAGGCGTCCTTTAGATCTATAGTCACAAACCAGTCCTCAGACCTGATCTGTGACACCACCTGCTTGATTGTAAGCATACGGAATTTGAGGCGCATGACTGTACGGTTCAGCATGCGAAGATCTAAAATGAAGATCCCATCCTTCTTGGGAACAATGAAGTACCGGCTGTAGAACCCAGATTCTCGATCGTGGGGAGGGACCACCTCGATGGCCTCCTTCCTCAGGAGAGTATCTACTTCCTGTTCCATAACCAGAGCCTGCTCGGGGCCCACAAGAGTGGGTAAAACTCCGCTGAAGCTGGGAGGAGGAGCACCGAATTGAATATGGTAGCCCTTTTCTACAGTCTGCAGGACCCATCGAGACACATTTGGCAGAAATCTACTAAGGGAATCAGCCTCTCGAGGCTGACCTCTGATGTTAGAGGAACAACTAACTCGGGGTCCTGAAGCAGGGGACCGGCAGGAATGCACCCAGTTAGATGTTCGAGGGACCTCCGTGGAGCTCGCGAGCCTCCTGGTACCGCTACGATAACGGGCGGTGACTGAGAGATATGCTCGCTGGGGACCGCTGCGCCCTGAAACACCAGGGGTGGCAGGGTTGGCAGAGCAGTCCCCTGAGGACACTGAGGAGAGACGGGCACCGTATAATGAGGTGCTAACCGCTCTTCCCCAGAGGGGGCTGTCCTCACTAGCCCTGGGCCGCAACCGTCAGGGCCTCTTGGCCGAGCCCTTCCTAGCCTGTAAGACCACCCTCAGGTCAGTCTTGGGCTAAGAAGAACTCGGCCTAGAGCTCTGTTTCTGGGTCTCCCTGTAGGAGGAGCTGGTATGCGGGGAGGGCTGCTGACGCTCAGCAGCCCCCTGAGCTGGAGCACGGCGAGGGAGGAACCGCTGAAACGCCGCCGCTTGACGTTGTGCCTCCTGGTGTCTGTCGACGACTGAATCAACAGCGACGCCGAACAGACCCGAAGGCACGAGCGGGGCGTCCATGAGGAAGACCCTGTCCTTCTCTTTTATGCTGGACAGGGTCAACCAAAGGTGTCTCTCCGCAGCCACCATAGCTGCCATAGGCCTGCCGATGGCACTGGCGGTCTCCTTGGTGGCACGGAGAGACAAATCAGCGGTTCTACGGAACTCGGCGATATCTTCACACCGAGCCCCCTCGCCTTCGTCCAGCTCTTTAAGCAGGTCGGCTTGGTATGCCTGCAACACCCCCATGGTGTGCAGGCAAGCACCAGCCTGACCTGCTGCCGCATACCCCTTGCCCACCAGAGCTGAGGTGGTCTTAAGTGCTCTGGAGGGCAAGGTCGGAGCCTTCAAGGACGATGCAGCATCGGGGGACAGATAGCTCACAAGCGTCTGTTCCACCCGTGGCATTGTCCTGTAAGCGTGCTCAGACAGCCCCGCCACGTTAGCATAATGGGCGGCAGAGGGGCTGTAGAGCCGCGAAGAGTAAGGTTTTCCCCACGATCTCGACACCTCAGTGTGGAGGTCGGGGAAAAACGGAAGACTCCGACGTAGAGGTGGTGGCCGAGACCGCAGAAAGCGTTCATCCAGCTTGCTTCTCTGCGGTTCGGCCTGTCTCTCGGCTGGCCACTCAAGATTGAGCGTGGCGACAGCACGAGTAACCACCTCTAATAGCTCCTCATACTGGGGAGAATGAGGGGGTGAATCCTTATCGGCGCCCTCTACATCCACCTCCTCGGAGGAAGACAAGAGAAGTGCCGCGCCCTCTCCCAGGGGGGAAGAAACCGCAGAGCGGGCTTCCGATCCGAGAGAGCGGGCGGAGGATCTGGCAGGTGAGGCAGAAGATAGGGACTGGCCCGTCTCCATACCCTCTGCCAGATCCAATTGCGATCCCCACGAGTGCAATCGCCACTCCGCCTCGGCGGAAGCGGGACCAGACCCGCGAGGAACGCTGGTGAAGGCTCCCTTCTCGAAGAGAGCCTTCCGGGAGCGGAGCACACGCAGAGGCATGCGTTCGCAGTGCGGGCAACAAGCCCCCTCGAGGGCTGATGCCGCATGTGCCGCTCCCATACAGACAACACGCAAGCCGTGTGTGTCCTCACTCGTAATAAAACGAGTGCATGGAGGCACACATGGCTTGTGGTGTTGCTGCTTATGTTCACCCTTAAACATGTTTAACACACACAGACAAACAATCACTCTCTAAATAAAAGTTGTACAATTGTGTACTAGAAAAGGAGAGTGACTGCACATAGAGCACTTGCTGAATGGCAGAAAGCTAGCGTTGTTCTCACCGAACGTGCTTTTTAGCTTCCTGGTTGGTGACGTCACGCGATTCCATTGGATTGATTACACACGTGATTCAGAGCGCGGTCACGCTGGGGGCGTTCCCAAAGCGTCTCAACGTTCCTGTAAGGGAACCACTCATTTTATTGCATGATCCTTTAAATGCAAATGAGCTCTGCTCACCCCGCCCCTCTCTGCCTGGGATGATGAGCCGCAATGTTTACTTTAGCTGCATTTAGCCGCGTTTAGCCGCACTTGCCGACAGGCACAGAAAGGCCATTTGCAAAGACGCATAAAAAACCCTTATACTCACTTCTGCTGTGGGTGAAGCTGCATCAGGAACGATTCGCACGAACATAGATGCATATGTAGATTGGGATCGGCGCTTTCCTTTTAAAAATTAAAATGAAAAACGTTATCCTCTGCATCTTCAGCAGTTCAGATGTCGGGAGTAAATGACTGCTATGTTCATTATTTTATCCAACAACAGAACACCTCAATCGCTCAATCTGAGACATTCTTGTCTTTCCTTGCACCTGAGTCGACACAATGGCGATCGGAGTCAGACTGTTTCAGCTCGGTGAGGGTAGGTCTAAGGTAAGGCTCTCATGTCAATCAACTATCGTGGGAGTGGCCTCTGTCAGTGTGTCGTCACACCGACAAGAAGCTGAGAATGACCTGATGTTAAAAAGAGGATATTACTTTTAAAGATTAAACAAATACCACTGGGTGGATTTTTATCATTGTAGGGTGGTTGTGCACACAAACTGCCAACACACATGTTCAAACAACAATGTAAAAGTTTTGCATCCGATGACTCTTTTCTTACTCCCAGATATTGACATTTTTGAATGTTTTATGAGCTTTATGAAATGTAAGCCAGCATATGTTTACGTTCTATCCCACAGGATAGATCAATGGGCTTCTATGGCTTTGATACAGTTCGTACGCATGCAACCTCCTTACTGCGCAGCAGATTCGTTTTGAATGAATCTCTTCCTAAATCGTCCCAACGAAAATATCAATAGATTTTCATCATAGTTTTTGTCATTCAAAACGAGTTTTTGTTTCATTATCGTCTGTGAAAAAAATGGCGTTGACGAAAATTATGAAAAAATTATGAAAAATATTAGTTAACAAAATTAACACTGGTTGGGTTTGGTGTAGGGGATATTTCCAATATGATAGAGGATTAACCATTAGCGACACCCCCCGGATATTTAAATTCTGAACAGCAGCAATATGTGCCTGTACCAACATAATAAAAATGTGTCAAGATCATGTATTAAACATGTGTTTTAGCGCCACTCTCTGGATATTTCACTTTGAAACTGCTGCGAAACCTGCAATATGGTACGTGATTACGGTGTTGCAAAAATGTATGACGAGGCATGTATTTCCAATGAGCTTGGGTTGGATCCGACAGTAATGTTGCACAACACAAGTGTAAGCAACTGTTTTATTAGTGGTCACTATTGCTTTGTCTGTTCGTGTATTTATGCATTGCTGACCTAAATCACAGCAGCATCCATTTGTGAAGGACGTAGGCTGTCAAACATACACAACTGTTAGCCAATCAAAGCAGTGAGCATTTACTTCTGAGTCTATTTAAACAGAGCATTCTGATGAGGGGGGACAAAACAGGATACTACTCTGTTCACATACCATTTTCTGTATGCAATTTCAGATGCCTTTCATTTCATTCTGTTTCTCATATAAAGCTATCAAATGATTCAGAAGACTTAAAGAATGAGTCATATATAATACTTTTATGATGCTTTAGCATCCTATTTTAAGCCTCAGTCCCCAGTGTAACCACATGGAAAAGAGCGACCAATAATCTTCACAGTTTCTCCTGGATCGACATGAGAGTGAGCAAATGATGACAGAATCTCCATTTTAACACACTTTTCTCCATCTGCCTTACCATTAGCACTCTATGCATGTTTAATGAATTCACATCAGTTCTGTAATCCTGGGGCACGCACCTTGTTTTACATGTCTTCCGAGCTTTCGTTGATCTCTTTGTAGACACACATTTTCAACACAGTACAATATACATGACCTCTTCTTTTATACATAACAAAGCTATAAGCAATAGAAAGGAGACTTGCCCAGGGCTACACTGTCAAAATCCTGCTGACAGGGGCCAGATAATTGATTTTTTAAAAATAATTTTATGTCTTCTACCACTGTTTTATGTATTCCTCCAAACAGCCTTGAGAAATGTGCTGTATCCAAGAGACCATCATGACTGAAAAAAGCACAAGAATTAAAATAATAATACCACATCGTCTGAGTGCAACACATTCTACCTTTACAGATACACATATTCCTGTATTCTCCTCATGCTGTAAGGAAGAAAGCGATATGATGATTAATTTTGTTAATTGATGGCACTATAATTTAATACTCTTAAATTATTTAGCACTGCCCTCAGGTGGAAGATTCAATTACTACAAATTCGTCTGAGCCTATGAAAAGATGGTCCAAATCATTTAATTCACTCCTGGAATCTGCACTCGTGTCCTGTGCAGCAGTGGTTTTAAATTGGTTTTGCTTTAGTACCAAAATTATTTCACGTACAAATGAAAATACATCGATAAAACCCTTAAAATCAAACACTGAAACACACTGGAACTCAAAATTTACAAAACAAAAAATGGTTTCTGAAGGTCACTTGCATTTGAATGGTTTCATGCTCTCAGCAGCCTGTAATGAATTTCACACATCGTGGTCAACATGCCTTAGGTTTATTCTCACTGAAATTTGCTATTTCTATTACTTGCATTGCTTTGTTCATGGCTTTTGTCCAATTTGACTAGTTTCTACCTAGTGATTCATTTGCACCCAAATGGCTGCATTTTACCATTGTGCTTTTTTTCCACTCCAGCTTTTCATTTTTTGGGGATTCAGATCACTAGTTGAGAACCTCTGTTGCACATTTGCATCAATATTTTCTCCTCAAGAAAGCATGAAGACATTCTTGAAAAATCAATACAAAATCAAATATTACAGGCATATTGCTGGGTGAAAAGTGTATTTTAACATCTGACGAAATATGGTTGAGTGAATGTTTGGAATACTCAACTGGCCATAAAAATACAGTATGTAATCAGATAATGCATCGGCAAAAATAATATTACCTCTTTTCAAATACTATTAAGACAAACTTTTGAACCCATTTAGCAACAGTAGCTCTAAGCATCTGCTGATTATGTCTGCTGTAAAGTTGTCAGTTTGACTGAGATATATGTTTTTTCTTGCAGGCAATGTCAGTTTGACAGCAAATTGTCACTTGATGTCTACAACACCACTGCAATGATGATTCTATAAAGCCTGCGATCCACTATGTGTGTTTGCTTTCAAATGACATTTCTTAAACACTGTGATTTTCAAAAGAAAGCACAATCACTCAAAGGCAACTTAACCCGCTCTGAGTCAGCTTTTAATCACAACACAAAACAAACCCTTAAACTTACAAACACATTTGCGGCTTCTTTCCCAAATCAAAAGTAAATCTGTTGTTCAGAAGGGATGTATTCTCTCTCTGCAGTTCCTCAATATCACTAATTGCCAGCAGAAAAGTCTTTGGAAGCGTATGAGTGATAGAAACAGCATGCATAATTCAGAGAAATAGAGAGGAAGGAAAAAGAGAGTGAGGAGGAAAGCAAGAGGCTCTGGTGAACAGAAGTGTGTCTGTATCAGCACTGTGCGGCGTGTTTGAAAAAGGAGCAGCCGCAGTATGGAGACATGGCATAATTAGTTTGGGGAGATTGCAGCCTGTGGGGTAGGATTAGGGGTGCAGACACTCAACTAGCACTGGTCTGTTTAATACTGCCATATGAACTTCATACAAACATTTTGATTATACATTTAAACCTGGTCTAACTGGAAGTGAAGCCCCGTTATGATAACAGTGAGGGCGTGTGACTTCTGACTGAAATGCAAATTAACATCCAGAACTTCCATTTCAACTGCTGCTTTGGGATATTCCTAAATGAAACCCTTCTACAGTCAGAAATCTAAGATATCATTGCCTAATGATTGTAAGGAATGAAAATAGCAATGTTAACTTCACAGTATGTTGTTTAGTTTAAGCAAACATGCCTCGTAGAAACCAAAACTGCAGAATAAAATGATGCTATCTCTTTAATTGATAAGCTACTGCTCACTCCACCCCTCTCTTACTTTTTTTTTTTTGTGTGTGTATTCAGTGGTGCGTTACCATCAAAAACAAAACTAATACACTTCGTCCTCAGTAGCTCTAATAAAGGACAGACCGCCAGCGATCGTGGTAAGGCCTGCCACATACATACATAAAATAAAACGGCTTGATAATTTAGACTGTTTAGGTTTGTTGGGGATTAAGTCAAGTCCACTTATAATTAAGGGGTCAAGTCAGCTTACAATGTTTTCAATTATCTAAAAAACACATAATTTATAAGTAACAGTCTATTTTCTGTCCTTTTTTTTACCACCATCATCAAATTGTTCTGTTGGCATGGCAGATTAGTGTAGTCAATACACATTGTCTAGTTTCAATAGTTTCAATCTTTCTGAAAATCCTGCGTCAAATTTTGCCTTGTTTGTAAATGAATCCACTCTGAAATGAAGTGAACAAAACAACTCAGTTCTGTCTGACGCAGGATGGATCTTCATTAACAATAAAGTTCATCTACTCTTTTCTAGTGATGTTGGGATCACAAGGAAGGCAATGCAAAGACTGTGTTTTTCCACAATCTTGTTGTCTTCAGAGCTACCTCTATCTTTTGGTTTCTGCTTCTCTCATTATTTACACTACATGTACGAATAGGTGAGCAGGGCTTAACAGGCAGTTATGTAGAAGCAGGCATTGATCTTCTTCTGCAGAGGCGGTGTTTAACCACACTATTATGTCATAAAGAGGCACATTCCACAACCTGTCGCTTTGGCACATTGGCTTCGATATATCTTATTTTTAGACTAACAAGAAAGATTTGAGTTCTCAGTTCATGACTTCTGTGAATGGGTTTTTATCATTGCAGGGTGAATGTGTCCACACACTGCTAAGACACATTTATATGTTTTGCATCTGATGTCCCCTTTTAAAAGTAATTTAAAATACAATTGTCTTCTATTTTTAATATACTATAAAATGTAATAGTGTGTGAGTAGTTCACTTTCAGAACAAAAATGTACAGATAATATAATCACCCCTTGTCATCCAAGATGTTCATGTCTTTCCTTCTTCAGTCATAAGGAAATTATGTTTTTTGAGTAAAACATTTTAGGATTTCTCTCCATATAATGGACTTCTATGGTGCCCCTGAGTTTGAACATCTAAAATGCAGCTTGAAATGGCTCTAAACGATCCCAGCCGAGGAAAAAAGGATCTTATCTAGCAAAATGATGGGTTATTTTCTAAAAAAAATAAAATAAATACAATTTATATACTTTTTAACCTAAAACGTTTTTAGAAAATAACCGATCACTTGGGTATTACGCCGGTTTCACACTGCAAGCGTAATCAGGGCGTAAGCAGCGCGTGCACAGCGCGTAAGCAGAGCAGAAGCAGCGCGCATCCATTGGGCTTTCACACTGGCAGCGTTTGTTGCGCGCAGCTGAACCGCAGCTTGTGTACTGCAAATATAGACGAGTATCGTTCATTCGGTCACGCATTTCAGGTGTTCTCCGACAACTGTCTGTCATGTGCATTGAATTGTAATATGGTTGTATGTTGTAGATTTAAGCAGAAAATGAGAAACTCTAAAATATTTAATATATTTTTAGACAAAGATCTTAAAGGTCTTAATGATTACCAGTTTGGTTTAAGATAATTAAAGCAACAGTTTTTCAACAACGAAAAGAGTATGTAAAAGTATTATAAATGGGGTACTAATTGCCCCGGCTGTTGGGGCTAAAGGCACAATAATTTACAAGATAAGTAATAGATTACTGACTTTTACATTTGTTGACTCATATATATCATATTTTTTATGGTGGTTGTCCAACTTTGAGATAATGAAACCATCATATTTAAAAACATGATAAGACATATCATATAAAAAATATTGTTGTTACTACTGTGAATCTATATAAAATTATTATAGGATCTCCTTCAATACTTTCAGAATCTTCACTTTTAAAAATGATTTTGTTTCTGTATTTTAAAATATGTTCTATATTAACATTTTAATGGCAGTAGTATAAATATATTTATTCTTGTATATCAAAATATTCATCAAAACAAGCAGTAAATAGTACAAACTTTGCTAAAGTGATTGTTTTGAACAAGTAGGCAAACTAGACATTATTTACAAAAAAAACACATTATTTTTACTGGTGAGCCTTTTAAACCGTGATTGTGTAACATGTGACACATGATTTTATGGTGAAATTGTTATTTTTCGTGTTAATCAGGCCAGTTTTGATCAAGATCGATGCACTGTGGCTTTAACCCAGCGTAAGCGTTGCAGCAAAAATAGACTCGGCGCCAAAACAATCGCGGCACTGACGCTTCTGCTCTGCTCCTGCTACGCGCTGCCGCGCCGTCCCTGCGTGCGGTGTGAATGCTCTAATCTGTTACGGTGCGTTCACACTACAGCGTCAAATCCACGCTCAGTGCCGCTAGCGACGCTACAACGCCACTGCTTTGGGGAGTGTCTAATTTAAGGCTGAGCACACCTCTGAAAAACAATGTTCACACCCTATTTATGTTCCATTGTCTTCTTTTAACGGCGGTTCGAAAACTAAACTGTAGCATATAATGAAAACATGCAAAGTACATTTACTTTTGCTTGACTTTTTCAATAATATGTGATTTCAGCTCAGTAATCCACCAGTTTCAGAAACACGCGTCATAATCTTGCCTTGCCTACTCTTCACAGCGATTGGTTGTCGCCGGCGTTTTGCGCTCGAAATTTGCATAAAGTTGAGGAATGCCCAACCTTTTGACGCTCTCAGCCGCTCTCAACGCTTTCTCCGCAACGCTTCCAATCCCAAAATGCTCCACGCGACCGTTTACGCTGAACTTCCACATGAATGAATTGAAAACGCTCGCTTCGCCCTGCTCGCTTCGTGCCAGTGTGAACGCACCGTTAACATGGGCGCCGAAAAAAATACGCGCTGCTTACGCCCTGCTTACGCGTGCAGTGTGAAACCGGCGTAGACCCTTCTTCCTCAGCTGGGATTGTTTAGAGCCCTTTGACGCTGCATTTAAACTGCATTTTGGAAGTTCAAACTCGGGGGCACCATAGAAGTCCATTATATGGAGAGAAATCCTGAAATGTTTTCCTCCAAAAACACTATTTCTTTATGACTGAAGAAAGAAAGACATGAACATTTTGGATGACAAGGGGGTGAGTACATTATCTGTGCATTTTTGTTCTGAAAGTGAAATTATAGATTTTTTCTCAAGATTCTTTGATAATAGAAAGTTTTGCAAAAGAAAAAGATGTAACAATGTAAAAGTCTTTACTGTCACAATTTCATGCCTATAATTAATATATTAATTTAGTTAAAAAAAACTGAGCACATTAAATTAAAATTGATGCAGTCTTGATAGGCTGCATACAGTTTGTAGTCTGAATAGATAGATAGATCTCAACTTTGAGTACATTTCTGAGTTACATAAAACTCATTCAGCTAGTATATTAAATCTACTTGCGTCACTAGCATCACTTACTGATATCTGTCAGACAGACATATTGACATTTTTCTCTGAATTGGATTTTTGTTTTATTGCTAGGATGCTGGCAGGAGACATTTTTAAACAAACGCAAAGGTGGTAAAACGAACAGACAGGGAGGAGAGCATGTCTCATTACATGTGAAATGTACAGTGTGTGGTGCCCTGCTTCTCCAGCTCCACATGTACAGTCTTGTGATATTGGTAATTGACCAGTCTCACAATTGTTAGCAATTGAAGGAGCAAAATATAATTGGAAAAGGAACAGCAAGATGTAAACAAGTCAATAACTTGTCACACAAGCTACCTGTGTGTGGCTAATACGCAAGACTTAATTGGCCCGGTAGAGAAGATCCCCGAGCATTTGCCAATATTTCACAGGACAAGCGAGATGCTAGCATTTATTCCTGACATCCAGCTGTTCTCGGAAAGTAACCAGATGGTAAAAACAGACCAAATATATTCACCTGCACAGAAAGAATTCGACGAGAAGCTCTCCTTGATTTCGCCTTGCCACAATTAATCCATCAAAGCGTCGACATCTGACATGGAGTCGATGTCTGCAAAATATGATGTCTCTTTACTGATGCTGCAATGCTCTGAAACGGCCTAAACCAACATGAGCAGCCGTTTCTGATTACAACAGAACAGGAGTAAACTGGCGGCTGGGAAAAAGCAGGCTTTAGGTTGAATTAGAGCTAAGCGCAGTCAAATCTGCAGGCTCTTAAGAGAATAATTGTGTCCCTGTAGTGCACAAAATTGACGATGAAATCCACCAGATAGGGCTGAATTAATTCACACTGGGTTTACACCCCCTGTTTACTTCAATTTCACATAATTTAAATTCAATTTTGTCCAATTACTATCTCGTTCTCCACACCTGGACAGTGCTGCTATGAGAGGTGGATATCTCCCCATAGAGATTTATTTACAAATGAATGAAGCCACTGATGCATTCAATGAAACAAATCACAGTTATCAAAACAGACCTAAATTAAGATCAGATTTTTTCCCCCCTGACATCAGTATTGCTATGTCAGGTGTCATGCACCATGAGATCTGGAAAACAATGTTACTGTCACAGAATGTCAAAATACAATATAGTGCTATAGTACAGTACATGTGTTCATACAACCAATACTGTATTTTTAGCTTAGTGTTACTAGTCTTCATCAGGTGTATCAGTAAATTGTTCTTATGATTTACATTGAGATAAAAGCACAAAATATTAAGCATAAACTGTTTTTTATGCTCACAAAAACTGTGATAGATTGTTTTACAGAATATTTGATGAATAAACAGTTCAAGAGATAAACATCACAAATCATTAGATCACATATCATATTCGACAATATGTTCCTCATATTTTTGTTTTGGTGGATTAACACAAGGAATATTCAATACGCTTGACAATATGGTGAAAAAACTCAATGTAGGCATCCTAGATAAACTTCTGATGGCAGACTTCCCAGCAAGGTTCTTGTCATTGACTTCAGTTGTACACTTTACAATTTCACAGTTCTAAATAAAGTTACTGCCCAACTGGAAAGTAACTCTGTTTTATTTGCTTGCCAAAGCCAATTTTCACTTGCATTCGGCGCTTAGTGGGTGTTAATTTTGGCCCCTGCCTACACCCTTCCCAGGGGATCATTGATGCTTTAACATCATTATGGATCAGAATAATCAGAGCGATCAAGGCCATGCTAATGTCGTTCTCTCATCCCATATTCCTCCTCACAGGACTCTCAGATTTGCCCTCTCTAGTCATTTAGTGGACATTATTCAGATGCTCTTTACAATCTCATCTCTCATCAATCTCTCTGTGATGCACCTTACCGCCGTTAGCTTTACATCCTCTTTTTAACATGTAGGAAGGAATCTAAATGCAATTGTGGTCAGTGTAAATGATAAGTTTGACTTGCTCAATCCAACCTTGAAAAATACAATATATACTGATAAATATATAAATAAGTTAACAGAATACTTTCAATTACAGTGAGAGCTTCTGAACTTGAAATGTGGTATGGTAAATAAAGTACACACTCAGAGCCAGACTTACTAAACAGGACAAATTAGTGTGAGACCACAATCCGATAAAAGCACAGATGGGAGTGGAAAGTTCTGCGATGATCTACTGACAATGCGCAAATGAAAGAACACAGACGCAGCCAGATCACATCCGTAATGGCCAACGCAATCTACCAAGAGCAGCGCAAATTAGCAGAGCCGATGATAATCATATGCAAGTAATTTACTAACCACACAGGTGCTATATGGGTTAAAGGAGTAGTTTACTTCCAGAACAAAAATTTGCAGATAATGTACTCACACCTTTTCATCCAAGATGTTCTTGTCTTTCTTTCTTTAGTCGTAAAGAAATTATGTTCTTTGAGGAAAACATTTCAGGATTTCTCTCCATATAATGGACTTCTATGGTGCCCCTGAATTTGAACTTTCAAACAGTTAGGGTATGTCGAAAAACATTGCTGTTTTACCTTTTTTTAATAGGCATTTGGAGGAGAAAATGAGATGGGAGTTTTTCGACCTACCCTAACTGTATTGAACTGGAATATACACAGAGTTCACGCAGAGCTAGACAAGACGAGCATTTGAGGGTAAAAAGTACACAAATTTGTTTAGAAAATGATAGTTTGTTTCGCTAGATAAGACCCTTCTTCCTCGGCTGGGATCATTTAGAGCCCTTTGAAGCTACATTTAAACTGCATTTTGGAATTTCAAACTCGGAGGCACCAGAGAAAATGGAGAGAAATCCTAAAATGTTTTCCTCAAAAAAACATAAATTCTTTGCGCCTGAATAAAGAAAGACATGAACATCTTAGATGACAAGGGGCTGAGTACAATTATCTGTACGTTTTTGGTCTGCTGTTTTCTTTGGGGCATTTAATAATGGCACAAATACCAGTAAAATGACTACTGAAAACCTTATCTATTCAATCTTATTTCTAAATGACAACTATTTGTCTATTAAACTGTTGATAAAGTCATACCGGAATATTCAAATATGTGACCCTGGACCACAAAACCAGTCTTAAGTCGCTGGGGTATATTTGTAGCAATAGCCAAAAATACATTGTATGGGTCAAAATTATTGATTTTTCTTTTATGCCAAAAATCATTAGGAAATTAAGTAAAGATCATGTTCCATGAAGATTTTTTGTAAAATTCCTACTGTAAACATATCAAAATGTAATTTTTGATTAGTAATATGCATTGTTAAGAACTTAATTTGGACAACTTTAAAGGTGATTTTCTCAGTATTTTGATTTTTTTGCACCCTCAGATTCCAGATGTTCAAATAGATGTATCTCGGCCAAATATTGCCCTATCCTAACAAACCATACATCAATAGAAAGCTTATTTATTAAGGTAAAATTTAACCTTATGACTGGTTTTGTGGTCCAGGGTCACATATGTGTTTGCTCTGCCACTGATTCTAAAGAGTAGCTATTGTCTATGGTAAGAAACAGCTTCACAAACAGTCTTTTCAACCATGATGTAAACACTGATGTCTGTGGTAGCAAATGAAAATCTACCTGATCTCATGGCGAAAACGTACCTGTGAGAACTTCTTCACAAGATGTGAAATACATACCAATAAGACTATATAGCTGCAGTTTCCAACGGAAATGAACACTAGAGGCAGTAAATCAGCAAGCACTTGTAATCGTTTTAGTACACAGTTAAGATTACAGCTCCATATGTTTCACTTTACGGACGTAATAAGCTTGCTCGGTAGCTCAGCCGGCAAAGAATTGGACTGAGGATGCAGAATTCTTGGGTACGAATCCTGTGAAAATCATTACTCACAATGAAAGAGCTAAATAAAAAAAATAAAAAAATGAGAGATTGAAAAACGAGCTAAAATGACATGCTTGTGATTGCATTTTTCACATTGATTTTGATCATAGATGGTGCAGATGGTACGATATTTAAAAAAAGTCATGGCGCATTGGAGTTATAGCGCGACTTAACGTACATTTCTGGTCAGAAATGTGTCACATAAAACATACCATATGTACTGTACATTCATCTGTTCAAGGGAAAAAAACAATCACTCTTTTAGTGTCAATCAGTGGACATTTTTGTGGACATGTCTTACGAAAACGCTCCCAACTTATTCATTCAGTAATGAAACAAGTTAAGTTTAAATGAGTCTTTGAATCATCCATTCAAACAATTTGTTTATAATAATTAATTCAAATTAATTAAATGCTTTTGAATAGACTGCAACAATTAATATTTTAACACACCCTCTAGTAAATTACTTGTTATTTTGCTTAGTTCAGAATCATGGGAGATTCGTGATAATTTAAAAACAAAAATTATTCTTTATTCTTTAATTTATCCAGAATCATGCAGCTCTTGAATGAAGGCAATGATGCATTCAGATTCAGTGAAACAAATCACAGTTATCAAAACAAACCTAAATTAAGACTATTTTTTTTCTCCCTGACATCAGTATCAGAATTGCTGTCAGGTGTCATGCACCATGGGATGTGGAATACAACGATACTGTCACAGAATGTCACAATACAATATGGTGCTCTGGCACAATACATATGTTCGTACAACCAACCCTGTATTTTTAGCTTAGTGTTACTAGTTGTTGTAAATTGTTCTCATTAATCACATTCAGATAGTCTTTAGTGTGACATTCTCCTTTAGAAACCACTCTAAAATGCTGATGTCAAAACGATCAATAAAAAAAATAAAAAAAAAATAAAATAAATATCTTTACCTTTCCTTCAACTACTGTCCTCTAATTATTGACTTCAGTCTAGGCTTTTGGCTTTGACAGTCTTTCCTACAGCTTGTTTGCTCAACAGCAAGAGGAATAGTCAATGATTTGTGTGTGGATAAATCCAGAGGTCACACTGAACATCAAGGAAGGAGTTTCAACCTATCAAAGAGGCTGCTGTGTCCTTCATGCACATGGTCCCTAAACAATGCAGCTCTCAACAAGTCAATATAAGCACTTTCTATGTACTAAAGTAAGCTTGACTTAAAAAAAGGCCTTGATATTGCATCTCAGCACTCTTGAGAATTGTCACTCTAGCTAATAAATATTGGTGAAATGACCCTTTCCTTTAAAGAGCAAAATGGATCCTAAGGGCACTGAGTTTGTAGTCTTGCTGTTGATGTGTTTTGCTGTATTGCTGCTGAACAAGCTCACATGAATCCTGATCTTATTATATCCTATAGTGCTGCGTTTCCATGAACAGCATGATGTTTTTTCCTCAACTGCAGCTTTAGCGATTTTTTCAGGCTGCTGTAAAATCCAGATAACATGACACAAACTTCATTAACAAATAATTAGAGACTCAAGCTGTGTTTAAACACAGTTCATCCCATTAAAACTGCTGTTTTCTGTCACAGTCTTGAGAAAGCAAAAACACTCCATTCCAATTCTTCTGAAGTCACACAATGCGCGAGGAAAAGAGGGAAATTTAAGTCTTTGTTCGCTGACAATCAGTGAGCATTTAACCACTGCGACCGGATCATTGATTTAGTGAGTTAGAAAAACCAGACCAGTCAGATTTGATTTGAATCATTTGGACAACTGATTCATTAAAAAGATCCTACTGAGAAACCGTTGTTATTCTCTAATACATTTTCATGAATGCACAATGAGAATTAAATTTCTGTCTGTTCCAGACACAAAGCTGTTTAAAGGCTTTAGAAGAAAATAGACTTTGTGTAGCCTTTATCAAGCCCAGTTCCAAATTTGCAGAATTGTAAGAAATAATAAGGGTAAAACACAACAGAAAAGTAATTTTGGGGTCAGTTTTATTTTTTACAAATTACATGCCACTATAATTAAACTGCTTCCAAAACCACATAAATACTATAAAGAAGCAAAAGTTTTTGACAAGCTGGTTGGTTAGTGCTGATTTATTTTTGTTTAATTTTTCTTTGTAGGGCTCAAGGGTTTCTAGAGCCCACTCTATTTACAAAACTAGTCCTCAATTAAATATAACAACAGATTAAATAAAGGGATTCACGTTGGAATATGAAATGCTCTGAGCATCCAGTGAGTTTTCGCTTGATGCTCAGGAGAACCTAATCACACACTTACAGCACCAAGGTTACTTAGCAACCAGTGGAAAGAAACAATCCGCTGCCCATGGCATTTATACATGCCATTAATGTTGTCTTGGACATATACGTGATCTGAATATGAATTCAGACGCGTCATTTACATTGCTGCCACATCCTCGATGCTTATCAGGCAAATCTATACATTAAGATCAAGGCTTGCGTAAACCGAGGAAACTACACAAAGGCACGAGCCGTCTGTTGCTTCCACAGTTGACTCCACTGTCCTGTAAACAATGTAACTACTGTCAGTCTCAGCGAACATGCATGGATCCAGTGGTCGCAGCTGGTGGGCAGCTTTTCATCTCAATGCAGCAATTGGGCTTCCCAATTTTCACCTGACACACTGTGCCAGCCGCGACTGAGGATTAGAATTACGGCGGCTTTTGACAAGCTTGTCAGATGTCAGTCTGGAAAGAGAGAGAGAGAACTGGAGCTGCATAAGATTGGCTTTGCAGTCGACTTCAAAACATCTGTTTATCAGCTAGTTTTTTATGGTGCTTTAGCAGTATAATGTCTTTCAACTAGAGTTGAAATAATTACATGACATGCAGACTAAGCATCAAATTAATTGCATACATTGCTAATCTTTGAAGACAATTGAAAGAATCATGCTTGTCACAATGTGACGCAATGTGTAATTGGATATTTGAAGCTGAGGAAGTGCCAGATGCATTCTGTTTGCTCATTTTTTTCTTATTTATATGCTATTATTTATTTATATTTTGAAATAGATTTTAGTTAAATTTTTTAGTCTAATTTTAGTTTAAGATAATTTTATTAGCTTTATTTTTATTCAGGGAATTTTAGTTATTCCAAATTAATTTACTTTAGTTAGGTGCCAAACATTATTTCTACTTTTCATTATACTGTACATTTCAAATATTGCCTTTCATGCAATGTGTAATGTAGCTTGAATGAAATGTGATTGATTGCGATCTGCAAAGTTGTGAAGCCGAAAGAAATATAAGGTCTCCCAAAAGAAAGAATTTGAATCCCACTTCTGTGATGGCTACATGTCACAAGGTAACATATTTGTATAATACCCACATATATTCTACGTTGGCCGGACAAAAACAACTTGACCCGCCTTCAAACACGGCATTTTACTGATGACTGAGCAGAGCAGAGTAGACTCATGGAAAGGAGGGGTTTAGAGAAACTGAATCTTTGAATTGCTTTGAACGAATCTTTTGAGAATCGCTAGGAAGTTAGGTCGTATTAAATGCATATTTTGAAAAAAAAAAAACGAAAGTGTTGTTTAACCTTTTAGTGTTTTAAGACTTCCAAAACAATATTAGGAACCTTAAAAAATGGCATAACAGGGGCACTTAGTACGTAACATTTACGTACGTAGCATTTAAAGGTACACAACACACATCTTTGTATGTTTGAATAGATGCTGAAACTGTAACATTTAGGCCTAGTTTCACAGACAGGGCTTAGAGTAAGCCATCATTAGGCCATATTTCAATTAGGACATTTACAGAAAAAGTGAGTACACCCCTCACATTTCAGCAACCATTTTAGTGTATCTTCTCAAGGAACAATTGTCATATAATGGAATCCATGTTTCCCTCAATAAACTGCTGCTCCCCTGTACCAGCAGCACTTTCAAGCAATGCTGGCAGCACTCATGCGTCTGTTTTTTGAAGCCAGGTTCTGCACCTGATGCACAGAACGACCCTTGCAAGGCTTGTTCTGAATGGAACCCATCTTGGAAAACCTCTGTATGACCCTGACTACTGTAGTGTAACTCAGTTTCAGAGTGTTACTGAACCTCTAATAGCCTTGGCCATCTTTGTGGAGAGCAACAATTCTAATTCTCAAATCTTTAGAGATTTCTTTGCCATGAGAAGCCATGTTGAACATCCAGTGGTCAGTATGAGAGAATTGTCCTTAAAGCATCAAATTTTAACTGCTCTAACAAGATACACAATTATGTATGGTCCTGTCAAGCAGACAAAAACATAAACATGATGAACAGGACATGTGGCTTTGCATGGTTAAACAACAAACTGCTGTTATCCTTTTTGTTGCCAGCTATTTTGATTAATTTCCAACCCTACTACAAATGACAAAGTTGTTCACATGTAAATAATTTAAGTTTTGGGTGCTGACAGTATGTCAGTGTTGCATATTTCAGTGCCTAGGAAACATTAGAAAAGTCAGACGACAAATGCTAATCTAGACTGATAGACAAACACAAGCTTTTACATGACATTTTAAAAAGGCAAATTGCTGTTTTAGTCTGACTTAAATCAAAGTTTTAAAATGCATGTGAATGTACCAACTGTCAAGTTAAAAGTTGCTCAACTTGGGGAAAAAATAAGAAAAGTTTTTGCAATAAATAATCAGACTAACTTGTGCACATAATACTTTGTACACGCAGACACACACACATATGCAGGAAAAAAAAAATGATGATGACAGTGTGTCTGTAAAATTCTGATGAAGCTGTCGTCCTGTTTTGGTTACTGTGCACTCGAATCTTTACAAAGCCTGTGATTTTGCACTCTTGCTCAGCAGAAATCTCTGCATTTAATGCCAAGATGTCCCAGTTATGCTCTCCTTTGAAGAAATGAAAGTAGAATGTTGTATTGGAGAGCGATATCAAAAGAAATTTTTACAGACATTAAATTCCGCTGGCAAGCCTCTCGAGCAGACCCCATTGCTCTGAAAGCACTCTATTTAGCCAAGCACTCTGCCTCTCTCTTCCTCCCTCTCCCCCCTTTCTCTCCATTCCTCTCCCTGCACACGCTGCTGAAAAACGCCAGTAAGTGCCTCTAATCAAATTGAGGATATTGTGATTTCTAATTACTTCAGACCATTGATTGGCTACCTCAATTATAATCTCACATTAAACAGAGAATTCCCGGCCAGACCTTGTTTATAGAAATATTTTTCTTTCCATTTTAAACAGAAACAAAATCAAATGCATGTTGTTTAAATGAATTATCTGCAGTTTCACTAAGGGAATGAAATCCAAGAGAATGAAAACAATCGATAATATGGTATCCATTATATCTGATGATGGTGGCCTAGAGGCTAATGGTGTCAATGCCATAGACACCAATGCCATGTAAAAGTTTGTGTTATTGCTGGCCCAAATTGTTATTATTAAAGACTTTTGACAAAATAATAATAATAATAATAAATAATAATTGTAAAAATTGTATTTAGCAGCACAGCTGTTTTCAACATCGACAATAATAAGAAATGATAAGAATAAGAAATGTTTAATAAGAATAATAGGAAATGTTTGGTTCACTAGGCTACACAATCATGGGGAAGACTGCTGTCTGACAGTTGTCCACACTATCATTGACACCTTTCACAAGGAGAGTAAGCCACAAACATTTATTGCCAAAGAAGCTGGGTGTTCACCGAATGCTGTATCCAAGCATGTTAACAGGAAGTTGAGTGGAAGAAAAAAGTGTGGAAGAAAAAGATGCATAACCAACCGAGAGAACCGCAGCCTTGAGAGGCTTGTCAAGCAAAATCGATTCAAGAATTTGGGTGAACTTTACATGGAATGGACTGAGATTGGGGTCAAGGCATCAAGAGCCACCACACATAGACTTGTCAAGGAATTTGGCTACAGTTGTTGTATTCCTCTTGTTAAGCCACTCCTGAACCACAGACAATGTCAGAGGTGTCTTACCTGGGCTAAGGAGAAGAAAAAATTAACTGTTGCCCAGTGGTCCACAGTGCTCTTTTCAGATGAGAGCAAGTTTTGTATTTCATTTGGAAACCAAGGTCCTAGAGTCTGGAGGAAGGGTGGAGAAGCTCATAGCCCATATCCAGTGTTAAATTTCCACAGTCTGAGATTATTTGCAGTGCTATGTCATCTGCTGGTGTTGGTCCACTGTGTTTTTTAAAAACCAAAGTCACTGCACCCATTTACCAAGAAATTTTAGAGCACTTCATGCTTCCTTCTGCTGACCAGCTTTTTAAAGATGCTGATTTCATTTTCCAGCAGGATTTGGCACCTGCCCACACTGCCAAAAGCATCAAAAGTTGGTTAAATGACCATGGTGTTGGTGTGCTTGACCGGCCAGCAAACTCATCAGACCTGAACCCCATAGAGAAACAACAGACCAAAAAATGCAGATGAGCTGAAGGCCACTGTCAAAGAAACCTGGGCTTCCATACCACAGACTGATCACCTCCATGCCACACCAAATTGAGGCAGGAAATAAAACAAAAGGAGCCCCTACAAGTATTGAGTACATATACAGTAAATGAACATACTTTCCAGAAGGCCAACAATTCACTAAAATGTTTTTTTTTTTTTTTTTTTTTTTTTTTTTAATATTGGTCTTATGAAGTATTCTAATTTGTTGAGATGTGAGTGAATTGGTGGGTTTTTGTTAAATGTGAGCCAAATCATCGCAATTAAAAGAAACAAAGACTTAAACTACTTCAGTGTATGTGCATTGAATTTATTTAATACATGAGTTTCACAGTTTGAGTTGAATTACTGAAATAAATGAACTTTTCCATGACATTCTAATTTATTGAGATGCACCTGTACATACACATCATGACAAAAAGAAACAAAATATATTATATGGCTGCTGTGCGCTTCCATGTTTGGAAACCATATGCTGCCAGTAAGAACAGAAAAATTCCATATTCTTCTAGAATGTGGTCCTTCTTTGACAAATTAATAAGTGCCCAAATATTTCCATGCACAAGTATTCCCACAGTTTCCGTTCCATACTGAATCAGTAGACATGTGGATTGGCGCCAGCTGAAACATAGCCTTTTCATTTAGCTATAATTTAATAGAAACTTCAAATTCAAGAAAGCTTCTTTCCACACATTTCTGAGTCTGTTTTTGCACGGATTGTCTCTGGGTCTATGTGGGAGCGACATCAGAAGTGCACACCCGCACATGCGTGCAGCTTAGAGGGAGCGTTGCCCATGAACCGGAGACTTAATGAGATCTCCTATCACCATTGTGAGCATTGTGGTGTTGAAAAGTGCACTTAACCCCAGGATTCTCCAGAGGCGGTGTCCATGCAATTAGTGTAATGTAAGTCACTTTCAAAAAAAAAAAAAAAAAAAAACTGCTAATGATGAGTAATAAAGCCATGGGAAGTCATATTAGGTTTGTTTGTTGAGGGCTATCTATTAAAAAAAAAAAAAAAAAAAAAAAAAAAAAAAATTTCCAAAAAATTCCAAAAAAGTCTTCACATTAAAATGACCTCAAACTCCAACTCCACTATATAAATAATAACCGTATTTTAATATTTTAATAATAATAAATCAAAGGGCATGATAAACTTCAGCAATTAATTGAATTGATTTTCACATACCCTAAGCCTCAACTCAATAATGCCTAACCTTCATGGTGTACTTAAAATAAAGGATAAGAAGAAAAAAAAGATAAGTAACTCTAGAAAATTCTGATCTTCAAATATCTGAAAATGCATGACGCAAACCATTAAATACTAGAAAGAACAACAAGACAGAAACTAATAAAATGCAAGATTATGCAATACATAAAAAAGCAATTCTCTCAAGTTAACAACAAATAAAGGATGCTGTTGTACAGCTTGCTACATACTGCAATTTGCGCCATTGTTAAAGCAATTTCACCAGTTCTCTCCTACTGTATATCTATAATTAGGCTTCTATGTAGCACTACTTTAAGATGGTAAAGTTCGGCTTATTACTGGCCTCATACAGTAATCAGATTTTAATTTAATACTTCTGCTTTGAAGCAGTTTTGAGTAAAACTGGTTGGTTATGCAAATGGATAAAGTTTGTTTTAGTTAATTTATTTAATTTGTAAATGAACAGGTGGAAGAGATCCAATGTAGTCGACTGCTTGTAGTTTCTTATGATGAAGGATTACCAGTTGTGTTATTTGTAGGTCGTAATAAAATGATCTGTTTAAACATGCTAACCTTGACAGATATACAGGGTTTTAAGCAAACAACCCATTTGCAAAGTTTATTGTAAAGCCTTTGAGGATTTTGTTGATTTATCACGATGTCCGACCTTGTGCCTCCGTACGGTGAGGGGAACTGTACATTTTGGTAATGAGTAATTTGGAGGTGCAAGCAATTTCATTCTCAGCTGGTTTTAGACTGGAATGGTGCGATTATTGCCAGGGTCATTATGTAGTGAATCTCACTATTTAATATAGCTTGCATTGTGTGAAATATTGGTGCAGTTAGAGACATTAACTGGTCTGGATTCAGCACAAGACCCACAAGCAATTGGTACAGACTGTTGGACTTCTGCTGTAGTCACTGTTTAAGGTCCAATCTAGGGTCAGTCAATGATGTGGCACTTATTCTCTTGTCTTATTTAATTAAAATAGGCCAAATTCCTACACACCATTACAGAATACAACTCTTGTATAATAAAAAAAGTAACAGAATTTTTTATCATTTTTTGTCATTTATATATTTAATGTGTCTGGCTTCCGGTCTCATCCGCTTCCAGCTGTTTTTAGCTGTACAACACAGCTTGTTTAGCTCCTTGATATTGCAAACTGGTGTGTCTTACCATATTATTTTAATGTATTATCTTAATTATGAACACAATAGCTTGTAGTGCAAACAGTTTTACTGTTTACTGCGCATTGTTATTCTTCTCGTTATTTCCCTACGGCGACTTATAAACCAGAAGTCTAACACATTACCAGAAATCAGTTTTTTTTCTCCACACACTGAAATTAGGTGGATAATACTGTTCTATATATGAGCAATATAACACAAGTATTTAGCATGGATGTGATTACCAATGCTGCTTATATATAGTGTGATATCTCTTTTGTACAATAGTTTGGTGGCACAAGTGTGTACATAAATTAGAAACAATCACACAATCACAAAGTGTCTTTATAAACCCTCTCACCATGGATTCAAATCTCAGTTTGACAATTTAACAGCTAAACCCAAGCCTCTGTTACTAATTCAAAAATGTCACTTTAGAACTAGTAGCGAACAAACATTGAGTTGCTTCATTGATATCGTATTGTATTAATGCATTAAAAGCTCACTGTATTATGTAAAGTATTATGTGAGAGAGATTGACTGAGCAAATGTGATTACCTGCATCTGATACAGCATTCATTCTTCAGCTCAATCTCATATTCAGCATAACCACTGAGGAAAGCGATATCTTTGTTGTAGTATCCTTTCATCTGTTAAGGGTTTTTTCGCTGATGACAAATGTGTTTTAAAAGTAAAAATAACTTCCTTGTTTACTAACCTGTTTCAGTCTCTTTCAATATAGAAGTCGCTGCTAACTCATAAAGACAGCCACTTGTCACCATCTAATGGTGGTAAGGTGTAACTAAAATCACCATCACTAACACAGAAGACCATTTTTCTCAATACCAAACACTATTACTAATTAAATACTACTATTTATGTAAAATATAATTTATTAAACAATAACATTTTATAAATAACATCAGCCATTATAAAAGTTGCTAAGCAATTCAGTCAAAAGTAAAAAAAATAAATAAAATAAAAAGTTAAGTAAGCTTAAAGTATAAAAGTACAATGTTACAAAAACTATTTCTTCTGGAACAAATAATAGATTCATGAAACCAAAAATTACCCTTTAGATTTACCCAAAACCAATTATAGCTTAAGTTTAACCACTATAGAGACATCAGAGCCAGCGGCAAATGCCAGAAGAACTGACTGAAGCTGCTCTCAATGGATTTATGGATGCTGCCTGCTGACGCCCTGGAGCTCACATCTCCAAAAACGAAGACAATTTACAAATAGGCAGTTAAAAACAAACTGCATATTTTAAGATTGAAAAAGTTAAAAAAAACACATTTAGCTACACAACAACATTAGTACTTGTAAAATTATGGTGGAATTGGGCGTCCGCCATGACATGAGCTGTGAGAAATGCTGTAAGCAGGGTGATACAAATAATTAAACTATTCCCAAAGCAATATAGGGTGAATATCTCAATCCGATTCAAGGACCAAAACGAACTGTTGTATTAATAACTACATATATAATTAATTGAATGTCAGGGCAATACGAGTGCTGAATGATAATGAACAAGAAGTTTCTTGAAAAGAGTAACAGTAATTCTCAATTATCCTCCATAAATCCTAACTTACAGAACATTCAGACAATAGAAAAAAGCATAAGAAAGGAAATAATTTCATAGAGAGGACCCCCAAGACTGTGTCAGTCTCTTGAAAGATCAGAGTTTTTCTGACTGGACAAGGTTGTAAAATGTCATGTGGTGTGTCTCCCCAAAACCTTTACTGATATTTAAGAATGAATAATTCAGTATATTTAAAAAAAAAACTACTTTGAGAAGTATATAAAAAGTTTTTCAAAGATATAGACTTACATGTATTCAAGATTAAACAAAAATATACCACAAGTTTTTTTTTTTTTTTTTTTTCGTGGTTACAACATGACATTTAAAGTTGACAGATTGAAAATTAGAAATTTAGAGCTTGAAAATGGTCTAAAATGTTCAAAACCATATAAAATCTAAATGAACACAAAGAGTACATTTCTAAGAACTTGCCACTTGTGATTTAAATTAGACTTTCTTCTTTATAAATGACACTCTTATATGCTATTGACCCTGTGTCACTTTGATCAGACATTATGATAACAAGCACAAGAAATAAGTAGACATTATCTGTCATCTAGCTTCGATCTACTGTAGCTCTCCAAGAAAACTCTCTGTAAATGAGGTTTATATGTTGCTAAGGACAAAGACACATAAATTACAGCCTTGGAGAAGATAACGTGGCTTTCCATCCTGACCTCCAACACCTCAGCTTAGCCGGAGAGCATCTGAAGCGCCTTCAAGAAAACATCACAACACGGCGAACGCCAGAGAACATTCTGAGATTGAAAAGGTCAATAACGAAAGATTTCATTCTATCTCTGAGGAATCTTTCATAATAATGGGGGCAAGAATTGCTGGCAGAGCCCGTGGTTCGCTTTAAGTGAGGACAGGCTCTTTATCATCCTACGCAATGACTGACAAAATAACCTTGTCTAGAAGGCTGAGAATGCTGAGGAACAGAACCCTCTACAAAGCCATCGGTTTATGCATTTGGGCGACCTCTACGACCCATGAAGATGGGTCTGACCTTGCTGTAATCGCACTAGAGTAGGTACTAGAGTAGGTACCTCCACCTCTTCAAAACTCCAAGATGCATCTTCCAAAGCGGACAACCTCCGCATTTTACATGAGCCACCATCAGAGCAAGCAGTGAAGGACGCTTAGGGCAAAGGGAAGCTATGCTGAACAGCAGATGTGCACAATTTCCCCCAGAGCACCTGGTGTAAGTGGGCTATGTTGTGATTGCCAGGCTGTACCACCTCACCTCCAACTGGGAGAACATGAAAATTCCCAATGATTCCCTGAAAGATTGAAAGATTTTCATGGTTCTAAAAAAACAACGGAGAAACCACAGAGGGATTACCTGCCTTAGTGCCCTTGGAGTTCTCACAAATTCACACATGCGGCCTTTTCTTCACTCCCATGTGTGGCCCACCTTAACCTTAAGCTGTACACATACTTTAATCCCTGACCGTGTGACTATGACCAGAATTCTCTGTGCTCTCACATCAGCCTTAGCATCTGATGGGATTGTATTGTGGATTCAAAGCAAAGGCGTGTGCGATGCCATGGAGAATCTCTGTTGACATAATTCCACATGAACAGGTGAACTGATGCAAATTATTACATTATTTGTGTGCTGTGTTCACTCAGCATGTTCTTCTAATTATAGTTGCTACAAAAGAAAAAAAAAACAGCATTGGGTGTAGGGAAGAACTGCCATTAAGAATGTGATCAACAAGTGTTCATTTTGAAATTGCTCTAAATAACCCATTAACCCAATAACAATACATTTTTTAGGTATTTTTTACTTATTCCCAGCTGTAAAATGTACCAGTTTTTTTTCACATAAACTGATGTTACATTGCATATGTTATACACGTTATATCGCATATAACTAAAAAAAAAAAAATGTTAAATTGAATGGTTTCAGAAAAGTGCTTTCATTTTAAATGAGAACAACTGTAATAACAAACAAACCTCATTATGCATAGTGATACTCTCGTGAACGCATGTTGAAGACTGTCATGGAAGAGAAGAAATTGTTGAATAAAGTTGTTATTTTTGTTTTGTTTGCACACAAAAAAGTATTCTCATAGATTCATAACATTATGGTTAAACCACTGATGTCACATGGAGTATTTTAACAATGTCCTTACTACTGTTCTGGGCCTTGAATGTGATAGTTGCATTGCTGTCTCTGCAGGGTCAGAAAACTCTCAGATTTCATCAAAAATATCTTAATTTGTCTTCCGAAGATGAACGAAGGTCTTACGGGTTTGGAATGACATGAAGGTGAGTAATTAATGACAGATTTAATGAAAGACTCATTTCAGTTGATACTATCTCAACAGCAATGTTTGAGCATTCAGTCTCCATGTTCATGGCATCTTGCACACCTATGTGACCCTGTACCACAAAACCAGTCATAAGAGTCAATTTGATGAAATTGAGAATAATACATCATCTGAAAGCTGAATAAATAAGCTTTCAATTGATGTGTGGTTTGTTAGAACAATATTTGGCTGAGATACAACTATTTGAAAATCGGAAATCTGAGGTTGCTAAAAAAATCTAAATATTAAGAAAATCGCCTTTAAAGTTGTCCAAATGAAGTTCTTAGCAATGCATATTACTAATCAAAAATTATTAGTAATATGCATGCTACTTAAGACTAGTTTTGTGGACCAGGGTCACCAATATATTAGCATAAAAGATGAATCACTGTCTGACCATCTGAGATTTCAGTATGAATATGTGACCAATATTTTTTGGTAGCATTACAGCACACCATGAGTGTATATTATCATAGTCTGTTGTATATGTGGGAATCTTATAGAGTGCTCGAACCTGGAAATGGCGAAGCGTGACGTTAGACTTAACAAGCAGATTGCTGCAATCTCACGTGAGTGAGTTTGCTGGAGTGGAGAGGTTATTGTCCCGTCCTCGCGCCAGTGAACACGTCATCAGAGAAGAGAAGAGATGTTTCTGCAAGGGAGAGGGGAAGTTATTTTGATTACAGATTATAAGGGCTCATGATTTTTTTTTTTTTTTTAATAATCATGTCTACAGATAAATCATTTCTAATAACTTCTGCAATATTACATTAAAAAAGATAAGAATTGCCTATTTTTATATTATGGTGCCAAAAGCAAACGTGTGATAAAAACACATTTGCCAAAGCAAGCATTCCAGTGCTGTACCAGGTGAGCTACAGAGCAAGCTTACTCCATCAGAAAAGTCATACATATGGAGCTGGTTATGTGATGGAAAGATGATAATGTGTAAGTCTACAAATCATGTGCTTTAGTAAACATAGCACTGTGCAAGGAAATACATTATTGTATCTGTATTATCCCCCTGTAATCATAATTTGTGCAAAAATGAATGAAATTTGTTGGTGTTTCACTGTCACTAGTATTTATTTCACCTGGAAACTGCAGTGAATTTTTCCAATGAGCGTAAGACATAGTGTTCTCTATAAAAATCCATCAGACCATTTTATATACTGTACTGATACCGCTCTTTTTCTGCCATGAAGTACCTGTATCTGCAAAATGTAAGAGTGCTGAGAGTGAGCACATCAATAGATGGACACAAACCATCAGCTCTGAACTATAAAGAAACAGCAGTAGACATTATCTGACAAAAATAGCCATTAGCATCAGATTCAAGGCTGGGCAAACTAGAGAGGATTGATCGACCACTAAGAGAGACGCTTGGTTTAATCACTTACATTACACACAGCTCACATTACCCTACAACACAAGGGCAGAGACTGTGCCTATACTACAACTTCAAACATTACGGTTTTATTGCACCTTGAGTAAAAGAAAGTACATTCAGATAGTCCCAACACTTTACACTGGTAAATGTCACACAAATGACAAGCAATTAACCCCACTGAATACCACACATAACCTCAGGCTTTACACCCACTGTCACAACGACAGACACTGTGAAGGCAAAAAATAGTCATATTCAAATTGTGATTAGATAAATAAATGAACATATACATACAGTGAAGCCCGAAATTATTCTTTGACACAGGCTTCTCCCAAAAGATAATAAGACGATGTACAAGAGGCATCATTGTGGAAAAAAATATTTCTCAGCTTTTATTTACATTTGAACAAAAAGTGGTATGTCCAAAATTATTCATACCCTCCTCAATAATCAATAGAAAAGCCTTTATTGGCTATTACAGCAATCAAACGCTTCCTATAATTGCTGACCAGCTTTTTGCATGTCTCCACTGGTATTTTTGCCCATTCATCTTTAGCGATGAGCTCCAACTCTTTCAGGTTGGAGGGTCTCCTTGCCATCACCCTGATCTTTAGCTCCCTCCACAGATTCTCAATTGGATTTAAATCAGGACTCTGGCTGGGCCACTGCAAAACGTTAATGTTTTTGTCTGCTAACCATTTCTTCACCACTTTTGCTGTATGTTTTGATCTTGTGCTGAAATGTCCACTGGTGCCCACGGCTGCCTGATGTTGTTGTTGGAATTTTGATGTATTGCTCCTTTTTCATGGTGCCTTTTACTGTGATTAGGTTCCCTGGTCCACCGACTGAAAAACACCCCCAAAACATTACATTTTTGTTTCATCTGACTATAAAACAGAAGACCAGAAATCTTCTTCTTTGTCCAGATGAGCATTTGCACAGACCAAGCTGGCTTTTGTGTGCTTTATCTGGAGAAGTGGTGTCCTCCTTGGTCTGCATCCGTGGAACCCAGCGGTGTGTAGCGTCCGTTGGACTGTCTGCCTTGAAATGTTGCCACCAGCAGAGCCCAGATTCATCAGGATCGGTTCAACACTGCAGCTGGAATTGCTTGCAAGTCCAGTGTTGAAGAGGGTAAGAATCTGTCTCGACATGTTTAAGAGAAGACTGAACGTGCACTCTGCACTGACCAAGCCTTTCATCAGCAGAAAGAATCGAAAGGCTAAGCTCACCTTTGCTGAGGAGCATGTTGTGTGGAGAGAAGAGAACTGGTCCAAAGTTCACTTTAGTGATGAGAGCAAGTTTAATTTGTTTTGGTCTGATGGGAAAAATTGGTTTGGCATCAAACTAAGGAAAGATTGAAGCCCAATTGGGTAAATAAGTCAGTGAAAGGTGGAGGAGGAAGTGCTACAGAGCAGGGTGAATCCAAATATTTATCAGAACCTCCTTCAGCAACATGCAGTTCCTTCCCTGCAAACATCTTCCAATCAGCCTGCAACTTGTAAGCAAGACAATGCCCCCTGTCACACTGCAAAACAGGTAAAGCAGTTGAAGCTAAGCAAACTGAAATAATGAAATGGCCAGACAAGGAGTCCTGATCTAAACCTGATTGAAAATCTCTGAAAAATCCTTGTTGACAAAGTTATGGCTAAGAAACCCACTATCAAACTATGTAAGAGCTGAAGAAGCCAAGATCAAACCATTGCAGTCTGAGAATCTAGTAATGGCCTGCAGCCTCAAATATGCTGAAACCATTCAAAGCAAGGGCCTCTACGCCTCCTACTAATTTCTGACAGCTGTAACCCTCCAACATTTTCGTTGTAATCTTCTTTCTTGCTACAGTTACTGCCCTTTAATTTTGATCACTGTGTTGTTGTCAGGATTATGTCTGTGTTTTGTCCTGTTCTGTCTTTCCTAGTGTTTTTCCCCCTCTGTTTCTAGTTAATATGGTTTAGTCCTTTTCTCCCCCCTTCTAGTTTTGTCTGTGTTAGTTCAGTCTTGCCCATATTTGTATTTCCCCCTTGTCATCTTGTTAGCTTGTTTGTGACCACGCCTTGTTTTTCAGTGTATTTAAGAGTCTGTGTTTGCACACCCCGTTTGTCGGTCAATGATTATGTTACTTCCGTTTGTTTTGTTACATGTGCTCATTTCCTGCTCCCGGTTTTGTTTATTTGTTAATTTTGCAGTGTTTTATTTAATAAACTTCAATTATTCAGTTACTCCGGTTCTCCTCGTCCATCTTCACTCCTCAACCCGCCTGACTGTGACAGTTGTGCACACAATAAAGGTTTTTTGTTAAAAATGCCATGGGTATTTTGTCAAACATGTTAGTATACCTACAACTAATATTGAATATTTATGAAGACTAATGATATTTCAGAAAAAAAAAATCAAGTATTTATAGATAGTAGATCCTAATTTTGATCTCCACTGTATTCATATTAACATACATACAATATTGCATTGAAAACACAACAATGATCGATCTCACCTAGACATTTGTTCCTTTGTCTTTAAAACGAGTATTTGGTTTCCAAAATGAATTTGCAACCATAACCTGTTGTAAACCATGGATCTGCAACCATCTGGTTGAAAATCCTGGATGAAAGGTAGTTTCTTTCCCAGTTTTTTTTTTTTTTTTTTTTTTTCATTTTTTCCATAAACCGCCAATATCTATTAATTCAGATTGTCTACCTGTGTTCACTTTTTTCAGATGCACCAAATTAAAAGTCCCCAATATTGCACTTCCTGCAGGGTTCATAAATAGCAATACTGTAAGGCAACATGTAATTGACCTTACTTACTTTCCTAATATACATTCCAGGTCTTTTTGTGTATGTTTCATCAGTGTACATTATGTTCTTCTAAAGAAAAACTGCTTGTCTTCATAATCTCTTCTAGAAATGTAACAACTTACTTCATCTCTAAAATCATGACCCTTTTAGCTGACATCACCAATCCTTTTCAAACCAGCCACTCCAACCACCTGGTTCCATTCTGGTAAGTATACCCACTTTTCATGATTCAATCAATTGCAGACAGTTCCGCTCTATATTATTTTTTTTCTGGATGAGTATCCTGTGTCACTCAGAAATATATCAGATTACGGGAGTAAAATGAGTCTGCCAGACCCTTTCATCTCTTGCAAACATTTTCCAGTAGTTTCAGGGAAAATACATAATATATGTTCAGTGTGGAATACAATTGAACAGTAACACTTTATATTTTTGTATATTACTGAATGAAGTGTCACATTATTCCACCACATCTTCAAGAACATCAACTAGACGTGTTATCGAATTACTGTACCCCTCGCTGATGAAACTGTAACCACAGTCTGTATTAGAAAGCCAGCGCTGGCGGCACAGAGCAAATTCCTCCAAAATCCTCCCAAATGGAGCATCCATGATGGCCACTCAGACTGTGTGGAGGCCAAAGCCATCTGTTGCTCAAGTGTTAGTAATTTCCTCACCAGGTCTGTCAGCTGGAGCACTGCCTTGATTGGGCAATTCTGATGCTCATGGTAAACCAGCAGAATGTCACTGCACCTGGGCTCTTTCTGCAAACAGACAATTATCATTTCAATCAATGGGGTATTGGGCGCTTAGTGGGGTTCCTCTGCGGTGAAAGGATTGCCTCAGATTCTTATATAATTAAGCCCCGGCATGAAATGTCAAATTTAAGCATCAAACGTAATGCAGCCCAATGCTCATCAGTCTCATTTAGGAATTTACATCTGTAATTGGCTGTTCGTACTAAATAATGAAATACCTTTCAGACGGCAAACATTACGGCATGGATATGGGAATGGAGCAGAAGTAATCTGGCAGTAGCGTTCATTCAGTCTGTTCGCCTCACGTGAGGACCTGCAGGAGGGAGAGACAGGGTGAGTCAGATGGAGGTGCAGATCCACCGCTAATGCTGTGTTTCTGGAGAGGAAGAGGTCCTGTCAGCAGGATGCTACAGCGGTACTGATAAATCGTGCTGCGTGACTGAAATTCACTAATAATAACAATCAGTCAAAATCTTCGACAGCTATTGCTGGGTGCCAAACCCGCCTTTGTCTGTGCACACATAACCGAACGCCTCTTAATTTGCTAATCAATTGGCCATGTCTGCTAAGCCCTGCAATTTATTATGCAAAGCCGCCACAACCTGTTGACGAGAAAAGCTCAGCGTCACATGAGAGCATTCATTTCCATTTCGGCTCAATTTTAAACTGATAAATCAAGACTTTTAGATTTTTTTAGAACTATAATGTTGGGCAGTAAGAATGATTAAGGTAAAGTTTAAACACCATCACAGGGTGGATTCTGTAACAAATATCCACTGAGACGGCGAGATGTGGAGATGTGGAGATTGGCGGAGCAGGCAGAGCGTGAAGCCTTGGCGGTGCAGGCAGAGTAGGAAATCCCGCTATGGACGTCGCCTCGGTAAGAGGCATGGGCACAGCGGGTTCATGGACAGACGTGGCCTCTGGGATGCAGTGAGCAGCCCACACACTTAAAATGGCGATGGCCATCACAGGCAGTGCAGTGGATAGCGGGGGACCCACCAGGCTAGTGGGTGTAGGTGCCAATGGGATGCCAGCAGCTCTTACTGACATCAGTGGTGGGTCCATCACACTGGTAATCATGACATGATGAGGCTCTGTAGGATAAGGTGAGGCTTGGCGTGGCTCTGGCAGATTATGCGAGGTATGGCGTGGCTCTGGCGTGGCGGTCATCTTGGCCGGGGACTCTGGCGTGGCGGCCACCTTATGAGCTGGCTCTGGAAGGGCAGTCATGACAGGTGTAGGCTCTGGAGCAGCAGCCATCTTGTGAACAGGCTTTGGGATGGCGGCCATTTTGGGTGCAGAATTTGCGTGAGTAGGCCCAGGAGCGGCAGGCTTGGCGTGAGCAGGCCCTGGAGCGGCAGGCATGGCGTGAGCAGGCCCTGAAGCGGCAGACATGACGTGAGCAGGCCCTGAAGCGGCAGACATGACGTGAGCAGGCCCTGAAGCGGCAGACATGACGTGAGCAGGCCCTGAAGCGGCAGACATGACGTGAGCAGGCCCTGAAGCGGCAGACATGACGTGAGCAGGCCCTGAAGCGGCCGACGTGACGTGAGCAGGCCCTGAAGCGGCCGACATGATGTGAGCAGGCCCTGAAGCGGCAGACATGACGTGAGCAGGCTTTGAAGCAGCAGACATGACGGGTAAATGTGGCAGATGTGGAGTGGCGGATACTGGAGGATAGCTGGATTCTTCATCAGCTATCCCCACAGTAAATGTAGATCCACTCAGGCGTAGAGCAAAGTCTATGTATTGTTCAAGTGACCAGTGAGGAGTGTGGCATGGCATTAAAAATGAAATTTCACTTGAACGTCCAAAACGGAAAATGTCCTTGAGAGCGACATCATTGAAATCTACCAAGTGGCACAGTCCACAAAAGTCTGTCACATAATCCTCAATGCAACGATTACCTTGACGGAGATGCAAGAGGCTAACTGCTGGGTCCATATTTGTGGTCGCGTATTCTGTAACAAATGCAGTTTATTAAATCCAAAGTGCAAACATACAAACGATAATCCAAACAGTGACGTGACTTGACTTGACATAAACAGACTTGACTTGACTTGGCTTGAAACAGACTTGAAATAGACAAACACTCACCAAACAGCAGATTACAACTTCAATACGAGATAGGGAACCATTCAAACACAAGGGCTATTTATACTAGACAATACAGGTCACATGACACAAACAACCAATGAGAAACAAGGAACCTGACATAGCAACCAATGTCAACCAATCAAAACATGACACATGGAACTAAGGGACCAATGACAGGAAAACATGAGGGCTAGGGAAGCAAGACACAACAGCAAGAAACAAATACAAAATAAAGGACATGAAAACATAAACATGACACAAAACCCCAAAACAAAACCCCACGTTACAGATTCAAAGAGAATTATCTGCACCACTGTTTCCTTGCATGTGCTGTTTGTGTCATTTTAATGTGCAATTCAATAAAGGTTAATAGGGTAACTGGGCAAACACAACTATAAAATCTGTGTTGGATGCAGTTTGCATATTGCAAAAGTCCAGATCTTGTACAGAGTGTCAGTTTTGAGCAGCAACAGACTTTTATGATCTGGTATACTTTGCTGGGACTGTACAGCATTTATGTATTTTGTCCAAGAAAAAGGATGCATAAATATGTACGAAAAAAATAATAGGAAGACTTCTGCATTATTAACACTTATATTTAATGAATCATAATTCAATCATAACTATTTTATTAGATTGTTCTGTGTATTTTCAGATTTAGTTTTTTTAGTTTTCACTGAATAAATGGGTCTTTATACATGAAAATAGACTGTATAGTAGAGATGTGATGATAAATCGATGCATTGCGATTCGTGGATTGATTCAGAGATTTTACGAATGCATAATGATTTTCTGATCGATTCTGAGCTTAGGTTTTGGGTCATTCCTAGGATTTGGCGCCTTTTGTGACCCAGTAAAAAACTAGCCTAGAGTGTCACCTGCTGTTAAAAACTTTCAGAAACAATCATGATGTATTCGGAAAATCTCGGAATCCATACACGAATCACGATGCATCGATTTATCATCCCAGGAATTAAGTAATCAAATAATCACATTCGGCAAACCTTGGCATCAAAAAGTTTTCAAATCCCTCATTTAGATGAAGAAATACTGAATCATGAAATAGAACGTACAAATGTGACCACAAAACCAGGCTTAAGTAGCATAGTAACCAATAGCAAGTAAAAAAAACATGGGTCAAAATTATCAGTTTTTTCTTTTATGCCAAAAATCATTAGGATATTAAGTAAAGATCATGTTCCATGAAGATATTTTGCAAATTTCTTAAAGTTAATTTTTGATTAATTATATTTTATTAACAAAGTTCGGGAGGAGCACGTCAGATACTTAGCCTAATTAACACAGCTGGAACACACTCAAGTTAATCTACGTCAGGTATAAATACAGCTGACTTACCTCTACCCATTTGACGGTTTATCAGCATCCCTCCACCACCCCATCTCTTCACTCCGAGTTCCTTTTACACATATACGAGGGGAGGTGTACTCTAGGTTCGGGCCATTCCCGAGCTCGGAGCCCTTCCCTGGACAGCACGCCAAATACGCTTTACATACTTCAGCTAATTATATGTAAGTGCGAACTCGTGAAGTAATATGCATATGCAAATTTGTGGGCACAATAACTTTACAGATAACAAAAATTTACAGATAATGTGTTCGCCCCCTTGTCATCCAAGATGTTCATGTCTTTCTTTCTTCAGTCGTAAGGAAATTATGTTTTTTTGAGGAAAACATTTCAGGATTTCTTTCCATATAATGGACTTATATGGTGCCTTTTATCACAGCTGAGGATAGAAGGGTCTTATCTAGCAAAATGATCTATTATTTAAAAAAATAATAAATAAATAAAATAATAATACAATTTATATACTTTTTAACCTCAAATGCTCGTCTTGTCTAGCTCTGTGTGTACTCTACGTAGAGATTAAAAAGTATATAAATTGTAAATGTTTTTAGAAAATAACCGATCGTTTCACTAGACCCTTCTTCCTCGGCTGGGATCATTTAGAGCCCTTTGAAGTTGCATTTTGGAAGTTCAAACTTGGGACACAAAAGCAGTTTTTTCTGTTATCCACAAAAGTACATTCACCATTATGTGCATGAAAACAAAGGATTTTCATTCAATTTATAGATCTTTGCTGATTTCACCTTTCCAAAGACAAAATGCAACTGTCTCTGTCTTTCTGTGTTGGAAATGCTTTAAAATTTAATGATTAATTAATTCTGTCCACGAAATTAGTCAGGTTACACTTAATTTAGTGCATTTGTCACAAAGTGTTAGTGAAGCTGTTTGGGAGTTTTCTTACAATACTGATGTGGTTACAATGACATTGCAAAACACTACAGGTGCAAGAAACAAGACTTAGAATGCTCATTCGATGAAAGTACTGTGCATTTATGCATTGGCTAGAAATGCTAACAAGTTCATGGGTGTGAAAAAAAACTGTCCATGTGCAACCATTAGTCTTGGCAGGAATGCTGGCCAAGAGTAATGTAAGGGAAGGCACGCAGGGAGAAAGACAAGGAGGTGGAGGCGTGGTACTGTCAGGAGAAAAAGGAGGAGGCGTTGTGTGAAATAACACATGCATTGATGCAATATGCCTAGCGCCAAAATAAGGAGGGATTTAGTTATGTTGCTTTTGTTTTCTCCACACATTTTGTCTTTACTTTGACTTTTTAACTGTGACATTCAATCATTTTTGCAGTTGATGTTTTCACTTTGTTATCTCTGTAATGGTGCCCAGACATGGGGTAAGGAGTTTGAATCCATTAACATTTCATTCACCATCCATCTGTCGTCAGTTCTTGGTAGCATGTTTCTGCTGTGACAGCACTTCCAAGAGAAAATGAGCTAGTTACATCAAACCAATGTTAAGAATTAACTAGCCTAACTGAAAGTGCTTCACAAAAACTTTACCTTAGCAAACTGTCCAGTAGCATTACAGTAGTTTAGTTGTGTTTAAAATAATGTGAAAATAAAGGTTTTTTATTGGCATCTAAGAACCTTTAACATCCACAGTACCTTTCGATAGCACAAATAGTTGTGTATAATGGAAAAAGGTTCTTTGGACTATTAAATGTTCTTTGTGTCAAGCTTTTTTTTTTCACATTATTAAAACAAACCCTGCCACACAGCTGTAAGTCAAGTGAATCGATTCATCTGAAAAGTTCAAGGAATTTTAAGCACAGAAAATAAATATGAACTGGAGTTCCCTTTCGAAGGGAACTCTCACTGCGTCCTCTAGAGGGCGCTTTGGGGAACGCTGCAGTGTGACTCGTGTCTGAAGAATACATAGAAAAACTACATGAAATGGCCGGCGCCAGCGTATGACGTCACCGCGGCGCGCATGTCTGCGTCACTACCGGGCAACCATAACATAAAAGAGGCGCCCGTGCAACGCAATATATCTTCGCTGTCTTCAGCTTTCTCTGTCTGAGAGTGCATTGGAAAGAAACGGTAAGAATCCTTTTCTTTAACTACTATCATGGCGAGCACTAGCAAATCGTTTAAGAGGTGTGTTGATCCGTGTCCTCGTTATTTGACACCTGATGACACACATGATCTTTGCGTATTTTGTTTGGGCGAAGAGCATGCACGCGATGTCCTTGAGGGGGCATCGTGTGTTCATTGCGAGCGCTTTTCTATGAGAAAGCTCCGGTCTCGTCTCTCTCTCTTTCTGAGGAAAGATGAGCGTCCACTTGCCCCTCGCGGTTCGGGTCCTGCCGCTGCCGAGGCACGGAGGAGATTGAGCTCGTGGGGCTCGCAAGTGGAACTGGCTGACGAGCTTGAAAGGGGTCTTTCTCTTTCTTACTCGCCAGCCAGAGACGATGACAGGCTCCTAGCTGATGATGATGCGTTATCTCTGACATCATCAGATCCGGGAGCGAGTGCTCTTTTGGGTTCCACCCAAGAAGAACAGGAAGAGCTAGAGATGGATGAGGAGACTGAGGCTGAATCCTTTCAGCCTTCCTGCCCTGCATACGAAGAGCTGTTGGAGGTTATGGACCGCGCCACGGCCAGGCTTAACCTACCGTGGAAGCGGGCTAGAAAGATAGTATCGCGAGGTCGCCTCGACGAGCGCTATCTTTCAGGCCATAACCACCCAGCTCCAGTGAGCCTTCCATTCCTTCCCGATCTTCATGTAGAGATCGAGAAGATCTGGAAGAAGCCGTACTCATACCGCATCCATAGTTCATCTATGGCGAACTATGCTAACATCGAGGGGTTGCGCGATCACGGCTATGAGAGGATGCCCCCTGTTGAAGAGACGCTAGCCTGCTATCTCTCCACGGGGCAGGCATCCTCTCTAAAGACTCCCTCTCTGCCTTCTCCGGCCCTGCAAGTAACATCTCGGTTGAATGGCAGAGCGTATGCAGCAGCGGGTCAGGCGGTGGGTGCATTGCACACCATGGCAGTGCTCCAAGCCTACCAGGCCAATCTGCTGAAAGACCTGGACAATGGTCAGGGTCTCTCCCCTGACCAGGTGGCTGAGCTCCGTCGCACCACGGATCTTGCTCTTTGTGCCACCAAGCAGGCCGCTACCCATATGGGTAGGGCTATGGGGGCTATGGTGGTTACGGAGAGACATCTGTGGGTGAACCTGGCTGATGTCGGGAAGAAAGAGAAGGGTTTTCTTCTTGACGCACCGGTTTCGCCATCTGAGCTTTTCGGTGCCTCCGTCGAGACGGTGGTCGAAAGGTTCAGAGAAGCGAAGACGCGCTCAGCTGCCTTCAAGTCCTTTATTCCTCGAAGGTCCAGGTCTCAGCCCGAACACCACAGGGGTCCTGCTCCGTCTCCTTCTGAGGAACAGAGGCGAGTGCAGAAGGCTAGTGTTGCATCCCGCGCCCCTCCTCCGCCGGCTGGCAGGTCTAGGAGGCGACGCGGGTCGAAGGGTGGCAGACAGGATTTGAGGGAAGTGATCCAAGCGAGACAACGTTCTCACAAGGATCAAAGCAGTACGAAATAAAAGTTTTTGCCTTCCCTCCGTCCAGTCGGGTAACCATATTAATTCCCCTGTCTCCATCGAGGCTTCCTGCACTCCCCGGACCCATGATGTTCTTTGGTGGTTCTACCTGTATAGAACCCTAATTTACTGATGGTCTGGAATCTATCATTTATGCGGTTTCTGAGGGAACCCGCCTTTTTCAACAACGAAGCAGGATGTTCTTATGGGTGAGTACGATCCATTTTTATTTTTAAAGTAAAAATAAGGGAACTTCATGCTGTCTCAGGCCTGTGTATGTTGTTTTCTTTCTTCACAGAAGAAATATGACGACTCTACGGCGGATGCTCCCCCTCTGATCCTAAGGATTAAGGTTACGGCAGTGTTCGCCCTCTCCACGCCACAGGCTGTGCGGTAAACCAACCCTTACAGCATATGTTAGACATAGGACTTCTGTCCTCTTCAAGGTAAGCTCCCTAAGTCTTTTTCTTAGGTTTGCCCTTGGCATGTTTAACGCTGTCTGTTGCAGGCCTAGTTAGACTTTATGTCCTGATGAGACAGGAGCATAACTCCCTAATAACGCCCCCTACGGCTGGTGGGTGTTTGGCCTGCGGGGTTAGGTTGCGTGTTGTGCTTATTCCTTAGGAATACGGATAACTCGACGGAGCACCCCTCCCTACCGGTCGTATGGTGGTGTCCGTCTGCACAACACTTGTTCCAGCAGGGACAGCCTACAGATCAGGTTTCCCTTCTTCAGTGGTTAAACAAACAAATGAAAATTGTTCCTTTCACCTAGGTAAGCATCTTAAAAATATGCATTTTTAGGATTGCACTAGCATGTTTAACTCTGTTGCAGATGGCCTGCGTACGAGGATCCGCTTCGTGTCCTCTCCTAAGTGAACTACAGGATTCCGCTGTAGGTGAAAGCCCAGAGGATCTTCCTCTTTAGCTCCCGGTTTCCATGGAAACGGAGCTTCTCCACCTGTTGAGAGAGGAGTTCACTTAAATAGGAGTGCCAGCAGGCCCGAGTGCTCGCTGCGGACTCGGAGCGGCTACGGATGCTCCCTTTTTCTGCGGAAAAGGTTTTAATTGAGCACCACCTGTTGATCGCTTTCTAGCTTTGGGTCTTGATTCCAGTTTACTTTGATGAACGCTCCCCTTTCTGCGGAAAGGGTTTTATGTATCTGAGCGTCACTCTGTGACTCATTTCAAGCCACCTCATTCTAGCCTGAGGGCTGAGGTAGTACTTGATGTAGAATCTACACCCGGGCTGACGAATGCCTCCCTCTATGTGAGAGGGTTTGAGCATCCTTCGGTGTTTAAACACCTTAGAAAGCCGACACTTTAGGATCGATTCTTGCTCCTCAGGCCTCATTTCACTTCCCTTTCCGAGGAAAGGTTTTACGAAGTGTCAAACCATAGGATGGTTTTTCCCCCTGACCTCAGGGTTAGGAAGCTGTCCTTATATTTAATTCCGGAGCTACCCAGAATTCTTTAAGGCAACCACAAACAGTGCTCCCCTTTCTGAGGAAAGGGTCCCTTAGAGCTTAAGAACTCACGTTCCTCCCTGTGCACAGGGTTTTTGGAACTGACCTTATAGCTCCCCTAAGTCTAGGGTCCCCTTCAGAGCACCATCTCAAGGTGGAAAGTTTTCCTCCCTTCCTAGGGAGGGAATCTACCCTGGGTAGACTCTGAGAGTGACTACCGTCTACAAGGATGTTGGCATGCCCCCTTTCCTAAGGGTTCACTGAATCAGAAGCACCACTCCTTGGTGGCCGAGTTTCTTCCCTGTACGTCAGGGTGAGGAGTTTGGCCTTCATACTTCAGATTTTTACTCTCCAGCCTTGGATTCTGGATTAATGCTCCCCTCTACGAAGGATAACAGTGAGAGCATTCGCTCCTGTTGGGTTACGCAGCTCCCCTTCTTTGGAAGGGTCCCCTTGAGCGCCAACCCACCTTCGTGAGATTGCCAGACCTTTATAAAGGTCATGTGGACCGGGCTTTGCACGCTCCCCCTTCTCATTAAGGTTTCCCTGAGAGCAGTGCCCCTTCTGGAGAACGATCCTCCCTGTGGATCAGGGTTAGGTATTTGTCCTCTACTATCGTCCACTACTACAGGATGTCTCAGCTCCATGTTTATGCCTGTTGACAGATAGCTTGCGAGCCTCTGTCCAGAGTAAGGGTGCAGCATGGCAATCCCCTCACTGTAAGGGTTATCCCCTTTTCCGTCTCCTCAGACGGCATGGAGCTGATAGTGAAACCCCCTGGGAAAACACTCTCCTTTAACCCAATCATTTCGGTAAGCGTCCCACGCTATGCCTGGGCGTCTTTCTTAAAATCCACAAGAGTGGTAAGTGCACATATACCTGGGGCACTTCTAATAAATCCACGTGTTGGTAGGTTCCCACCAAGTTTTGGGTTCCTCTTTTAAACCATTTATGGTATGGGTCACGCGTCTTGCCTCCATCCCATTTATTGGAGTTGGCTCACAACCCCGGTCCCCTGGGTTCAACTCTTTTGATATCATTGCTGATGTCTGCCAACCATCCACTATCAGGGCGTGCCACTACTAGTGGCCCTTTGAACGGACCCAGGACAGGTTTTCTGCCCTCATATGGGAGCCAGTTCCTGAGGGAACTAGGCCCTATGTTGCGGTAGTTCCCTGTTCTGACAAGTCTAAGTTTCCATCTTAGCCGTTTCCCTCAGAAGGAATTACTCTAATTCCAAGCCTAGAGCTGTGCCCTGGGTTCTAACCCAGTCCTGGTAAGTGGGTAACAGCTCAGGCCTCTGGCCGTGAGGGATAACGTTTTGACAGCTGTCACCACGTCCTAGTAGGGGCAATTCCTCTCAGAATTGTTGCTTAGTGCTCGCTGGCATAGCATGCACTCCCCTCAGCATGGCAGCGTGGGTATATCCGTTCCCCAAAGCGCCCTCTAGAGGACGCAGTGAGAGTTCCCTTCAAAAGGGAACGTCTCAAGGTTACGTATGTAACCTCAGTTCCCTGAGAATAGGGAACGAGACACTGCGTCCTCTAGACTTTTTCTCCATGCTTCGGACGATAAGCTTCAGACATTGAAGATGTATTGCGTTGCACGGGCGCCTCTTTTATGTTATGGTCGCCCGGTAGTGACGCAGCGGCAGCGACATGCGCGCCGCGGTGACGTCATACGCTGGCGCCGGCCATTTCATGTAGTTTTTCTATGTATTCTTCAGACACGAGTCACGCTGCAGCGTTCCCCAAAGCGCCCTCTAGAGGACGCAGTGTCTCGTTCCCTATTCTCAGGGAACTGAGGTTACATACGTAACCTTGAGACGTTTCTGTAAGAGGAGACGCTATACACTAGTGGCTTTGAGCTGATGTAAACAGGCAAGGCTTTCTGCAACGATATGTGAACAGGTAAATACAGAGAAGTTTCAGAAAACATACTGAATACATATTCAATAAACATACTGTAAGCTTACATTTTGTAATTTATTAAACACACACACACACACACACACACACACAAAAACTAATGATACATGGCACCCATTAAGCCGATGTATATTAATAAAACACATGTGAAAATCTCACTTGAAAGAACACACAGGTTTTAAGTATCATATTTGCCCACAAATATCTGATAAACATTTCATTTTTTAGTTTTTGCCCCTGACATTTTTTTTTCACAACAACGTAGTTATACACAATACTCCACTCTATTTGTAACCTTCAGAACTAAAGGGGCCATTTTTTTCTAAGGTACGTTTAAGAGTCTTATGCATCACCCTCTTCACATTTAAAACGAGTAATAACACTTACTCATGTGTTGCAGGTTTGCTGTTGGGATCAAAACAGTAGCTGGCACTGCTCCATTCTTTAGTACATTGTGACAGGTCCACAATGCAATCCATGCTAAAATATGCAACAAAAACTGTTGTGAGTGGACTGAAATGATCAGGGATTTTATTAAATATAAGCTAAATATACACAACTGTTCAAAAGTTTTTGGGGTCAGTAAGATTTATTTGATTTGATTTGATGTTATTTTATTTTAATAGAAATGAATACTTATTCAAAGATGCAAAAAAAAAAAGATCAAAATTGAAAATGAAGATTTAGATTATTGTCTTTTTGAACTTACTATTCATGTAAAAAAATATAGAAAAAACAATATAATAAAATATAACTTTTTTTCAGGTTCAATTGCAAGGCTGTCATTATATCATAGCTTTGAGACTACAACTGTGCACTTGCAAACTGAAGGCACAGTATCAAATAGTGTTGGTAAGGAATCTTTTGAATTGATATGGTACTTGGGTAAGCAGGATGAAGAAAGGTTCCTTTTGAATTAGATGTATTAATTCAGTAACATTGCAGTTTGTCTGTACTCAGAAGCATATAAGCGTCCTTTTACTTGCACTTTTTTTTTAATTGACTGAGATTAAATGAAGCGATTAATATTCGAGGCACTGAAATCGCTTTTGAATACGCTTGCTTTTTACTTTCACTATCACCTGTACTCTATGTATAGACCAATTATAGGTTTGGAAACATTTGGATGCCTGGTAAAAGATAGCCTTTACTAGAGAATTACACAAATGCAGTACTAAATAGTTAGATTTCAAAAGATTATAGATCATATTGATTAGAATTCATTTTCATAATGTTCTCCGCATATTACAAGAGCTTGTCACTCAGCGATAAGCATTTAACAAAACTGACATTATAAAGTTGGATAGATCTGAAACAGGAATGTCGTTTTTTTTTTGTGGGCAGAAAATGACGGTTTTCAAGTGGAAGTTTATGGAGCCATAGAATAATAGGTTCAGAATTGACAAACTCACAATTTTTGAGTTAAATCGAGTTATAAAGTGCAAATTAGGAGGTATAAACTTGAATTTGCAAGACAAAAAGAATTGTGAAATAAAATAAATAAATATTATGTATAATGTTAATAGTAATAGGTTTAAAAAATATTTCATGCTGTAACTGTAGGGCTAATACAATATGTCCCCTATGAACAGCATGTGAATATTATGTAGACCTATTTTTTTAAAGGGATAGTTCACTCAAAAATGAAAATTTGATGTTTATCTGCCTACCCCCAGGGCATCCAAGATGTAAGTGACTTTGTTTCTTCAGTAGATTTTTAACTCAAACCATTGCAGTCTGTCAGTCATATAATGACAGTCAATGTGAAATGTGAAATGTGAAAATTTTGCGAAAATGCAAACTGTTATGCTTTTGAACATGATGAGACTTAAAGTCAAAACAAGCATTCATCTGGGCTTATGTGGCACATTGCAAACTTATTTGTTTATTCTTTCTGCAATACATTGACTGGAATTTCTCCCAACATCTGTGCCGTAGGACAGGCACATCAGTGTGGTCTTTGATCCACCTCATATAGCACATCAAAGCAAGGCTCAAATGAAAAGCTGTATTTGCCATCCCCACCTTAGCTCTTTCTAGCTCAGAGAGAGTCAGAATCTATTCAATGCGCTCTCATCTCCAGCACTTATCCACGGTGACACTTATCCTGAAACTGCATGCTATACATACAATAGAGGACTTGTATGTGAAATTTAAGCAATTTTGTTATACAAAATTGAAATGTGTGGATCTGTGTGAATTACACTGTATGTAGCTGGAGAAAATCTACATAGACGCATGATTTTTTTTTTCACTTTTAGATTCAGATCTTTCATATGACCACAATATTGGTTATTATCCTCATAGATTTTAGGCTTGAAATGTACAGCTTTGATATAATATTTGAATAATAATATTTGGCTTTTCAACAAAATACCATACCTACTGTATAAATACATATTCTGCATGGTAATTTTCTACTCTTTGTTACAGAACCTATATTGTTTGATTGTATGCCATTTAAAAGTCTTGGGTTGGTAAGATGTTTTATTGTGTTTATAAGAAGTTATACATTACATTTTGAAGGATTAGTTCACTTCCAGAATAAAAAAAAATGTCTTGATAATTCACTCACCCCTAAGTCATCCAGGATGTTCATGTCTTTCTTTCTTTTTTTCTTTTTTTTTCTCAAAAAAAAAAAAAAAAGAAATTAAGGTTTTTGAGGAAAAAAATTCCAGTATTTTTCTCCATATAGTAGACTTCAGTGGTGGCCAACAGGATGAAGGTCCAAATTGCAGTTTCAATGCAGCTTCAAAAGGCTCTACATGATCCTAGCCAATGAATAAGAGTCTAAAATGTATATACTTTTAAACCACAAATGCTCGTCTTGCACTAAGAAAAGAAAATGACCAATTGTTTCACTATATAAAACCCTTATTCTTTGGCTGGGATTGTGTAGAGCCCATTGAAATTGCAATTGGACCTTCAACCTGTTGGCTCCACTATACAAAGAAAAGGTCCTGATGTTCTATTATAACATCTTTTAAAATATGTTTTATTCATGTGATGGCAAAGCTCAATTATCAGCTGCCATTACTTAATAAAAAGTTTTAAACAACAGCATTTATTTGCATAGAAATCTTTCATTATGAAACCTTTTGGCCCCAAAACACACCAAACCAGTTTTAAATGATCATTTTTCAACATATGAACATGCATGCAAGTCTTGTATGTGAAATATAAGATGTTCATTTTCCAAAATCCGTATTTTATATTCAGATATTGAGATACTGTTAATTTCTCTGAATGTATTACTCTCTCTCTATGTTCTTTGCTGCATGAAACTCCTCCTTTTGTTGAGTACGACTGCCAGCTCCACTGAGTGATCTGATTTATGTGTTCAGCAGAAAAATCTGACAGTTATATTTGCACTTATGTGCACAATGAAAACAACCAGCCCTACGAAAACCTTTGTTGGGCAGGTTTAGGATTTGCCGTTTTGAGCGTGCCACAGATATGCCTCAGGTTCCTGCCCTTTACCCATGTTTTTACTCCAAGATTTAATTCTTGAAAGTCATCATGCCTGCTGTGTTAAACCCACTGTCCTCATTTCAATGCCCTGGTCTGTAGCCAACACTGGTCCCTCTCCTCTCGCTCCCTCCTCCCAGTCAACTCCATCCCCAATCACAATCTTATGAATGGCAACCAATCAGAGCCTGCTCCCCTCTGCAAACTGCATCCTTGTCCAGCAGAGCAAGAAAGAAAGGATAGAGCAGGAGAGAGAGGGCATTATGTGTGAGCGAGGGAGGGAGAGAGAGCGAGGCAGCTGGAGTCTCACACACAACTGTAGTCAGTCTTGGAATCTGAGCGCTGCCAAGAGGCGAGTACAGAAGCCAGCGTCGTACTTCCATGAGGATGACATGCTCTCAGAAGAGCACAGGAGTCTGTTTTGTTAAGGTAAGAGCCTTATGCTTCTTACTCTTCAGATAACGCCAGCTAATCTAAATAGCATGGAAAGAGCGTTGCAATTTTATTACTAGTTTGAAATTGTTGCTGTGGAACTGACAACAGGCAAAACTCAAATCTAAATCAAAATACTTCCGAATGCTTCCTTCTGCATGGAATTACGTTTTTCCATGGTAACAACCTCATAATGGATTGGATTTTTAATGTAATAGATTTAAATGGCTTTTGCCCTCTGTCATAATGCCACAGACTTGCCAGATCATATAATCTTGCATGAAATGCCAGTCATCTGCTCTTTATTTGGACATTTGTAGTCTATCTATCTATCTATCTATCTATCTATCTATCTATCTATCTATCTATCTATCTATCTATCTATCTATCTATCTATCTATCTATCTATCTATCTATCTATCTATCTATCTATCTATAACTGATACATGCATTATTATAAGTAATTTAATTTATGTGTGTGTGTGTGTGTGTATATATATGTATGTATGTATATATATATATATATATAATATTAAAATTATATATTAAATCTAATACATTTACGTATATGTAAACAAAGTGTCTAGTCTAGTTAAACTTTACCACCCACGGGAGTCATGACTGCAGCTGAAGTTTCTAAAATGCTCCCTCTATCTCTATGCGTTTAATCACGCCGTCGCTTTTTACAAGGAGGTGTGCACACGTGCTTAGAGGTCTGCGTGCTTGTTTGATCCTTGACATGAAACATATCACAGCCGACGAAGGGAAATTGCTTTCATGCACCACTGTCTCTGTTTGTGATCCTTAACCCGGGGTTTTAGCTAAAGTGGTGCAGATTCTGTAGTATGTTGGCAAAGCTGTAACACTAAACCTGCGTAAGCAGCGCCCTGTGTTTGAAAGTGTTCATGTAGGATATCCATAAGCGTTTTCCAGCTTTCATGTCAGTTGTTTATACCACTTGTGACTGTGGAAGTTAAATGCAAGGCTGAGACTGTAGACAAATCACTTTCAGTGCTGTTTCACCAATACCAATCGATTCTTGTCTGTGTACCTAAAAACCGCCCTTTCTTATTGACAATGTAAACCATTCTTGCTAGACTTTAGATCTGATTTTCAGCTGTGCTTCTGAACTCAGCCAATATATGCAGACTGTGATTTATACATCTGACGTGAACACATAATGGCATGACTGTTTCACACAAATTAAAGCGCACACTTCCTCTGAGCCAGTGTCACATGTATAATTGCCTTTCAACGCTGAGATAAATCACGAGATAAAGCCCCACATGCTTCCACTCAGGGAAGCTCACTCTCTTTCCGTTTCTGTCTTCTGATATCATCTCCCTCTATTTCTTTCTGCCTCCAAATGCGAGGCAATTTGCCTCATAATGAGGTGAAAGATCCAACCAATGTATTTCTTTTCAGGGAGGTGCTGTAATCATATTTACGCCGTGACCTAAGGAAGTGACCTATAAAAAAGCATTTTAGGAGGTCAAGGACTGTTCATCTCATATCCGTCTGAATTCTAGCCACCAGTTAAACCCATAGCATTTCCAGTATCCGCAGCCCTCCCTTCCTCTTTGCCCTTCTCTGACAACACACATAATTTTTTTAATCAGACAAGACCTCCGTCAGCTCCTGCCGAAGCTCACTTTTGAATTCATTAGATCCTCAGAGCCACACGAAATCAGAGAAAGTGTTCTGTCTAATAACTCAGGGTGTAAATGATTGCCTTGAGTCTGTGAACCTGGCAGAATCAAAGCCGATCCTCCAGGCAGGCAATCAACATGGTGCATATCTGATCTGTACCAAAGTTTCAAAACAAAGAAGACAGGGCATTAATATTGCAAGGGAGAGGCCAGCTGTGAGAGCCGTCCAGCATGAGGGATGGAGTGATGGGGAGATTCATACAGGGAGGAGAGGAGAGAAAAAGGTCTTGGGCTCCCCCAAGTGGTAACTGTTGCATCTGTGGCTTGTTGAGTTGGTGTCAAATGCTAAAGCACTGGATAAGAGTGCCTTAAATGTAAATGCTTCTCACCAGCGCTTAAATATATGCAATTGTGTAGGTGATTCAAGCTGCTGTACATAAGGCAAGGACGGTCACGGGCACTGAAATCTGCATTAGATTTACATACTCACCTGGATAGCAGCAGAATTCAGGCAAAATGGGGAAAAACAAGATATAATATGTCATTAGGGAGCCCAGATTTGGATCCATGATAGCTTAGATACAAGGACTAAGCGTACTTGACTTGGAGCTGCGGGCATTAATGCTAATTCTCTAATTAATAGGTGATATATGGCACATCCCGAGAGTGTATCTAATGCCCATCTCTCTCTTTCCCCGGCCAAATCACTGACCACTTATACCTTAAAATTCATGAGATGTCAAAGGCTGCTTATTATGCGGCGCACATCTAGGATTAATATTCTAATAAGGTTCATGGAAAGAGTTTAAATTATAACTGCAGCATTTAATCATAATAATAATCAAAGTGGATTACATGTTACAAAACAGAAATGGTTTTTATGCCAGCCAGGGGCAAGGCTGGGAATTAACTAGGAAATACACAGCACTTCATTAAACGATATTAAAGCGTCACAAAGATATTTAGACAGCTATATGGCCACTGTTGTCATGCTGAATGATGAATGCGACATCACCTTTGCAGAAATGTTCAACTGGAAAGGTATTTAAGTGAAAATTCCTTTCCTATTGACAGGAAAATTGGTAGATTCGAAATTATTCTGAAGAAAAACAAAGGACGCTGGAATGTGATGAATTTTCAGAGATGTTTGAGGTCAGCAGTGAAGGGTGCTCTGGAATACTTGATTTTGATTGGTCAGCCGTGGCATTCAGAGTCAAAGTCGGTTTGGAAACTAAAAATCCTATTCATTTTCAATACAAGAGAGCTGTGTTTTAAACAACAATAACTTGTAAACCTTTTTGACCTATTTTGAGACCTATTTTGTGCTACAAGGTTGTTAATCGATGGTATATGCTTTTGTTGAAGCCCATCATTTCAACTTATTTTTTTCTGATTGCATATCCATGTTAAAAACGCCTTTCTTTTGTGCTTTTAACCTTTTGTAACTGCATTTGTATACTACTTTATGTATAGCACTTTGGTCAACCATAGTTGTTTTTGAACGCGCTTTATAAATAAATCAGAATGCAAAATGTATTTTTAAATGATGGTGTTTAACCTGAATTCCTGGAAAAACTAGATTACTCATGATTCTATAAAGTGCACTCGTCCATTTCCCAGAAGCACCGCAAATGATGTAAAAGTCAAATTTTATATTCATTGATTTTATTTCCATAGTGTTTGCGAAACTTCATGGGATTGTAGATCTTTTCAAATACATTTCAAAGTTCACAATTATTTTAATTCACCTCATTTGGATTGGTTCATAAAAATTATAATCCATATGGGAAAACAGTTATTGTTTGTAATGAAAATAACCTCAGAGGATTTTAGTATTAATGTTACTACAATATTGTTGCTAGGCTGATTGTAATGGGCTTTTTTTCTTAGAGCAAGTTATGGCATAAAATTATTTCAGCTCAAATCAATATGTACTGTATACATGTTTATTTATTTATTTATTTATTTATTTATTTATTTGGTATGTAGCCATGTAACCTGAAAGCTAAATTAGAGCCTGTTGGCCATGTTTGAACAGTGATGTGTTTGCTTACAGCGGTTCGGAAATGTAATAGTGGCGTTAAATATATCTCGGGACAGGCATTCAAGCATTTAGCAACATTAAAACTCTGTTTGCTACATTTAAGGAGATGCTCGTGAAAAATCCTCTCTAAAAGGTGAAAAGGAGGTGAGTAATGTTTCACTTAGTCCCAGTTAATTGAATGTATCGCACATCGGCTGTCATGCTTAAACACTCAGCCTGAAAGCTCAGGAATAAACACAGCGGCAGACCACTCTGCCAGCAGCAAGCACTATTTGAGGCAGCAAGCAAGAGCTTTTAGGTCGTGTGACCAGCATTTGAATCCAACCCTAGTCATTCAGTGACATATAATCAAGGTCTGCTATTGATCCCGCTACGTACGTTGATTTCTCTCAGCTCTGATGTAGCTATAACACCCGTACTATAGTACTCCCCCTGGAAATCGATTTGGATGTGGAACGTATTAAGAGGACAAGGGAATAAGAAGATGACATTGGAGAATCAATTTGTGAATAAGGGTTGTCACTTCATTCACTTGCAGACTTTGTTTTAATCATTGTTTGTGACTGCAGAAAAAGAAAAAAAAAATAAATAAATCACATGAGATGCGAACGTTATCTCGATCGATAATGATGCTGAGGGTCTCGACCGAATAACAGTTAGAGGTTGTGCTGGAAATAATTGGTCTGTGTCACCATGACAGACTGGGTTGTAAAAGTCCCATCATATTTTTAGTTTCCCATTAGCCTAATTATATAGTTACTTGATAGTCAGGCATGCAGAGAAAATTTTTGATAAAATATAATTAAGCATTTCCTACAGATCATCACGTAACCTACAGAAGGTGCCAAGCTAGTGCATATGGTTCATCATTTCTGTTTTTTTTTTTTTTTTACCCCAAACCAGTGTTTTAACCAGCATAGATACTGCTTATCACACAATACTGATTGCCTACTAACCCTTAATTTGAACCTAAACCCTGAACTTAAAAGAATAGTTCACCCAAAAATGAAAAGTCTGTCATTACTCACTCTAATCTTGTTCCAAACCTAACATGTCTGAGTTAATACAGGCTGACGGGTCCTTAACGTAATTGATTATACCACAGAGTTATATGACTTGGCACAAGCTGATTGGCTAACGTTGTGTACGCAACCAATAAACTTGCAGCTTTACGTTTAAATAGCTGGTAGCATTCACTTAGGCATTTCGCAGTGTGCTTTCAGAGATCCTCTGAAACCCTCCACCTTCCCCAGTTCCACCTGCTAGGGTTATTTTATGCTATTTGTGCAGCAGAAGTATGTCTTAAATACTCACAACGCCGTATTGCCATATGCTTTGGCAGAAGCAAGTTCCTGTACTTGCTTGCAGCAGCAATAATCTACAACTACAGCAATAACCAACAGCAGCAGCAATTCAGAAGCAGCGTAGCAGATCTAGATTCTGCCAAAACCAAATACATTAACACTATCATATCCATTACCATGTTAAACTTTTCAGAGAGTTGTCATGACAGAAATACCATTAAATACTAATTATCTGTATGTAGTTTTTTTTTTTTTATTCATCATCAGAGTCATAGATAACAGAGAATTTTCGCTTCACAGATAACAGTCTGCCCTGACCGTAACCCAGACCTGGAGTACTATGCCATCTTAGTTGTGTTTACCGATGCAGGCATTTCTGTTAATTGCACGGGCACGTTATAAGCAAGGTTTTGTGTGAGGCTACATGTTTGATCTTCTGTGAATAGAATACAGCGTGAGGGCCCTGTGGGATATACTCCGCCAACAACAAAGGGATTACAGTGTAAGAAACGGGTGTTGCATCTTGACAAGGGCTGCAATGACCTCCAACACACTGTAACTTTTTGCTTTGATTATTTTTTATAGGGAATCAAAGGAGGATCAAAGGCGATTCTACAATGTCAGGGTTGCTGATGTTGCCATCTACATCGCTTTCAATTCAGCACTGCCCTCCCTTCTTAGCTTATTCATAAGGAGTCGCTGTCGTCGTGCCGATCGATTGGCAGCAATGATAATGAATCACTTCCTCTGGCTGCTTCCACTGGTCTTTCCGCACCTGAGCTCTCCAGTCATATTGCTAGAGGGGAGTGATGGGAATCTCTTTCACTGGAACCATCTGATGAAAGGAGATAAATTGGTGCTGCACAGATCCAAAAGGGACTGGATGTGGAGGCAGTTCTTCCTGTCAGAGGAATACACAGGAAGTAACTATCAGTACGTCGGCAAGGTGAGTGTCCACGATAAAGCAGGCCGGCCCAGAAACGAGCCTTCTCGTCTGGCAAAACAAGGCCTGGAGGAGATGCAAATGCCTGATTTTTGCATTCCTCTTTCGTTTTCCTGAGCTTTATAGGGTTTGACACTGGATTTGAACACGGCTCTGTGTGGCAGGCACTTTGAAAAACTTGATGCCATCATCAAAGAACATAAAGTAGTACAAATATGAATTACACACTCACTGCGGCATGAATATTCACAGAGGCAGAGAGACAGAAAGTGAACGAGAGTGGGAGAGAGTCGTTTTGAGACAGAATACTTTGTACCAGGGTTTAGTTTTTTACCGCTCTCATTTCCAGGACAAAGTGGCTCCGCAGAGACCTGACAGGAATCAACAATTATGGGCTATTTCACTCACTCTTTTTCATTCCCCCCCATTGACTTCCAACCCATCTGCAGTGGCTGTGTGAAGGAAGGGACTGCAATTCATCAAGCTGCAGTTCAGAGGCATGCTATATTTATGCCACATTAAACATGAAAGAGGAGTCCATACTGACATTCAGCAGCACAGTCCCTGTTATTAAAACACTGACTGCATTGTATACGTACAGAAAACATTTACGACAAAGAGGTGTTTATTTCCATCAATATATAATTCTTGTTTAGCATATAGCACATACTGATAAATAATGGCACCATAAAAGAGTACATATGCAAAACTTGGTCAAAAGGTTACTTGAAACATCTTTTTCTGAACTTTAGGCATGATAGACTTAGTGCCTTTGATAGTGTACTTGGCTATAAGTCAAATTTCAATCACAGGGAGCAAGTCCACCTTATTTTTCAAAGTGAAAGTAGAGTATATTTTATGAATACTGCCCTCCAAAGGCAAAGCACAGTAACTACACATTTGGTCAAAATTGAGTTAAGGCTTAAAATGGACTTTGTGACAATTGTTTTGTCTTGTGGCAAAGTCTCCTGCTTCAGTTTTGTCCTGTTTCAGAGAAACGAGAGTGTCAACATGTTTGACTAGCTGGTGTAAAAACTTTAAAGGCATTTTTCTCAGTTTCAGTGTTGGCGTAGTTACTGCACTTTGCCTTTGGAGGGCAGAATAAGCCAGTATACATAAATAATAAAGTGCAGTGTTTCTGATTTAAACAATGCATTGATGTTGTGTTTATTATTGCGACAATAAATTAAAATATTACAACAATACCATTTTGATTCTGATTCTGATTCTGAATCTTCTGATTCTGATTTTGCAATATCAAGCAGCATAAAGAGCTGTTTTGTACAGCCACAAGTACCTGGAAGTGGCTAACACCGGAAGCAGCACACATTTAAAAATCCACTGAAGTGCTTTGAAACATGCAGCGTTATTCTATGTATTGACGTAATTTCAACTGAAACATAAGACAGGGTTGGACATATCAAGCAGTCCTGCCCCCTTTTTAAAATAGCCAATGTCGTTTGGTTTATATCAAAGCTTGGGCTAGAGCAGTTGGGCTCGGTAAAGCCGCATTGGATAGCGTATGACAGCCACAATCCCATCCATTTCGCTATGAATCATACCATTTTGTGTACAATTCTAATGGGTCCGAGACATTTTGTGGTCTGCATCATCTTGTGCATATGATTCACTCCGTGCCATTATGTCATTGGACTAGAGCAGACTGTGTGTGCACGCTACAGCGGTTCATGTGACACAAAGCGAAACCAAATTTCATTCGCCCCAACGGAATGCATATTTACACTGTCTGAATCATTCCCTTTCCCTATAGGCTATATTCATGCAATATTCATTCACCATATGCCATTCACCATACAGAAAATACTAACTCAGTGAACAAGGACCAGTTTTAGCCGCAGCTTTAGCGTCTATTTATAGTGTAGGGGGCGGGATGCTTCGGATTCTAGAGAGCACTTGATTGGACAGAAGCTAAAGTGCAGGATGATGTCATCAAAATCGCTGAACCATATTGGCAAAAGTCAGAGAGTGTTTTGAATGCGGTGTTGGGCACGTTACTTTAAAAAAAGTAATTAGTTATAGTTACTAGTTACTTCTCACAAATAGTAACTGAGTTAGTACCTGAGTTACATCATTATAAAAGTAACTAATTACCAGGGAAAGTAACTACTGTACTGTGTTACTTAAAAAAAAAAAAAAAAAAAAAAAAAAAAATCAAATATGTCAAATAGCTTGGATGCCCCCAATATTAAAAATGGTAAATGAATAAAACATTGTACACTAATCTGGTAATGTTGCTGTGGGACAATGTGAGAGACACCTTCCAGGGACTAAATTTCACATTATTCACTTCAATCTGCGGACATGAAAAATATCCCACAGCAACACTGTTAAACTCTATGTTTTTTCTTGATGACCACGAAAATAACAAAAAATTGTACTCCTCTACTTTTGTCTATGGTAATAATAACAAGAAAACGGTGTGCTTTTGTAAAATAAATTAAATAAATAGGGTGCGCTCTCTGAAGTCTCCGTCACCTCTCTGCATGGAAACATAAATTGAAACAACATTAGAAATTTAAGTACAGAAAGCTTGAAACATCTACTTTTGAGTCACGTCAAAAACAAATATTCTCTGATAAAGTAATCCGTATGATACCAACGCAAGCTCCAGTTTTTCCCATCTAAACTAATCTCTAATGTAATCAAGCCCACGAGCAGCTCCTCTTTTCAATTTTTTTTTTTAGATCCACATGAGACGCATGGACATGTACGTAAAATCACCTCCATAAACAAACAAACATGAATATTCATCAAGTTTATCTTGGCTACTTTTCATTTCTGGAAGAAGACGCGCTGTGAGGAATAAGCCAGAATTTACTTCAAGAAGATTGCAATGTGAAAAATTATAGCAATGCTGCATTTTGTTGTCAGTAACGGTAACAGCATTCTATTCGGGAAAGAGTAATTTGTTTGATTACTTGTTACTGAAAAAAGTAATGCCCAGTGTTGCCAACTTAGCGACTTTGTCGCTAGATTTAGTGACTTTTCAGACCCCCTTAGCGACTTTTTTCCAAAAAAGCGCCTAGCGACAAATCTAGCGACTTCTTGGACAAACCTTATTTAGTTTTTTATTAAGTTTTTATTAAGCGTGAGGTCGTGCTTTCCCAGCATGCGTGCTCTCTCTCTCTTTCTCTCTCTCTGCGTCTGCTCTGTTCAGTAAGCGGCAGAGGAGCAGCACTTTCAGATAAAAAATGATATTCTGTTGCTTCTAACTCTATTATACATGCAAGTATAGCCGAAATCACAGCACAGCCATTGTCTTAATCGTATGTGTATTTGATTTCATTAGACAATGTCGTTATTATGAGGATTTTAGTGTAGATTATTATCTTCGAGAGCTGGTTATGTAGTCTTAATGAGCTGCGTTTCAGTCACTATTTCATATTTACCCCGTTGTCTGACAAAAGAAACCGTAAAATATATTAATATATCTATGAAATATGTCAATCCATTTTATTGAGAATTTGGCAGGACAACACAACGCACTGACGTCATAAATATGCTAATTAACGTATGACGTCATTTAGCGACATTTGGCGACTTTTCTAGCAGGGTTTAGCTACTTTCCATTGAAAAAAGTTGGCAATATTGGTAATGCCGTTAGTAACGCCATATATTTATAACGCCATTATTCTCATCACTGCTATCTTGTAAATGCGAATTTTGTCACTGGTTTTAAACACATTAGCTGATAGATAAGGCTAGCATATTAATACTAAGAGCCGGAAAAAAAACTTCAATTTTGATTTCACAGGGACTTTAATTCACAAATGGTCACGTTCACTTTTATGTTAAGAATGAGATAGAATGTAAACAAATGGCAAAATGAAGTGATACAGCTCTTGACAGGGAAGTCAGGAGATAAATTTAGCCATCATTTAATGCTGTGTACAAGAATAAAGGGTTCAATATGTGTATTCAGGTATTAATCTTGTGATTTCACTTTAGCTGCTCAGCTGTATTGGATATAATGACAATTCGATTGAATTCTGAGATTCATCGGATTCATGATTCGATTCTAAAACGAGTATGATGAATTCATTATTGATTATTTTGCCGTTTAAATGCAATTAGCTATTTTGTTAAACCGAGTTCTGAATGCAGTCAGCTCACAGACGGGTTTGGCTAAACTCAGAATGCAACACGCAAGATGCCACTCACCTGTGCAATAATAGTGACTTCGGATTCTGTTTCAATGTAAGTCTATGCATCGCAGTTTATTGCTGTCCCTTTTCGTTGCAGAAAAGGCTTCGCGGTCGTGCTGAAATGAACCGTTGCGATGGTATAAGCGAGGCTTCAATCAATTGAATGAATCGCATTGGAAATTAATTTGCGATTCACTGTTTCAAAACTTTTTACGCAAAGACGTCCGCTGGTTATTTCCACAGGCTACAAATGCAACGAAGTGTAACCTACAAAGTGTAATCAGTAAAAAACAGTAAAACATTATTTAAGTTTAATTATCTATATAATATGAATTCACTTTAAATCGAAACAAAAGATTCATAAAGGTTTAGAAGTACTAAATTGAGGGGTTTTGAGTATGCTGAGTGTGTAGCGTGCAGTGTACGCTGTTTAGGGACGGTGTGAGTGAGAACACAGCTTTTTTGTTAGGCCAAATAAATAGCTGCTTTTGTAACGTTCTGCTTTGTGAGGTTTTCCTACGTCTTTCATTTGCCCTCTCTATCAGTCAGTGTGGATAACATAAAGTGTTTGTCATGAGATCCTGCTGAGTGTGTTTGAAGGGTCAGCTGGTGGAATCAGACCACTAGCTCTTTCTAAAAACAGCCTTTAGAGCCCAGGATAAATGCATTAAATGGCCATGACTCTGACCAGATGCTAGACTTGTATCTGCACACATAAACGCATGAAACACCTGCTTATTCAATTTTTTAAAATTCATTGAAGCCTGTTAGAACCCATATAGTCTCATCCCACTGGTTAAAATTTAATTAAGCATCAGACGGTGACAGTTGGACAGCTTTAGGGCAAATAAACTCATTTAAGGGAAAATGAATGACCTAACCAGCAGGATGTATCAGGGTGATTCTTCAATTAGAGGAACTTTTCTGTCCCCTACTAAGATTTTAAAGGAAAAGGATTGTGTCTTTTTTAATGGCTTTTACCTAATATTTAAGAGGGCTGAATTGAAAAAGTTTCTATTTTAAGACTTGTTTTTATATGCAGACTTTAAAACTTTACTTTATAATGAAATTAAATAATAAAAAGCAGGAAAATTCTAGTTCACACTTTTCCCCCATAATTTCACATTTTATTTTACAAGAAAAAAGTATCCCAAGTGGAAAAAAGTGCACTTCCATAATGTACTTTAAAGTGTTTTCATGCACTAATTTTTTTTGTTCATATTCATGGTGTCCCAAAATAGCACTATTTGAGTACACTTAGATGATCTTATGTTTATCTTATGAAGTACTAAAGAATCATTTTTAGTATATGAAGTATGAAAATAGAGCACTTTAAGTACATTATGGAAGTGCACTTTTTTCACCTGGGATTGTATTATTTTACAAACAGTTTGTTTTGCAAATCTAACATTTATTCACTGCTAGTCTCCCCCCCCCCCCCCCCCCCCCAAATCTCATTACTATCACATCATTTCAAGAAGTCAAACATGCTAACAGAGTTTTATTAAGAAAATGGCCAAAAAGGCATTAGTGATTAGGTTTCTAACATTGGTCAATTTTAATGTAATACTATATAGGGGACAGTGATGAGATCCAGTTTTGTGAGTTTATGCTAAGTGTCAGGTTGACAGTGAGAACAAAGATGGCAATGAATACAATTCTGATTAGTATTATCACTACTGAAATGAAAAGTCATGAAAATCAATCATGTTCTAAAAGGCCTAGGAACATTTTGTATTTTTAGAAATGCAAATGGAAATGCAATGAAAATGCAGTGGTGAAAACCGACTAAAAGCTTCATTAGTATTTAATGTAATATGTTCTGAAGACTTGCACTCTTAAGACTGTGGCTTTTATGTGTTTCTATTGTCCCTAGAGAGCTTTCCCTCCAAAAGATGATTCTTCTAAGCTGCTAACCATGATTGAAAACAAGTCTAGCTGAAGTCCACTGGTTAATAAAACATGACAGCATATCATATTAACATTTTGCTGAAGGAAGGGCTTTATGATTCTCTACTAGTGTTTGATTTGAAAATATCCACAAATGAGGTGCCAAATATCAAGTCTGTGCATTGCGACAAAAAACTTGGGTGAATTCATAGTCTGCTTTCTGTCCATGCAGCTTCGCTCAGACAAAGACAGAGGGGATGGAACTGCCAGATACGTTCTCTCTGGGGAAGGAGCAGGCACAATTTTTCGTATCGATGAGAAGTCTGGGGATTTACATGCTACACAGAGACTGGACAGAGAGGAAAAGGCCTCTTACACACTGCAGGCCCAAGCTTTCAACAAGATCACCGGCCTCCCTCTGGAGCCTGCCACTGAATTCATTGTCAAGATACATGACATCAATGACAATGAGCCCAAATTTACCAAGGCTGTCTACTCTGCCAGTGTACCTGAAATGTCAGACGTCGGTGAGTGAATGAAAATTACTTTTTCTCCCAGTGTTGTTATTTGAAGTGCATTTACTGTCATGCTGGAATACTGCAGCAGAGTGTGATATTCCTGTCACTGCAGTGTTTTTAAGGTCAAGGATGCCTCAGTGCTATTGGTTTCTAGACTGTATTTTTTTCTTCTTCTTCATTTGACAAGTCTTTGGAGCATGTAGTGTTATGGAGCCAAACATTTAGACAACAGAGAGCTAGACTTTTCACAACGTTTTGTTTGTTTGTTTTATTTCAGCTTTGATTTAGTTATTTATCCTGTTTTGTTTTGATTTTTTTTTTTTTTTTTTTTTTTATTAGGGCTGTTTTGGGTTTGATTCAAGTCTTTATCATGTCTTTTTAAGTGTTGTTGTTGTTTTTTTTAAGTAATGGCTGTTTTGGCTTTGATTTATGTCTTTAACTTGTTGACCTGTCATGCTCCTCAGGTGAGGATTTAGAAAAAAGTGAGTTAGACTTGTGTTATGAAGGTTTTGGCTTTGATTTAAGTCTTTGATCAAGGCTTTGATTTAAGTCTTTATCACGTTAACATTACTAGGCAAGGATTTAGACAAAATGGAGTTAGAGTTTGACAGAAACTTTTTTTGGCTTTGATTTAAGGCTTAAATGTTTTGACCTATAGTTACTCAACATTGCATGATTTTTATTTTATTTTATTATTTTTATTTATTTATTTATTTGTTTATTTATTTTTTGTGCGTCCCTAAACTAAAAAAATGAATAGAAAATGACAAATAAATGTTGAGTTCCACATAAGTTATGAAAGTTATAAGTTATAAAACACTTTGTTCAGACTGGGGAACTTGATGCTGTCAAGAGGTCAAGAGACCATTAAAAAACTAGAATAAAAATGCAAAGAAAAACACTGGCACTTTTCTATTTATTATTTGGTGTTTTCTGCCACATAAGTAAAAATAAATAAATAAATAAATAAATGAATAGCAAATAAGAGTAATACTGTGGCTCTATTAATAACCAGAAATAACCATATTATCTAAATGTAGTAGTTTTCTAGAAATGTACATTTAATAATATGTGCTGCAGGTAGTCAAATGCAAATATATGTAAACACTAAAACCAGTGCCCGCAAGGCACTAGCTCTCTTGAGTCCTGATGTAGTGCCTGATGGAAGAGATTCTATTTGCTCATCTTATCACATTTTCTATTTACATCTAATTCCCATTCGCACATCATCTATCACCACTGTCTCACACAATCAGTGGCTCTGTGCTAGCAGTGACACTGCACCATACATATTCACAGCGCATGAATATTCAGGAGATTCATGCTGCTTCTCAGTAATATCATAATAACCTCTGGTTATCCCGTTTCCAATCAAGTCAGTCCTCAAGCAGTGAAGCAGTCTGTTTGATATCGTCTCCCCAAAGAAAATCTAATGATGCTTTTCCTTCTCTGATATGGGTTCTCATGTTCAGCTGGAATCTAATATAAGGGACTGTACATCTTATTTATGAAATTATTGCCCTCAATCAAGGGGAAAGTGTCATCATATTATGAAGCACTCATTACCCTCTGACACAAAACCCTAGGACAAAACCAATTCCATCTGTGTTCTCCAATTTAAGGAATGGTGGTAAATCTAGGTTAGAGGCACTGTAGCTTTTGAACCATAATGAATTCTAATAATTCAGTTCTGAAAACAAAACAACGACCCGACTATTTGTTTTCTTTTCATGACTGTACCCCTTGATAATAAATTTATTTAGAGCTTGGTTCTTCACATTTGGGAAATTTAATATTCTATAAATGTATTTCCAAACACAATCCCTCCCTCAAAAAAGTCTTATATAAACGCTAATCGGTTTAATTTTAATATTAAAGTGACTGTATCTTCTCCACTGCTACCCAGAGGAATTTTTATTGCTCAGAGATTGGTCTTTCATAGTTCTGCAGACTCAGTTATGTTCTCAATTATGGTTGATTGAAATATTGACTTGTCTCAGATGCTTATCCTAAAATGTCTGTAAGGAGAAATAAATATTGACATGCAGTTTGTCAGTAAATTTAATGTTTTTAGGTTTCGGAAAAAATTGCTGAGAAGTATTAGAGAATATAGTGAAGTTGCTGATTTTTGATCACAGACTTTGGTATTTTGGCAAATCTGAGGACATTTTATTACATTGTAGATGTTTTTTGGGTCACAGAATAAAATAGAAGGAGACTTAAAGGATTAGCTCACTTCCAGAATATTTTTTTTTCTCATAATTTACTTACTCCCACGTCATCCAAGATGTGCATGTCTTTCTTTCTTCAGTCGAAAAGAAATTAAGGTTTTTGAGGAAACAATCAAGGATTTTTCTCCATATAGTGGACCTCAATGGGATCCAACAGGTTGAAGGTCCAAATTGCAGTTTCAATGCAGCTTCAAAGGGAAAATAATTTTCTCGTCTAGCGAAAAGATTGGTCATTTTCCAAAAAGAAAAAAAAAGAAAAAAAAAAGGCAGAAGTACTGACCCATGGTTTACAAAATGAACGTGGAAAGAAAGTCAAACACCCTTTGCAGTTGGAGGGCCCTACCCTACCTTTTTAAACCGAAGTACACAGGCGAAGAATTAACCGTGCTTAACCTTTCCAACATGATTATTTTTTTTTAGAAAAAAAAGATTGTGTAGAGCCTTTTGAAGCTGCACTGAAACTGGAATTTTGACCTTCAACCCATTGACTCCCATTGAAATCCACTATATGGTCAAAAATCCTGCATTATTTTCCTCAAAAACCTTAATTTCTTTTCGAGTGAAGTAAGAAAGACATGAACATCTTGGATGACTTGGAGGTGAGTAACTTATCAGGAAATGTTTATTCTGGAAATGAACTAATCCTTTAATCAAACATCTCCATTTGCTCTCCTCTCTTAAAACAATTTTTTCTTTCTTTTTTATAGGTACTTTTGTAATAGAAGTCAATGCCACTGATGCAGATGATGCCACATACGGGAACAGCGCCAAACTCGTGTACAGCATCCTGCAAGGGCAGCCCTACTTCTCTGTGGAGCCCGAGACCGGTGAGTCCTCCAAACATTTTGTTGAAAACATATTCTCTGCTGACATACTACTATGATGTATGCCTGAGGCCATTTGACAAAGTGAGCCAGGGATGTGACTTTTTATGTGGAATGTCTGAAGCATAAAGATCACACGCTGCTGCGCCTGGTTAACACATCCAGCTACTACTAGAATATGTTTTACACGAAATGGTGTAAAACTTTGAAATGGAACAAATTACTATGCTAGGCTTGTTTTATTACTTTTGCTGGGAAGAATGGAAGTTAAGTTTGATAAATGTTGCAATATAAAGGTTACAGATGAAAAATATTAAGATGAAGGTATAAACAGGAAAGGAAAATACTGACCCTTTACGAAAGTAGTGCTATAAAACAAATACATATATTACTAGATAAAATATCAAGATGCAGTAGGCTACCTGAAACTGCAAAATAGCTGTCTTGCATTAAATTGTGAAAAATTAGTGGATAAATGAATACATATGCACATGTGCTTTGAATAAAAAGTACGAATATATGATAACAAATGAAAATGATCTTTATGAATAAATAGGTACGATTTAGGACTATTTTTTATTACTAATATATACACAACAGTATATACACATCATGTGTGTATAGAGAGATGTTACATTAACATTGTTATTGATATTACAATATTATGTTTTTCTGTGCAGGAATTGTCAGAATAGCCCTTTCCAACATGGATCGAGAAGTGCGGAATGAGTATCAGGTGGTTATACAAGCCAAAGACATGGCAGGACAGATGGGTGGTCTGTCTGGAACCACTATGGTCAACGTCACCCTTACAGATGTTAATGACAGCCCACCACGTTTTGCTTACAGTAAGATATCACTAAATTACAAATGCTTTTAAAGCATTAGTTCACTCCTGAATTGACATTTGCTGATAATTTACTCACCCCCATGTCATCCAGGATGTTCATGTCTTTCTTTCTTTCTTTAGTTGAAAAGAAATTAAGATTTTGAAGAAAACAAGGATTTCAAAAGGGATCAGCAGGTTGAAGGTCCAAATTGCAGTTTCAATGCAGCTTCGAAGAGCTCTAAATGATTATCCCAGCTGAGAAATAAGGGTCTTATCTAATGAAACTATTGGTCTGTTTTCTAAAAAATAATATACTTTTTGTAACCATTAGCTATGCGTTGTACGTCTATGACTTCACGCATTAAGAAATCATGGTGGAAAGGTCAGGCATGGTTAGTTCTTGTGTACTTCGGTTCAAAAACATATGGTAGGACGAAAAACTCTATCTCATTTTCTCCTCTATCTTTAAATCATCCAACATTGTTCTACCTTTTTTTGTAAAGGCCGTTTGACTTTCTTTGCACGTTCACTTTGTAAACACTGGGTCAGTACTTCCGTCTACGTCACACGTGACCTTTCCATCATGACTACATATTCGTGAAGTCAAGCTAGTGCAAGACAAGCATTTGTGGTTAAAAAGTATATAAGTTTATGTTATTTTTTAGATGACTCATCATTTCGCTAAATAAGACCCTTATTCCTCGACTGGGATTGTGTAGAGCCCAGATGATCAACTCATTGGCTCCCATTGAAGTCCACTATATGGACAAAAATCCTGGAATGTTTTCCTCAGAAACCTTAATTCTTTTTGACTGAAGAAACAAAGACATTTACATCTTGGATGGCATGGGGATAAGTTTAATTCTGGAGTGAACTAATCCTTTAAATTCAAGAGGAATGTTTAAATTATATTTTTGTCATGTTGTACTTCTTAAACTGTGATAGAACTGTGAACCAGAGAAATGTAGAGTAAGACAACTAATTGTAAAAATGACATTGAACTAAAACAAATGTGAGTTCACTAAAAAACTGCTTTAAAATTCTATCGGTTAACATTTTAGTTATGCAAAACGTTTGCATGGCCAAAGTGACACCAGAAAAAAGGGCTTTTGAGAGGAAGAGAAAGTTATTTAGGCCATTTTTTTTTTGTCAAGAATTACACGCACCAATGAAAAGACATCTAGTATTGCGCATTAAGAATGCATTAAGTAATTAAATGGGGTAAATTTTTACTTTAAAAGGCATGAAGGGCTTAGTATTAAAACCAGAGAGGTCATAAAATTGCTGAATATTGTTGAAATGAATATAACCTCTTTCCTTTTCAAGGTTCTTACCACCTAAGCACTTATGAGTCAGCAGAAATCGGATCAACTGTGGGCCGAATCAAAGCCAATGATGGTGACGAGGGAGAAAATGCAGAAATGAAATACAGAATTGTAGATGGAGATGGCAAAGACTATCTCGATATAATAACAGATGAGATATCCCAAGAGGGCGTTATCGTTGTCAAAAAGGTAAAATCCTGTGTCAATATATATATATCATATATATATATATATATATGATTTATAACTATTATATTAAACAAACAATCTTCTTGATTTCCATCCAGAAAATGGACTATGAAAGCAAGCGTGTTTACACGGTGAAAGTGGAGGTGACTAACACACACCAGGACCCCAACTTCACTGATCTGGGCCCATTCTTAGACACAGCCATCGTCAAGGTCACGGCCAAAGATGTGGATGAGCCTCCTGTTTTCAGCAGGCCTCAGTACGTCTTTGAGGTCAATGAGGACACACCGAAAGGAATAGCAATTGGAACTATTTCAGCCTGGGACCCTGATGCCACACATTACCCAATCCAGTGAGCATTTGAAATATTTAATTATTCAGCAGTTACTGCAGGGAATTCACTAAAATGATTTGCACCCACGATAGCATACGGTTGTTTATTTCCACATGCTGTCTGCACTGCACCCAAATCTCTAAATAAATTATGCAAATCAGATAACAGCTCAAACATGCCTCCAAAAAAATCTGTTGAATGCAATTTGCATGCTACAATTCCCAATCTTGCAGGCTAGTCTGTGAGAAATGCAGCACACTACTGCAATCTGACATACTTCACTGAGAAAGAGTTGTTCTAGTGCCTGAAACAACTCTTTAAAATGACAAAAATGCACTCGACTGCAAAAAAATATATATCCAAACTGTGTTTGGATACATGCTCAGTTTACGCTCTTCTACTTTATTGGATTATCATTTGATGAATTGCTGCTGCTGTGATGCCTAGAAATTGTACCCAAACACAGATAATGCTGACGTTTGGTGTATAAGTATCAGTCTATTAATGGCTCATTTACATTAAAAAGATTTATATGCAGTGAAAAAAGGACAATTTGAATATGCACAACATAGCACTACATAGACAGATGGTGCATGGTAAAAGTGGATTATGAGTGGATAGTAGGGGTGTGCAAAGCAGCCAGTATTTGTATCTGTATTTGTATTTGTTGAGGGGGGGAAGTATTTGTATTTGTATTCGAGTAAAATTCAAAATAGGTGTAAAAATCCTGTTTTTTTGTGCGTTACACTTCTAATTTAAGTTATAGTGTAAGTATTCTTTAATTATATCCATTATAATAATTATGGATATGCAATATTGATTGATGTTTTTGAACATGTAACAAGGAACGTCATTGAAAAGAAAATAACATAACAGCCATTACCTCATCCATGGTTAAACCAACAACTAATAAAATACCATTGTGAACATTATGAACCCCACCACCGCTGAACAGATGGAATAAGTAAGGAATAATTGACGACGGGCCGTAGAATTCTTAGAAAATAATGCACACCCGAGGTGGTGATGCGGTCACGACGCGAAGCGTGCATTATTTTCGTAGAATTCTACGGCCCGAAGTCAATTATTCCACTTATACTACAGTTACCACACCTCAAGACATCGATCAGATGATATATTTTAAGACATTCGTCCGATTTTTATCCTTAAAACGCTATTGTGAGTAGGATTAATTTCTTACGCAGCTCATCCAACAGCTTCGTTGCTAGTTCCAAAACGTCATTTTAGACCTAGTAACGACGCTTGAGCCGTTGATAGCAAACTAATGCAGTTAATAATGAAGTTTAGACAGAGCGACAAACAAGCAGACGGACGGCAAGAGAGGGGGAGAGAGTTTAAGATCGTAAATTACCTCTGTGAAGTCTGTGTCTCTCAAAGGTGACTGGCAGCATCGTCTCTACTGACAGTTAAACTTTAAGTTCATTTTCTTCAAGACCACGCCGTTGTTACCTCGCGTGAGAACTGTCATGTCGTTTTTAAGATGTTTATCGTCAGAGATGCGCTAACAACATTAGCGCGAATGCTAACGTGAGTGCTAACTGTATGTGTGTGCGTCTGTGAGTGAGAGACAGCGAGAGAAATAGAGTATGTGCTTTCCGTACATAATAAAACGTAATATTGTGGGAAAAAAACATGGACATAATCTGTCGTTTTTATCCTGTTGTTTACCGTAAGTATTAGTTTTGCCAGTGTCACTGTAGCTTTTGGTTATTTTGCTGTTTTGGGCTGTAAGGACCTTTGAAATAACTGAAATCGTGTGGCGAAGTGATATAGACATGTACTGCGGTCAAAAGCTGCCTGGAACTACGTTCGCCATGCGTTTCCCTGAAAATAATGCACACCTCTAGAACGTTCGTCAGCCAATCAGATTCAAGCATTCAACGGCCCTGTAGTATAAAAACAAATAATACTTCAAAGAACTGTTCTTCTTCTGAATGAACTTCTTTCCCGTGGCGTCTGCCGTTGCTAAGCAACCATGACCTGATCTCTCAATGAAGACTGGGAAGTTTCAGCAAAGCATAAATGGATTTCCAGCATTAAAAATCGCTTGCAGTAGCTCTGCTATTAAATTTATTTAAAAATGGTTATTCCTGTACAGATATGATAAGCTGTTCCTCCAACTTGGCTGTTTTTTCAATGTTATTAAGGGAAAGGGTGAAGCTGATTGGTTGGTTCTTGTCACATGACCTGCGTGCGCTTGTGGCATTCTGAAAAGTTGAGATGTATTTATCTCGATGTGGCGCGGACGCGCCTGGAAAAAACGAGTGCATCTACATTTGAAATAACGAACTTGTGCGCGCATATGAACGGCCCCTAATGGAGTACTCTCCCGATCAATCTCTGCTTCCCAAAAGCTATAAACTGCCTCTGGAACCCAGTTAAGGTACAAAAATCTATTCAACAAAAATAGTGATGCAGTGAAGTCTTTTTTCGCTCAGCTGAGCCATCTCTGTTGCTGTGTGTAGCAGCCTGTGTCTGTCACCTCTTTTACCCCCCACCCCCCGACTCCTGAATGTCTATATTTTGATATAAAGTTTTTCTTGTTCCCGAATACAAGTATTTGTTCGAAATAAGCATTCGTAAAAAACACACTATTTGTGCCTTTCCAAATACCGTTTTCGGGTTCGGCTCCACCCCTAGTGGATAGCAAAGAAAACTAAAACAAAATAGTGTTTTTGTACAGTACGGTTAAGTGTCGGAGTAATGCCCACTATTGGCTCTGAGACCTTCTGAGAAAAATCAAGTGATGCTGAATGGGTACAAAATAATGCAGATTTACCATGTAAAATAAAGCTTATGTTGGCGCCAATAGCCTTGTGGGCAGTGTGCCAGCATATTGCGCTATGAGCGTCCCGAGTTCGAATCCCGGCTTGAGGACCTTTATGGTGCCGCCCCTTTCTCTCTCCCACTTCACTTCCTGTCTCCTCTACACTGTCCTATCAAAATTCAAGACAAAAACACCAAATATAAAAGAAAGTTTACAATAAGAAATCAATTTAATGTGAGAAAGTCACAATTTAAAGTCACCATGTTAAAAATAAAAGCTCAGAAATTAGGCAGAACTTGTGGAATATAAAGTCACAATTCATTTAAAGTAGATTAATTACAGGTTTTATTATATTTTTAAGTTATAGCTAGGTAATATAAAGTTATAATTATGACAAATTACTATAAGGGGCAATTACCTTTTTATATATATATATATATATATATATTTTTTTTTTTTTTTTTTTTTCTCCTGGAAGTGAAAATTAGCTTCCTTAATGAACAGTTCTATAAAACAAAACATTGGCCTTTGTCTAATCTGATCTAGTTCCAAATAACTGCTATGCAATGCCAGCCCTTCTTCAAACTTCAGGGAATGCCAGTGACTGTTTCAGTTATTTTTATTTCTTTCTTAAACCTGTCCATAGATATGCAATAGATCAACACACAGACCCGGAGAGACTCTACCACATCGACCCCAAGAATGGATCCATCACAATTCTTAAGTCTCTTGACAGGGAAGTGTCAAAGTGGCACAACATCTCAGTCCTGGCCAGTGAAATAAGTAAGTAAATGCATGCATAAAGAAATAGCCTGGTGACACATCATATACTGTGCATCTGGAAAGTATTCACAGTGCTTAACTTTTTTTCACATTTTGTTGTTACAGCCTTATACCAAAATAGATTAAATTCATTATTTTCCAACCAATGCTACAAACAATGCCCCATAACGACAATGTGAAAGAAGTTTGTTTGAAATCTTTGCAAATTTATTTTAAAAAATTACATGTACATAAGTATTCACAGTCTTTGCTCAATACTTAGTTAAAGCACCTTTGGCACCAATTACAGCCTCAAGTCTTTGTCAGTATGATGCTGCAAGCTTTGCTCATCATCATTTGGTAATTATCTGTCATTCTTCTCATCTCTTCACCTTTCAAACTCTGTGAGGTTGGATGAGGCAGACGCACATTTTCAGTTTTCTCCAGGAATATTTGATTAGGTTCAAGCCCAGGCTATGGTTAGGCTACTCAAAGACATTCACAGAGTTGCCTATAAGCCACTCTTTCTGTGTGCTTAGGGTCATTGTCCTGTTGAAAGGTAAACCTTCCACCCAGTCTGAGGTTCTGAATGCTAAATGCTGAATTCTACATTGAGCTTTTCTTCTACTCTGACGAGTCCCTCAGTGTCTGCCACTGAAAAACAGCCCCACAGCATTACTGTGAAGATGTTACTCTTAAGGTGATAAGCAGTGCCTGGTTTCCTTCAAACATGACGCTTGGAATTGAGGATCCTCAGACCAGAGAATCTTGTTTCTCACAGTCTGAGGGTCCATTGGTGCTTTTTTGCAAATTCCAAATGTGTTTTCATAGGCCTTCACTGAGCAGAGGATTGAGTTTGGCCACACCACCGCCATAAAGACCAGATCGGTGGAGTGTTGCAGTGATGTTTGTTCTTCTGTAGGTTTCTCCTATCTCCAGATATGATGATGGAGCTCAGCTAGAGTGACCATCAGGTTCTTGGTCACCACTCTAACCAAAGCCTTTCTACATAAATGGTTTAGTTTGGCCAGGAGGCCAGTTCTACGAAGAGTTCTGCTTGTTTCAAACTTCTTCCATTAAGGTTAATGGAGACTACATGCTTCTGTGAACCTTCAATGCAGCAGATTTTTTTTTTTTACTTTTCCCCAGATGTGTGGCTTGATGCAATTTCTAAGCTCTACAGGCATTTTTTTTTTTTTTTACCTCAGAGCTTTTGCTCTGATATGCATTTTCAGCTGTTAGACCTTTTATTAAGATGTGTGTGCCTTTCCATATCATAACCATTCAAATGAATTTGCCCGAAGTGTAGTAACATCTACAAGCAATATGGATGCTCCTGAGCTAAATTTCAAGTGTCCCAGATAAGGGTATGAATACTTATGCAATGGAATCAATATTTTTCTTATAAATTTGATGTTAAAAACATGTTTTTAAGGTAGAGTGTAGATTGATGTGAGGGAAAAAAAGTAGTTTAGGCAGCAACAAAATATGAAAGAAATCAAAGGGGTATGAATACTTTCGCAAAGCACTGTGTATACACACACACACTGACACACACACACACACACACACACACACACACACACACACACACACACACACACACGCACACATACATATATACTGCCTGCTTTACATTGTGATAATCTTTACATTATTCCTCTAGATAACCCTCATCAAAGAAGCCGTGTTCCTGTTTTGATAAAGGTTTTGGATGTGAATGACAATGCACCAGAATTTGCCATGATTTATGAGACATTTGTGTGTGAGAATGTCAAAGCTGGGCAGGTATTTATACTCTATATTTGCTTTTGACAATTTTTGTCTAAAAACATGAATGATTTTTATATAAAATCATATATTAAAATCCCGTCTGCCATTCCAGCTCATACAGACTATCAGTGCCATCGACACAGACGATCCTCTTGTGGGTCACAAATTTGTATTCAGCTTGAGTTCAATGAATCCAAACTTCACCATCTTTGATAATGAAGGTGAATAAATCTTTCCTTTGACGTTTCAATCTTCAATCTCATGGAAAATGCATGTGTTTAATCTTCTTTTCTGTTTTGGCACCAACAAAAACAGCTTTATTTTGCTGTTGTTTGACTCAGCATGAGATAATATCTTCAGCTCTGACTGTTTGAATGTTCTCTTAACCCCCACCTCTCCCAAAGATAACACAGCCAGAATCCTGACCAGAAGAAGTGGATTTAACAGGCGTGAAATGAGTGTCTACTATCTGCCAGTAGTTATCTCCGACAGCGACTACCCCATCCAGAGCAGCACCAGCACGTTGACCATTCGTGTGTGCAGTTGTGACGCCACCGGCAACATGCGTTCCTGCAGCGTCGACGCGTTGCTGCTCTCTGCTGGCCTCAGCACTGGGGCGCTAGTGGCAATACTACTCTGCATCCTCATCCTGCTTAGTGAGTTTATGCCCATAGGTTTTTATAATTCACTTCATAACTCAAGGCAGGCTTATTATAGTTTGGATTTTTTTTTTTTTTTTTTTTTTGCAATTTGCCTTTTTTAATTTAGTTTAGTTTTCATCACATTTAGTGTTAGTTTCTCCTCCACTTTCTAGTTTTATAGTTTCAGTTTTTGTTTTATTTAAATTTTTCAGTAGTTTAGTTTTAGCATTTTAGAGCTTACAAAGTTAAAATACATGTCATTTAAACATATTTAATAGTGTTAATTTTCTCAGCACAGTCTAGTGTTATTGCAGTTTAATGGTATTTCTCTGTATTTAGGAGAGCTGCAAATGTTTGAAAATGTATAATATAACATATCAAAACTAACACTAATACTGTTGTCTTGTATTGAATAAGTAATTTCTTTCTTTTTTTTTTAATCACTCAAAATTCAGAAAAAAAATTTTTTAATGTTGTGAATCACAAAGTGTACATATGGGTACATTTTTTTCAGTTTTGCAGAAATTTATCTAGAAGCACATATTTCCAATGAGCCTATGCTGGTTTAAGTGGACTAAATGATTGGAGAAGTCCTGCATACTTCACCAGAGCACTCTGTAGTTTCACCGGAAGATCCATTTTGTTCTCAAACAAACACTGACCAAGGTTTATCTCTTCCCTCTTTCTCAGTGATTGTGGTCCTGTTCTCGGCTCTAAAGAAACAGAGGAGGAAGGAACCGCTGATCATCTCTAAAGAGGATGTCAGGGATAACGTAGTCAGCTACAACGATGAAGGTGGCGGCGAGGAGGACACGCAGGCCTTTGACATCGGCACACTGCGCCACCCGGAGGTGATAGAAAGCAACAAGCTGCGGCGCGACATTATCCCCGAGATGCTGTTTCCCTACCACAGACCTTCTCCCATGAAGGAGTGTGCAGATGTCAGAGACTTCATTATTAGCAGACTGCAAGAAAACGACACAGACCCTTTCGCGCCTCCCTATGACTCTCTCGCTACTTATGCTTATGAGGGCAATGGATCAATCGCTGAGTCACTGAGCTCTCTGGAGTCCTCTGTGACTGAGGGAGACCATGAATATGATTACCTCTCTAACTGGGGCCCGCAGTTTAAAAAGCTCGCTGACATGTACATCGGGAAGGATACGGGAGTTGCCAACTACCCTGCCGCTCAATGACATTCATATTCTCTGTATGTACGCGCGGATCTCACTCTACGCTCTGAGGCATAACTTGAAAGAACGAGAAAAGGATACTTCACAAGTCCTCTTTCTTTTGTTTTCTACCAACGCAAGCTGAATTTCACTTTTATGATGGAATTTTTCGTGGACGGTGTTGTGGTAAGGTGATTTTGTGTTGATAGGAGAAGTGATGGTGATTTTGTTTTTTGTTCTTTAGAAAAAAAAAAAACTTGACTGAGGAGTAAAACAAATGGATGATTTTGTGACTTTAAATACATGGACAGTGACAAGACTGCCTTCGTCTTATAACAGATTGTAAAGGACTCTTCCCTGTTCCCTGTATACTACATTACAAATCATGTTGTGCTTCATTCTTGGTTTCATGGCGTCATGAAAAAAAAAAGGAAAATTAACTAGGTTTCTTAAAATTTAAACCCCCTAAGAATAGTTCAGCATTTCTCCATATTAGTTTTTTCTTTGTTGAAACACAAAAGGAAAAATTCTGAGTCTCTTTTTTATTCAGTTAAAGTGAATGGGAAATGAAGACTTCAAGCTTCAAAAAACATACAAAAACATTATTAAAATATCATAAACGTGCCCCAAATTTCATGTTGTTCAAAGTCATTTGATAGTTTTGTGTGAGCACAAATTTAAGTCAGTCTTAAAGAATTTGAATCAATCAGCAATCTTTTCAGTGAATTGGTTGATTCACTTCACAAAATTGGTTTGAATGATTCATTCACAGATTAGAATTCCCAGATTTGCAGTTCCCAAAATCTACTCACTGGCCCAATGAAGGAAAAATTTTGGGGTGTATCTCACACAAAGCTATTGTTTGACTTTGTGCCCGAATAGAGGGTTTGTACTCATGCCACAATTTGGTCATTTACCCGGATGTGCCGCCATATTGAAGATATTCGGATGTAAACAACAGCATTGATTGTACAGTTAATGTACTACTGAATACATTGTTTAGCAGACTGCAAGAGCTGTCTAAACCACGAAAAAAAAAAAAAAACCGTGGAAGCTGCTAAATCATATAGAGAGGACTTAGTAAGCAGGAAAGGGCACAATATTTTGACAAACTAAAGTTAATAAGTGGTACATATAGTAGTATTAATTAAATTTTAAGACTAATATTTTGCCTACCTAATAAGAAATTATAAGAACAAACATAAATGTTGTCAAGATTCTTGCCCTGGAAATCCTGGTTCAGTTAGGCTAACCACAAACGTCTTTTGTTCCTCAGACAGTTTTTTGCACTGATCTCCTTGATTTGTTATAACTTTTGGCAGTCTGTTGTACTCAAAATGTTTCTCCTGACTGAGTACAGCCTAGAATCAGCAAAATTTTGTTCAGTTCAATGGCATTGTTTACATTGAGTGCCACCAATATGGCCAATTAATGAAGCATTGTGAAAACACTTTATAGGGAATCTATATTTGGAAAGACATGTTCTACGGAGTCACTAAAAGGACATGGTTAGCCGCTTGCCCGCAATTTATGTAGCCTACAGTATAATTACCCAACTATTGAAAATATTTTGAAAATATATTTTTTCCTCTCATCTCGTATTTCTTCCCTTTAGGGGTTCCGTTGTAGACGTCATTTCCTTTCCGAACACGGTATTGGGATTTGGGCACATCCCACACACAAGTTAGTATGGATTGTTTTATAGTGCATTTTTTAATCTTGAAAGCTTTGGTTCTCATTCATGGTGACTGTATGGAATAGAGCAAGGAGTAAAGAATCAGAATGTTCATTTTTGTCTGAACTGTCTCTTTAACAGGACTTTACATAGAGGGATTTTCAGTTATATTTTCTACATTTAAATGTAAGTGGAGAAATGTTTCATCACAGACTCGGCCTCTCTACACATCTTGTGAAGTGCTCCCTTGTTGAAACATAATTGCAGCATTATCATTACAGCACTGAAAGCTTACAGAGGAACAGGGGAGTAATTCTACATCTGTATGAGATGTAGTTCAATTCAACTTCATTTGCTTGTGTGAAGTTTGCTTAATTTGCGAAGCTGCAGATTACACTGAAATCAAACAGAAGTGTCACGTGTAATGCTGCAGACACTGAGCTTGTGTGAATGAATGTTGTCAAAGTGTTTTATATTCACATTTTTTTAAGTATATATTTTAATAAAAAATATGAATGCACTTACGACCGTCTAACTTTTTTATGCTAATCTACATCTCTATGACTCACAAAGGCCAAGAACTTAAGGTTTACTGGTGTTAGTTGGCCTTTGCTGGGAGATGGACAACCAGGGTTCTCTGTTGGGGATCTTCTAAAGCAAAATCCTTTTCCATTGTGGCCTGCCAAAGTCTGGAACTGATTTGGCCTAAACTGGTCAATCTTAGCTGTGAGAATTCATTTAAATTTCCCCAGTGGAAACTTAACATTGTCGCTGCATTGTCTAGAGCACTTACTGGATGTTTAATGCAGATCTTTATGTAAATGTTTAATTTAAACAGATGCTGTTGTGTTGTGGAATAATTCCTTTGTGCTGTCAACTTTGGTTTAAATGTAGTTATTCTGTATTGACAGCCAACGTAGAACTCAGTGAGAACTCTTTTAATCAAATATTCTTTCATATTTGTGACGGTTTGTCATAGAAAGAAACAACATGCGCAAAATCATTCTGTTTTAATGATCAGACTTTTGAGGTAGAATAATGCATATAATTAAAATACTACAAGCAGGTTACATTGCTGTGCGACATAACTTGCTACTTTAATTGTAAAATTCATCATTTGAGAAATTAATTCACTAATTCTGACTGTTTCCTGAAAAACGTAGTAACTAGCTTTTTGAAGCACAATTGTCAAACACTTACATCATTGAGGATGTCAAAAATAACTATTATAGGGTGTAAATTACTGTAATTTATTTCTTACTTTGCAATGCAGTTGGTACTTTTCTTTAATGAGACATGCTGACAATTGCGACCTCGGGAGGGCACAGCCTTTTAAATGAGACACAACTTTTCTTTGGCTGCAGTTTCAGGACTGTATTTCTAGGACCCTTGTTTTTGTGACTCTACTCTATTATACATGATTCAAACCTGAAACAAACAGCTGCAAATGTTTTTTTTGTTTACATGGGTGCAACCATTTTAGGTAGTTTCAGATGATTCCAGTTTAGCTGTGCAAAATTAGGATTATGCTTGATGTTGCAAAATACAAAGTTCTGTCATAAACCTCTAGATGGCGCAGGTTAATTGGTTCTAACACACATTATTATTTACATGACGCAGCTGATTGGTTTCTTTTCACATCAGCAGCTAATGAGCTTGCGGCTCAACATTCAAACACTTGGCCAGAGCTTGCTGTGGCAGTTGCAGAGCGCTTTAGAAACCCATTACCTTCCCCAGCTCCACCTGTATAGATGTGCTGTTATGTATGTTATATATAGGGTTATTTCATATGTTATATGTGCAGAAGCACAATCATTTCCTCATGCTCACAGCAGTATGTCTGTGGATGTATAGCAGCAGCAGTGTAGCAGATCTACACATTAATATTGTTGTGTACATTACCATGCTAAACGTCTCAGGTTACGTATGTAACCCTGGTTCCCTGAGGGAACGAGACGCTGCATCATCAACGCTATGGGGAACGAGATGTCCACGCCTCCATAATTCCAAATCCCTGCCTAGTGTCTGTGTTGCTAGGACAAGGGAAGGAAAGCGTTGAGTCTGGTGGATCAGGCCAGAACAAGAAACTCTCCGCCTGGGAAATGCCAGGACGCGAGAGATAATACACCTCTGTCTGGGGGACCGCCAGAACAGGAGGGTAGTGCCTGTGAATACTTACCTGCTGAGGCACTGACAAATCTCGGCCTGGGAAACTTGCCAGGACGCGAGAAATAATACACCTCTGTCTGGAGAACCTGCCAGAACAAGAGGGAGAATTTCCCTCGGCCCTCGGGGCCCCACGAGGAGAAAGTAGTACATCTCTGTTTGGGGAACCACCACCAAAACAAGAGGGAGAAATCATCCTCGGCCCTCGGGCACATGAGGAGAAGGTAGTCCACCTCTGTCTAGGGAACAGCCAGAGCAAGAGGGACACAAGTAGTGGCTGGCTGAACTTGCCAGGACACTGGAATGGCTCCGCCTGGTAAACTTGCCAGGAAACGAGTGGAATTACATCTCTGCCTGGGGGGCCCCCAGCGCAAGAGGGATAGGATCCACCTCGGGCACACGAGGAAAGTAGTCCACCTCTGTCTGGGGAACAGCCAGAACACGAGGGACACAAGTAGTGCCTGGTGAATCTTGCCAGGACACTGGAATGGCTCCGCCTGGGAAACTTGCCAGGACGCGAATGGAATTACATCTCTGCTTGGGGAGCCCCCGGCGCAAGAGGGAGAAGAATGTGTACCTCGGCCCTCAGGCACACGAGGAGAAAGTAGTCCACCTCTGTCTGGGGAACAGTCAGAACAAGAGGGACACAAGTAGTGCCTGGTGAACTTGCCAGGACACTGGAATGGCTCCGCCTGGGAAAATTGCCAGGACACGAGTGGTATTACACCTCTGTCTGGGGAACCCCCAGAACAAGAGGGATAAATATATATACCTCAGCCCTCAGGCACACGAGAAGAAAGTAGTACACCTCTGTCTGGGAAACAGCCAGAACAGGAGGGACACAAGTAGTGCCTAGTGAACCTGCCAGGGCACTGGAATGTCTCCGCCTGGGGAAATTGCCAGGACGTGAGTGGTATTACACCTCTGTCTGGGGGACCGCCAGAACGAGAGGGAGAAAATATATCTTGGCCTGCAGGCACACGAGGGACAAAAAGTCTTGTCACAGAAGAGCCTGGAGCGGCTCCGAAGGAAACATATGACCAAGGGGTTCTTACCACTAACAAGCCACCGAGAGGGGCATGGTAGGCTGATAAATCCGCCACGGATACCTTCAAGGTGGAGTGGGCTAACCCTGCGGAAAGCGGGATTGCAGGAACTCCAGTACTGTAACACTGAGTCTAGCAATCACCACTTAAGTCATAAGGTTTCCTTGTGGCGGGAGCTCTGGATTAAGGAGGGTCTCAGCAACCTCAGTTGAGAGACCGGGTCCTACGAGTTGTGCCCCCTCAGGGGTCACACTCTTTCCAGAACTCCGGAGAGCAGAGCGATCGGGGAAAAAAGCGTACAGACGACGCCTCGGCCACGTCTGTACTATAGCGTCCAGTCCGAGAGGAGCTGGAGGGATTAGAGAGTACCAGAGGGGATATTGCGATGTCTCTCGAGTCGCAAAGAGATCCAACTGAGTCTGGCCAATATTCTCCAAATCTGCTTCACTACTTCCTGGTGAAGCATTGATTCCCCGGGCCTCTGCCCCTGCCTTGACAGGACGTCGGCTCCTGAGGACCAACCCGCAGCACTGCAGATGTCCTGGTTAGGGACACTTACTAACAGAGCTTCAGAGGCAGCCAAGCCTCAAGTAAAGTGAGCCTTGACCCCCAAGAGTAATGGCAGGCCGGAGGGCTCATAAGCAGTAGAAATGGTATCCACGATCCATCTACTGACAGTGCTGTTTCAAACCAAGGTACCCCCCTCAGGGAAAAAGTACCGAACAGCAGTGCTTTGTTGTACACCACATATGTGGACATATGTGTCCAGTGCTCACACTGTATACATTTGCAATTATACTTCCGAAGGTTGCTAGCTCCACGAATGGAGGAAGGAGTGCACCGCGAAGGAAACATATGATCAAGGGGTTCTTACCCACTAACAGGCCACCGAGAGGGGGCATGGTAGGCCGATACAGTCGCCACGGATACCTTCAAGGTGGAGTGAGCTAACCCTGCGGAAAGCGAGATTGCAAGAACTCCAGTACTGTACCAATCGGGCAGTAAACTGAGTCTAAAGGGCAATCATGACGCTTGACAGGATCCGCTTAAGCCATAAGGTTTCCTTGTGGCGGGAGCTCTGGATTGAGGAGGGTCTCAGCAACCTCAGTTGAGAGACCGGATCCTATGAGTTGTGCCCCCTCAGGGGCCACACTCTTTGCAGAACTCCCGGGAGCAGAGCAATCGGGGAAAAAGCGTACAGACGAAGCCTCGGCCACGTCTGTACCATAGCGTCCAGTCCCAAAGGAGCTGGAGGCACTAGAGAGTACCAGAGGGGACATTGTGATGTCTCTTGAGTCGCAAAGAAGTCCGCCTGAGCCTGGCCACTTACTCTCCAAATCTGCTTCACTACTTCTGGGTGAAGCATTCATTCCCCGCGCCTCAGCCTCAGCCCCTGCCTCGACAGGATGTCTGCTCCCACATTTAGACATCCAGGGATGTGTACTGCTCTCAGCGAGAGTTTTCCCTGTGATCACAGGAGGATCTGGTACGCCAGCTTGTACAAGGGGCGTGAACGCAGACCCCCCTGGTGGTTGATGTCATAAACTACCGCAGCGCTGTTGGTGCGGACCAGCACATGACGGTGTCTCAGGTCTGGGAGGAAGTGCTTCAGAGCCTGAAACACAGTAAGCATCTCTGGGCAGTTTATATGCCAGGAGAGATGTTGGTTGCTCCACAGACCGCGGGCAGAGCGGTCACTCATGACCGCTCCCCAACCGGTGAGGGATGCATCTGTCGCTAGCGTGACGTGGCGACAAGGAGCTCCCAACACCAGGCCCTGAGACAGAAACCAAGGTTTCTTCCACATGTCCAAGGCACGTAGGCATCGCCGCATGACCTTGATCTTGCGGAATGGGTTTCCCCTAGGGGAGAACCCCTTGGTTTTGAGCCACCACTGAAGCGGTCTCATGTACAACAGTCCAAAAGGTATCACGTTGGATGCAGCTGTCATAAGACCTAACAGTACTTGAAACTGTTTTACAGTGAGTGACAAGCCTAGCTTGGCCGCCTTGGCTGTAGTGAGGATCGACTCGAGCAGGTGACATATGTTCCTGCGTCATGATCGAATCCCACACGACACCTGGATAAGTGGTCCTCTGTAATGGAGAAAACACACTTTTCTTGGTGTTGGGTCTCAACCCCAGCTCTCTCGTGCGAGCGAGAACAACACCTCGATGTTGAGCCGCTAACCAGTGCTAGGCCGAAAGGAAGAGCTCTGTCTCGGTAAGCTTCGCCCCTAAAGCAAACCACAGAAAACTTCCTGTGTTGAGGAAGGATGGAGACGTAAAAATAAGCGTCTTTTTAGATCTATCGTGACAAATCGGCCCTCGGACCTGATTTGAGACACGACGTAACTGACCGTTAGAACTTCAGTTTTCCTGACTGAGAGGTTCATCTGTCTGAGATCTAAGATGGGCTGCAGCCCCCCATCCTTCTGAAGAGGGACCACCTCAATGGTCTCCTGTCCAGAGCCTGCTCGGGGCCCACCTCGGTGGGAAACACTCCGTTGAAGGGGGTTCTTAGATAAAATAACCCTTCTTCACAGTACGCAGGACCCATGTAGATACTTTCGGCAGTAGTATCTAGGTCGGTTGCCGCACCCTGTAACACTGGCAGGGTTAGCTGACAGATCTCCTGAGGGCCCCGAAGAGAGGCGGCCACCATAAACTGTGGTGAACCACAAACCTCCCCGAGAGGGGCTGCCCTCATTGGCCCTGAACCGCAGTAGTCAGGGCCGTTTAGCCGAGGACTTCTCAGACTAAAGCACGGCCCTCAGATCGGGCTCAGCCTTTGAAGCCCCCGGCCAGGAGTGTTGCTAACCTCGCCCTCTAGGTCTTACCGGAGGGGCACGGGCTGCAATACTCCTATTATGAGCCTCTTATGTGAGGAGCTGGTACACGGCTGGGGTTTTCCTGCTCCCGTCCAGCAGCCCCGCCACATGTACATTTTGCCCATCAAGCCTGAAGTTATTTTAGGCGGTCTGAAGAGCAAGGGCAGAGCCTTCAAGGATGATGCCAGGCCGGGCGACAGATAACTGGCTAGCGTCTGTTCGACCCGCGGCATCACCCTATAACCACGCTCGTCCAGCCCCCCAACATTACCATAGTAAACTGAGGGAGGAGTAAACAAGCGGGCTAAAAACTGCTTTTCCCATGATCTAGACAGTTCAGCGTACAGATTGGGGAAAAAACAGAAGGCTCCGTTTTGGAAGTGCAGACTTAGTCCGCAGAAAACCTAGAATTTGCTTTCCTGCGGCTCATTCTCTATCTAGCAGTTCCAACAGCTCCTCATAATGAGGCGATCAGGGGGGCGGTTGAATACTTTTGACAACGTTCTCCACATCAACCTCCTTGGAGGAAGAAAGGAGAAGCGTTGAAGACTCTTCCTGGAGGGAAGAAACCGCAGCGCGGGCTTCCTCATCCAGTAGGAGGTCAATCGATTCACCAGGTGAGGAAGGAGATAGGGGATCACCCGTCTCCATTTCCTCTAGTAGATCTAGTTGCGAACCCCATGAGTGCAGCTGCCGCTCCGCCTCGGCGGAAGCGGGGCCAGACCCGCGAGGACCGCTGGTGAAGTCTCCCTCCTCGAAGAGAGACCTCCGGGAGCGAAGCACCTGCAGTGGAAGACGTTCACACTGCAAACAGCCAACCCCCTCGAGGGCTGACTGTGCATGCTCCGCACCCAAGCAGACCACACACAGACTGTGTGTATCCCCACCAACAATGGAACGTTGGCAGGGAGGGACACACTGGTCTGTGAGGCTGCTCAACCGCTTTAAACTTCTTTCCCCCTAAATTGGTTAACATATCCACTCAAATAAAAGTTGTGCAAACTGGCACAAAAAACAGTGGATATGTAACTGACAGACAGACACAGAGCGCTTCGCTGAATGACAAAAGCTGATGCCGGCTTCAAACGCATGTGCTTTTATACTTCCTGGTCGCTTACGTTACCACCCCTGTGATGTCACTCCCGTCATCTGATTGGTTGGCAGACTAAGTTCAGAGAGAGGCTTGCCAATGGCGTTCCCCATAGCGTTGATGACGCAGCGAGAGTTCCCGAAAGGGTATCTCTGGTATCTGTTATCACTACCACTATCACTATCAATCAATTTTGTAGCACAAACAGTTTTACTGTTTACTACACTTTGTTAAGCCAGTCAGACACCAGATATGCCTGGCTTCACAAATGGAAGCTAATTAAATGAAAGTCTTTCACATAAACAAAAAAAATAGCTTACTTCTGTGATGAAAAATAAGGTCTTTCTTTTCAAGAAAACTAAACATAGGCTCAGATATTGAAACAAAACAATTTCTATGTTTATCAATGCTTATGTTTATGGTTAAAGGATTAGTTCACATCCAGAATAAAACATTTACTGATAATTTACTCACCCTTTTTTTCTTCAGTTGAAAAGAAATGAAGGTTTTTGAGGAAAGCATTCCAGGATTTTTCTCCATATAATGGATTTTAATGGGGATCAACAGGTTGAAGGTCCAAATCAGGCTTGTGCACAATTCAGAATTTCAGAATTGGCCCCCATTCAATTCATGAGTTGGAATTTGAATTGAATTGACTCCACCCCACACGAAGTTGAATTTGAATTGGAGTTGGAATGACAGGAAGTGGAATTAAATTCATGGCAATTCAAAGACATTCCACACAGTCATACAACAGAAAGAATGTGTTGAATCTCACATACAATTACATTAATTTTGTAATTCAATAGCATAATTTCATTACACATAACTAGTCACTCCTCAACCCTGCATACATTTTGTTCCAACATATAGATAATGATCAAATTCTTGAAATAAATTACTCCCTTAATGTTTGATTAGTTTTGTTCAAATGTTATTTTCATTTCAAAGTAATCAAATAACACAATGTAATCTGTACAAGTAGTTCAAACTAATATCGTTTATAGAGTATGTAATGAAATCATATCTGACATATTTTGTAAAGCTTCATTGTTAAACACTTCACTTATGTATATGAATTTCTTTGAATTTGTATTGAATTGCAATTCTGCTTCCTTTAATTCAAATTTGAATTGTAATTCTAGATCCTGTTTTTGACATCAATTCAAATTCAATTCAAATTCAAGAATTGAATTGGAATTTAGGAGTCATTCTCAATTCAATTCTGAATTGTGCACAAGCCTGGTCCAAATTGCAGTTTCAAAGCAGCTAAAAGGGGTTCTACATGATCCCAGCTGAGGAAAAGGGGTCTTATCTAGCAAAACGATTGGTCATTTTCTAAAAAAAAATAAAATGTATATACGTTTTCACCACAAATAACACTGAAAAGGTCACGTGTGACATAGGCAGAAGTACCGACCCAGTGTTTACAAAGTGAACGTACAAAGAAAGTCAAATGCCCTTTACAAGAAAGGTAAAACAATGATGTTGGACAATTTTGAAGTTGAAAGAGAAAACAAGATGGAGTCTCTGAAGAACTACCCGTGTACGACCTTTCCAAAGTAAATGTTAAGTAATGTCACTTTTCCATTACATAATGCTTGAAGTTGCAGACACACATCGCAAGACAAGCATTTGTGGTTAAAAAGCATACAATTATTTTATTTTTATTTTTTTTGACCAATTGTTTCACTAGATAAGACCCTCTTTCCTCAGCTGGGGTCGTGTAGAGCCTTTTGAACCTGCACTGAAACTGCAATTTGGACCTTCAACCCACTGATCCCCATTGAAGTCAAACAATCTGAAAAATCCAGAAATGTTCACCTCAAATACCTTTCTTTTTGACTGAAGAAAGAAAGACATATTTTTTGAGGAAACATTTCAGGATTTCTCTCCATATAATGTACTTCTATAGTGCCCCCAAGTTTGAACTTCCAAAATGCAGCTTCAAAGGACTCTAAACCATCACAGCCAAGGAAAGAAGGGTTTTATCTTGCAAAACGATCTGTTATTTTCTAAAAAAATTACAATTTATATACTTTTTAACCTCAAATGCTCATCTTGTCTAGCTCTTTGTGTATACTCTGTAGAGATTAAAAAGTATATAAATTGTAAATGTTTTTAGAAAATAACCGATCATTTTGCTAGATAAGACCCTTCTTCCTCGGCTGGGATCATTTAGAGCCCTTTGAAGCTGCATTTAAGCTGCAATTTGGAAGTTCAAACACATAGAAGTCCACTATATGGAGAGAAATTCTGAAATATTTTCCTCAAAAAAACATAATTTCTTTACTACTAAAGAAAGAAAGACATGAACATCTTGGATGACAAGGGGGTGAGTACATTATCCGTACATTTTTGTTCTGAAAGTAAACTACTCCTTTAAGGGATGATAAGGAGAAAATATCAATTAAATGCAAAAAATTAAAAAAAAAAGTTAATAATATCTGCAAATTAAGAACACATTCAGGATTTAGTAATAAACTAAGTGTTAAAAAATAGTATAAACTGCTACATACAAAAAAAAACAAAAAAAAAAACTTGGGGCCTAGAAATGCTTTTTGTTATGAAATTTTCAGTATTGCAGGATTGTGCTACTCTGTTCTTTCACGGTGTGTCTACTCAATAATAAACAAGAGGTCATGGTGATGGGAAACCACAGTAATTCAGTTCATGCCCCTTTTCCAGGATTTGAACGTAGGATCTCAGGTTACCATCCCTGGGGCTTGAAGCAGTTTCACATTGACATCAATCTGCAGTGACAAAGCAACCAGACCTCATTCTTTTTCAATGAGACCTGATGATTTCTAGCATCAGTGACAGGACATGGCTGTGTCCAACAACACAACAAAGTAGATAAAAGTTTAACTTTATGTGCAGTTACTCAATGAAATGAATACTAACAGGAATGTAGACGGTAGCGCTCCAGCGATCCATCTCCTGTGAGACACCAGTCAAGTGTCAGCAAGATGGAGAAGATAATGTTCCCGTGAGTGATTTCACTGTCCTGTATGATTTGTTTCTACCCACATGCAGCAATATAATAACACTGTGAAAAACCGATTCAGAGATTGTTGGCATTCTGAACAAGTTTGATTTGTGCAATCTTGTTTATGATATGATGTATTTTGCAGAACTTAAATTTTTGTGCAGTTTTTCTACAAATGCTTCCTTCTGCAAAATGTTCATTTTTTGAGCCAACAAAATTGATTCACTGTCAAATAGAAATGAAATGTTTTTTTGTTTTTGTTTTTTCTGTTAATACAATTCATTTCAGAAATCAGATTTGGCTGGTAATACAAGCCAGCAATAATGTTGGAGCATCCAGCACATAACCTTGTGACCTCCTGTCAGTGTGAACGAGGCTTCATGTATAAATGATACAGAAAAGGTGATTGATTCACCGAATTGAACTCACAAGCAATAATGTTCTTGTTCTTTATGGTCTGAGCAGTACAGGAGGAGGATCAGCCTACAAAACTGGGCAGCTAAATCGATCAACAGGCCCACACAGAATCTGCGCCCACAGCACTCAGTGGAGAGCTGAACAGATTTATGAAAAACACCCGAAAGTTCTACATACTATCCACCATTTGCATGTTTATCCCACAGATTTTGCCCAAAAATAGCACTTCTGTGACATGGAGATAAAATCCATAGATTCAGTGTAGGCCTGCTGATCATTCTTTTGTATCCAACAGCATCACTGGTCATATGACCTCAAGCCAACTAGCTTGTTAGCAAAATCATTTTTAGAAATAGCAGTTAGCTACACTTTACCTTATGAGCCACATAAATAGTGTAGCACGTTTCATTTTCAATTTTGTCGAGGAATGTTTCTTTTTTTTCTAAATATATCTCTAGCAGTGATTCTTTGAAGCAACTATATCCAAATTATGCATCCTTATGTTATGTTAGGCTGATATATAATTATATGTATTTATTCATTTATTTCATACAGAATATGTGAAAGTCAACTAGGTTTATGGAAGAAAAAAAAATCAGCATTTTTTTCAGCTGAGAATTCTGTGTAAAAAAAAGTCAGAATTGCAAATCTAAACTCGAAACTGAAAATCTGAAATCTGAGAAACACAGAATTAAAATATAAATTGATAAGAATGTAAAAGTCAAGATAAAGAGTATTGCTTACCTTTTCATTTTTTATTCCATGGCAGAAAAAAATGAAAAATTCAGTGAAAAAGTTATGTGAAAGTCAGAATTGCAAGATGCAAACTCGAAATTAAAAGAAAAAAGTCTGAATTCTGGAAAAAAAAAAAGAACTGTGAGACTTAAATTCGCATTTTTTATTCCCTGGCAGAAAAAATCTGCAGGAAAAAAAGTCAGAAATGCAAGATATAAATTTGCAATTGTGAAATAAAAAGTTACACTTTTTAAATAAAAATAAAATTTTGCGAAAATTCAGCAAAACGATATATACTCAGAATTGTGAGACGTAAACTCAAAACTGAAAGAAAAAAAAATTGTGACATAAATTTGCTATTGTGAGACAAAAAGTCACACTTTTTATTTTTTAATTTCAAGGCAGGAAAAAATGTGAAAAAATCTGTGAAAAAATCTGTGAAAAATTCTGTGAAAGTCAGAATTGCACAGTATATAATTTTAGAATTGTGAGATGTAAACTCAAAATAGAAAGAAAAAAGTCTGAATTCTGAGAAAATAAAGAATTGTGAGATATAAATTCGCAATTGCTAGATAAAAAATCACACTTAACTTTTTATTTTTTAAGAAAGTCAAAACTGCAAGATATAAACTTGCGAGAAAAAAAAAATTGCGAGATTTAAACACAAAATTGAGTTTACATCTTACAGTTCTGAGAAAAAGTGAGAAATGTGGGAAATAAAGTTGAAATGACCAGTTTTTATATTATTATTCAGTGGAGGAAACAGGCTTCCATAATAAGTCTACTGTACAAAGAAACAGAACATGTTGCATAATATCCATTAATGGATTACACAAACATACTGTACCACTATGTCTGATTATATAGAGCACCGTATTGTGGATTGCTCTTGAAATCCAAATGAGCACTCAGTTCAAAGCAATGCAACATTTGATGAAACCTTTCAGAGTAGGATCATTTATAATACCTGTGGATGACAGTTGTGCTGTACAGCATGCGCTGTAGGCAGGATATTTCAGAAACACACAGTAATTGATGTGCTGTAGGAGGGATGGACCTCACTCACTTTCAAACGATGCTCCATAAATAAAACACTTCAGCTCGCTGTATGCAGTGACCTTCACAAACTTTCAGTACAAGCTGAACCTCCCAGCACAATACTATAATCATATACGCAGACTTGCAGTGTTTATTTGCAAAATAATGAAGACTAAAGCAACCTTTAAAGTAATTGTGAGACAATGATTTTAAGTAATAGTGTGTAAAGATTCTTTTCCTGCTACTTTACATAAATATGTTCGTTGTTTGGGATTATTGATTTTCCTGGACTGTGAATGAGTCATACACCAAAAAAAAAGTAGCTTAGAGAACGATAACAAATTAGAAACATTTCACCCAAAAATATCCTGGCCATGCACTCGTTTCCATGTAATTAAAATGAATAGTGACTGGGTTTTTCAAGCTCCAAAACAAAACAAAACAAAACAAAACAAAACAAAACAAAACAAAACAAAACAAAACAAAACAAAACAAAACAAAAAACAAAACATGATAAAGACATAAATCAGAGCCAAAACAGACCTAACAACAAAATAAAACAAATAAACAAAACACAGCATGAATAAAGACCTAAATCAACAGCCCAACAATAAAACAAAACAAATAAAAATAAAACATATCAAATAAAAACAGTAAATAAAACACAACAAAACATGATAAAGACCTAAATCGAAACTATAACAGCCCTATCAACACACACACAAAAAAAGCATGATAAAGACCTAAAACAAAGCCAAAAATAAAATATATAAAACAACAAATAAAACAAAACATGATAAAGACCTAAATCAAAACTAGAATAGACCTAACAAAAAGAAAAACAAACAAACAACAACAACAACAACAACAAAACATGATAAAGACCTAAATCAAAACTAGAACAGGCCTAACAAGAAAACAACAAAAACTAACAAACAAACAAAAAAACATGATAAAAACTTAAATCAAAGCCAAAACAGCCCTAACAACAAAACATGATAAAGACCTAAATCAAAAATAGAACAGGCCTAACAAGAAAAAAAAAAAAAAAAACATGATAAAGACCTAAATCAAAGCCAAAACAGGCCTAACAAGAAAAAAAAAAAAAAAAAAAAAAAAAAAAAACCCGATAAAGACCTAAATCAAAACTAGAACAGGCCTAACAACAAAACAAAACAAAACAAAACATGCAGACCTAAATCAAAACTAGAACAAGAACAAGAAAAAAACAACAACTAACAAACAGAAAAAAAAAACATGATAAAAACTTAAATCAAAGCCAAAACAGCCCTAACAACAAAACATGATAAAGACCTAAATCAAAAATAGAACAGGCCTAACAAGAAAAAAAAAAAAAAACATGATAAAGACCTAAATCAAAGCCAAAACAGCCCTAACAACAGAATAAAACATGATAAAGACTTAAATCAAAGCCAAAACAGGCCTAACAAGAAAACAAAAAAAACAAAACACGATAAAGACCTAAATCAAAACTAGAACAAGAACAAGAAAAAAAAAAAAAACTAACAAACAGACAAAAAAAATGATAAAGACCTAAATCAACGCCAAAACAGCCCTAACAACAAAACATGATAAAGACCTAAATCAAAAATAGAACAGGCCTAACAAGAAAAAAAAAAAAAACATGATAAAGACCTAAATCAAAGCCAAAACAGCCCTAACAACAGAGTAAAACATGATAAAGACTTAAATCAAAGCCAAAACAGCCCTAACAACAGAATAAAACATGATAAAGACTTACAGTTTTTCTCAATTGCTAAAACACTATAACCAGTCTTTTGAACTAAAATTTCAAAACTATAACGCCATTTCTCAAAAAGCACACCCATTTCCCTAAACATTAAACACTATTCCCTGCTTTGACACATGAGTTATATTTGGTGAACTGTTACTGCAAAACTCTACACACAAATCCCTACATTTCTCAGTGCTTACACCATGTGGTCATTTAGAAAGCACAAGCATTCAATATTGTTCACTCAAGTCTGCGAAGTTTGAGCTCAATTAGCACACAATTACCCAACTGGAAACACTAGGAGTCAAAATTTAGCACACACCAATCAGAATCTTCAATGGAGATAAAAGAGCCAAAGTCAGCTTACAGTGTTTCTCAGTCACTTTGGTGCATTTCTCAGATCAGAAATGAAATTGCCAAAACTACTTGTTCAACATCCACATCATCTAGTCTCTTGTGCACATCATAAAAAGCGTCTCTTTCTTCTGATCAAGTTGTGATGGCTTTGGCACATTCATACAACTGATTATATACATTTGTCTGCGGTTTCCTACATTATCAGTTGCTATTGTCATGTTGCTCAAAATGTATTATATATTTCTCTGTGCAAAAGTCTTACCCCTCAAAACATCAAGTCATTAGCTCATCGTATAAGTCATTACCTACTGTAAATGCAAAATTTTTGATCTAGTTGTCATAAACTGTCAATCATATATTCTACACATTTCTATTAGACTTTTTGTAAATTTGCCATGAATTATTCAAGTGAATCTTGACTTTCACTAATGAAGAATAATATAGATCAACCAATGATAAAGCAGTTCTCTGAAAAAGCTCAAAGGTACATTTCATGAACCTTCAATTGGAAAGCATATATAGACAGAGGACAACGCAGGAGTTACAAATTCTGACAGTGGGCTTTCTCATTTTTATTTTCACCTTTGTGCCCATATTTCCTTTTCTTTTCTGTTTCACAATGACGTTGTAATGCATTTTTTTTTTTGTCAGACCACTAGTACAAGTGTAACTTTGAATCCTATTCAGTCTTTTTCAATCAATATCCCACCTATAGTAATGTGTAATTTTGAAGAGGAAGAGTAGGAGGTGAAAGAGGAAGAGGAGGAGAAGAAGGAGAAGGATGATGACGACAACGACAACATGGAAGAGACAGGAAGGGCAAGGGAAAGAAGACAAGCAGTCTCATATATTTTAGTTGATGGGTGCCAGGGTTGGATTAGGCATGCAAGAGGATTTGACCCCTGCTGCCTGGCCAGGGCTAATTTAGCCTGTGATGCTGAAGAGGTTCTTTGGCCTGTTCCAGACCAAACACAGGATGTTGGGCAGAATAATTATTTTGTTGTTGTTTGCTGTTTTGTTCTGTTTTCTACAGTACATTACTGTAAAGTAAGAAATAAAACACTTGCAAATACATACATTTGTTGTGTTCATCATGTGAAAAGTTTTTTTTTATTGTTTTAGTAGTATTGTTTTGAATTTATCTCATCAGTGTGTAAAACTGTGTTGTAGTGTGAGTTTTTTTGAGGATTTGTGTGTCATGTCTGAGAGAAAAGTTTGGTTTTTCAGCAAGATTGAGTTGTTTTGAGTGGAGAGCTTCATTTTGACCTCAATATAGGAAGTTTGGGGAATTGAGTTAGGAGTTGTGGATTTGTGTTTAGAGTTTCGCAAATAAGAGGCATAATTTCAAGAAATGTGTTTAAGCAATTGAGAAAAACTGTAAATCAAAGCCAAAACAGGCCTAACAAGAAAAAAAAAAAAAAAAAAAACACAATAAAGACCTAAATCAAAACTAGAACAGGCCTAACAACAAAACAAAACAAAACAAAACATGCAGACCTAAATCAAAACTAGAACAAGAACAAGAAAAAAAAAAAAAAAAAAAAAAACTAACAAACAGACAAAAAACATGATAAAGACCTAAATCAAAGCCAAAACACCACTAACAGCAAAACAAAACAAAACAAAACATGATAAAGATCTAAATCAAAACTAGAACAGGCATAACAAGAAAATATGCAGACCTAAATCAAAGACAAAACAGTCCTAACAATAAAACAAAAAACAAAACAAAACATGATAAAGACCTAAATCAAAACTAGAACAGGCTTAACACGAAAACAAAACAAAACAAAACAAAACAAAACAAACAAAAATCATGATAAAGACCTAAATCAAAACTAGAACAGGCTTAACAATAAAAAAAACTAACAAACAAACAAACAAACAAAAAACATGATAAAGACCTAAATCAAAGCCAAAACAGCTCTAACAACAACAAAACAAAAAAATCTAATAAAAACATGTTAAAGACCTAAATCAAAACTAGAACAGGCCTAACAAGAAAACAAAACAAAACATGATACAGACCTAAATCAAAGCCAGAACAGCTCTAACAAAAAACAAACAAACAAACAAACAAACAAAAAAATCAAAACAAAACATGATAAAAACCTAAATCAAAGCTATAACAGTCCTAACAACAAAACAAAGCACAAAACAAAACAACCTATAGGCCACAATCCTCAACAAATGTCTCCAAAATGTGAACACTGCCTTCAAAAGTCTGCTTGCAAAAGTCTTTTAAATTAAATTGTAAAAGAGAATGAAATGAAACTGAAACGCCGAACAACTCATTCACAAGGTTTTTTTCTTAGTTGTTTCTCAGCCAGAAACATCAAACAATGTTTGGCAATGGTATGGAATGCAGTCTTGTAATCCATAACTGTGTGTAGTGGATATTTCACAAGAGGAATCCCTTGCAGTTCTTTGAGAGATGAAAGAGGAGGAAATTTCATTGCACAATGTTCTCTAGATCTTCCCATGACAGCTCACTGTTGTTGATGTGAGGTGATCTGGGAATCCACGGACAGTACAGTACCTGCCATTTGCAAATTTGTTTAATAGAGTTGTATACAGGTTACTAGCAATAGCTAATCAGCCTGCTGAAATTCACCTGTAGCTCCATTTGTCATTCTTATTTAATTAGCTCACTGTTTTTTATGTTGTTTGTTCACCATGTGAAAATAAATTATGAATAAAAAAGCATCAAAAATCAGGAAATGTTAGCAGACTTGAACAGAAAGCAGCCAAACTCATATAAAATCATATCAAAGCAACAAATAACAGTTATTCTTTACAAATTATACAAAATAATGTGTATATAGCAATAAAATATAATAAGAATTTCTGGTTTCATGTACACTACTGTTCAAAAGTTTGGGGTCATTTAGATTTTATTTATGTGTTTGTTTGTTTAAGAAACCAACACATTTACTCAACAAGGATACATTAAACTAACTAAAAGGGACAGTAAAGTGTGAACTGAAACAGACTTAAATACACAACAAACAGGGCGTGGTTACAAAAAAAAGATAACAGGATGACGAGGGGGAAATACAAATATATGCATGACTGAACCAAAAGAACATGAACCAAAAAGGGGGAGACAAGGACTAAACCATTTGAATAGGAAACATGGGGGGGAAAACACTAGGAAAACAGAACAGAACAGGACATAATGCTGACACATAGTAATACATTTAATTTTAAAATACATTAAAATAGAATGGAAAATGGTAAAACTGTAAAAATATACTTCATATTACCACTGTTTTTGCAGTATTTTAATAAAATAAATTAGTGATCATAAGATATTTCTTTTCTTTAAAAATAATAAAATAATTATTTAAAAATAAATACATTTTTGAATGGTAGTATTTGTTTTTGTTTGTTTGACTGCCAACAACATAATGTCACACCTTGCATGTGAAAAAAAAAAAAAAAACAGGAATAAATTAGCACATCCAGAGCAACCAAACCCTAAAGCAAATAGCATACTGTTACTCTTAACAAATTATAAAAATAAAAATGGAACACTAACATACTGTATATTCCTAGTTTCGTATAAAATGCATAACATTTAACATGCCAAATTATATAGCATTATATTACATAGTTATGTAGCAAGGAACGAACAGATGGACTCTGGGTGGCAGTATTACCTCACAAGTATTACATGACTTTTGAGCCCATTCCAAATCTGTGTTAAGGCGAGACACTGCAGGTGAATAGAGTAAAAAAAATAACTAATAGCTATCACCTTACTTACCCATTGCAAACTAATTTTTTGTATTACAAGTTTTCTCAAATCTTAGGTTTAAATATGCAAATTAGGCATTATTTAATGAAATATGCGGTAATTTGCATTCATTTCTAGTACAAAAATCTAAACACTGTTGGATGAAGTCAGTTTCAAAATTCTTGTTAAATTTTTTTGACATCAAATGTTTTTACAGAGGGGTTTTTGGGTATCTCATATTGTCACACTATAATTCAGAAAAAAAAACTTTTTTACCATTTTTTGGGGAATAAAATGTTGTATAAAATCAAACAAATTACACATGAACAAATCCCTCTGTAAAAACCTTCAGAATATAGACAAAAAATAAAAATGTAAAGTTTGGTGTGTGTAAGTGTTACTGAAGTGGAGATTTATGGCTCAGTGTAGGAGGAAAAAAAAACTCATTTTGAGAAAACTGCCTTTAAAATATGTACTGTAATTGAAATCTATTGACACAAATAGATAAAGTGCTATAAAAGAAACGCTTAACAGTGTATTTTGGGTGTTTTCTTTCCACTGGTCTGAAAAAAACACTTTATGACACACCAAAAAGCCCAAAATCTTAAACTTGACAGGTGCATGAAAAAACTGTGTTTTTGCCTGCAGTGTCTCCCCTTAAATAACACTAATTTGTGAGTTGAGTGTCACATTATAATACAGTAATTAAAAGCAAGAGATACTCCACAATATATAAGTACTGCATGTTTGATCTTCTATTTGAAAAGTATAACCAAACAAGATAATTGCCTTAAAGCTGAATTAAACTACAGCTAAGCGTTTAAATAATGCATCTTTATTTGTGTTAGGGAAAACAGTTAATAATTCAATATTTAAAGACTTTCATCATTTTTTGACTGGATGACAAAGATCAAAAGGGTTGAAACATTTGTCTAGTGGATTTTAATTTTACAATTCTGAATTCTGAACAATAAACTGGTTAGGATTGAGCCTGGTTAGTACCTACAGTACACAAAAACGCAAGTGTTTGAGACTCCAGCAGGTGGTGCTAACTCTTCAGTCTGCATAAATTTCCCTCACGGTCCAGAAGTGACAAAAACACTGTATAAAATATGTCTATAAAAAGTCACTGTCCTTCAGATGAGATGTTAAACTGAGGTCCTGCCTGAGGCCATTAAAATCCCAGGGCGCTGCCTGAGCGAAAACCTCCAGTCAAATTACTCCTATTAGTGCCTATCCATCATGACTTCCTCATAATCCACACCTAACAGTCTTCTCTCCACCAATACATGCTGTGTAGTCAGAATTCTACTACATTATGGATGCCGTTCACCCAGGTGGGTGCTACATGCTGATGGTGCTCGAGGAGATTCCCTCTTTGGAGTAAAACTCTTTGAACGGACGTGTGCAGTCGGTGGTTATACATGCAAGGAATTATAATGTGCACATTGTTGTTCGAGTGGCAATGAGGCTAATGTTTTAAAAGAAAGATTTCCTTCAAATGCATTGATTCTTTTAATTAGCTTTTGTTGTTGTTTGTGTCCCTGTATAAACACTATATGCATTGATTATAGTGGCATAAGAGTTAAGACGATGATGAGACATTAATATGAGGCTTTCACTTGAGGACAGAAACAGCCCAGCTAAAGCTTCACTGCTAATTAGAGCTGGCTTCAGCCTCATGGTGACATATTGATGGACAGGGATGGGAATCTCTGAAATAAAAGTATGCGGTGAAAAATGTGTTTCCTGAAGTGAGAACCTATTGATTCAGGGTATGCGCCAAAGAAGCAGACCTGCAGGATATAAACACTATAGCTTAATTGAAATGAGCATGGATTTGTGCAAACAGCCTCTGTTTTAGAAAGTCAGGTTATTGGCAGATTATCTATACTGCACTGAGAACATCAAAGTTGCAGTGGACTTTGTGGCAGATGTTCAAAGAAACCCTTTTTCAAGTAGTGATGGGTTTGGTTCTCTAGGAAATGTAGGCGCTGAACTTCAAATGTGATTGAAGGCTGTCAGACTGAATTTTAATAGAACATAATATTCATAGGTGGCAGATAATAAAAGAGATTACAGGCTAGAAAGTTCATATACAGTGCAACTGATCTATAAAGTATTAGCGTATTATTTATTTTATTTGCTCTGTAAACAGTGTGGTATCCAAAACCTATTCTCACAAGCAGCTTTTGTGTCAATTAAATTAATAATAATATATGTTGAATTACTGCAGAGTATGCAGAAAAGTTAAGACAAATCTTCAATGATGTCTGCAAGTGGATAGAATCACATAAAAAATGTATGTTTACAGAAATTATTAATAGTTTGATTTAAATTAGAGGAATGGTTCACCTAAAAATGAAAGTTTGCTGAACAGTTACCCACCCTCAGGCCATTAGCAGATATTCTGAATTATCACTTCCTCACCAATGGATTCTCTGCAGTGAATGGATGCTGTTAACATTAGAGTTTAAACTAGGGGTATGTGATACAAACAAAAACACACTCTTAGAGTGCACATTTAGAGTTTTAGTCTATTAAAATACATTTAGAATTCCACCAAAATTCAAGATAAGGAGGCAAATATGCCCCTGTATGACTGTATATGTTTTTTAATATTTATATTATCTGATATAGTTACTATCACACAAAAAGTATAGTTTTAAATGTGATATTGATTTTGTAAAAGTCCAATAAACAAAAATTTAATATTAAGTAACATTTTAGACACACATTCCTGTTTTTGCTGTTTTTGTTCATCTAATCAGTTGAATGAATGACTCAATGACTCACTCATGCAGTAATTTGCTGCCACCTATTGGCGTTTTTAGTATTATATTTAAAATATATTTTTACTTTTTTTCCCAAAATTATTTCAAATATCATTATTGAACATTTTCTTTTTAAAACATTTGCTCTATTTCATCCAAAGAAAATGGTTTCAAACAAGGCCACAGCAGAACTGTTTTGACTCTGAGCAACACATGATGTGTTTTGTTACTGAATCAATCAGATGTTTAAATGAATCAGTTGAATAAATGACTCAATGACTCATTCATGCAGTGATCTGCTGCCACCTATTGGCGTTTTTAGTTTTATATTTAAAATATATTTTCCATTTTTTACAAAAATTATGTCAAATGTCAGTATTGAACATTTTATTTCATTTCATCCAACAAAAATAGTTTTAACAGTGTGGTGTCCAAATCCTAGTCTCACAAGCAGCTTTTGTGTCAATTAAATTAATAATAATATATGCTGAATTACTGCAGAATAAGCAGAAAAGTTAAGTTAAATCTCCAGTGAATCACATAAAAAAAGTATGTTTACAGAAATTATTAATAGTTTGATTTAAATTAAAGGAATGGTTCACCTAAAAATGAAAATTTGCTGAAAAGTTACCCCCTCAGGCCATTAGTAGAAATTCTGAATTATCACTTCCTCACCAATGGATTCTCTGCAGTGAATGGGTGCCGTTAAAATTAGAGTTTAAACTAGGGGGAATGCGATATATATTACGATAGCCTAATATTGAAATGTTGTTTAAACTATATAATTTGCCATTATCAAGTATATCGCAAAAAAAAAAAAAAAAAAAAAAACACACACTTAGAATGCACATTTAGATCTAAACTCGAGTTTTAGTCTATTAACCCTTTAGCACGTACGATCACACCTATGTGATTTGTCTTGGCTGGTCCCTGAAGCGTACGATCCACTGATCTATATAATGACTGGATTGCTCATTGCATTCTGAACTGCCGTTAGGCAGTGAAGCCACCGGAAGTGTTCGATCCGCCATCTTACTATTCCCTACCTGCAGAGAGTGCCATTGAGTCACATGTAAATTGCTGACCTAAAATCACCCGATTTGAAGCGTATCTTTCACACAGGATTCGTTTTTAGGATATGTGTATGTAAATTAATTTTTACTTAAGATGTTTTCTGGAATGTTTATGGTCTTTTCAGGCTGGATAAGCGATATATTGAAATTGTTTAGGTGGGCGTGTCAGCTGCGCACTTGTAGAAACAGGTAACTGATCCAACGCAAAACATTTCATCTACCTAATTATACAGGAAATAATAAACATAACCATATACCTGGTATTCGTATCTGAAATTGATTCGATTATACAGTAAATAATACAATACAAGTCTCTGTTACTATGCTCGTTGTATTGAAATTCAAATCTTTGAAATAAAGCTTATGTCTTTCAGCCCGTACCATTTGTAGTCAGCGATATATTCTCCGAGTTATGGTGTGTATTTTTAATGTGCCTGATTGAGCAACATGTATTTCTCTTCAGATCAGCAAATTCTGTAATGATTTACTAACATTACAGTTTCCATCTGAGTAAAATGCTGTGTATGTTGAATTAATTATTAATTTAACGAACAAATCATTACCTGCTTCAAAATGAATACTGTTAAGTATTGTTGAAACATGCAGTTAGTCTACTGTACGAATATAAGCAACAAAATGACATAAACCGTGAATAACTGTACTAAGATCGTCTGATGTTTATGTTTATCTGATGTACGTGACTGTAATGGCTATGAACCTACATTTTAATAAGCAGAGCGAACATTAAACAAATAACCATTTACATGCTTAGGACGTTTGCATTGTGAAAATGTACAGTGAGACTTCAGATATAAAAACGTTGACTTGTTATGTGATGTTTTCCTCAATAAAATCTTATAATTTCCTATTTATTCAATAGAATGTATGCGAATACTAGGGAATACTAATATGGCGGCGCGGTGGCTTCGTCATGAGCAATCCAGTTCTCTATTATAGATCAGTGCAGAGCCATATAAAAAGAGAGTTGCGACACTCCCATAGGCTTCCATAGGAACTGAGGAATGCGGAAGTAAAGCGAGTCATGGAGCGGTCAATAGTTCCAAACAACCAATAGCTCCTCTATTGAAGCCCATTCATTTCAGCGCTTCTCAAGCACAGTCGCAAGTATATTGAAGAAATTACTGCATTTCTTTACATTTTAACGCATCAGTTGACCTCTCGAAAAACTGGCCAATAGTGGTGTTTTATGAAGCGTGTTATAGTTAATGTTTATCGTTAAAAAATAAACAGTTAAACTGTAAATGCAGCTGGATAACGTGAGAAACACCGTAATAGTGACCATAACCAGATACTAGTTGTCATATTTTTATGTTTTTAGTCTTTCTGCAATCTTTCTCTCACTGTAGGAGGTTGAATGAGTTTCAGTAAAGACTGCATTCAAGAAACACGATAAAAATGTATGCTGAATGCAATTCGTTGCCTTGTGTTTTTTTAAACATTATTTTCATCTTTTCTATTATGTTAAATGCCATTTTTGCTTGCCTTTTATAATATTCACTTATGTTGTATATTTGAATATCATAAAACAAGAGTAAATTACTTTTTTTTTTTTTACATTAAATCGTTAAATCGAAACATACTGTATAAAAAAAGAGTGTTTGATCATGTCCAAATACACATGCAGATGTATTTAACCTTAAATATTGCACTAACTGTAATCTAAATACTATATTAGAAAATGTTATCTTTTAAATGGTCAGGATCATTATTGCACATATTAAGTACAAAAAAACCTCCTCAAAATATTTACTAAATAGAACTTAACTATATATATATTACAGTTATTTAATTGAACAAAAGTTACACTTAAGGTCTTTGGTCACATTTGACTGCCAAAGAGTATGAGAACATATAAATTATGTCTCTTTATCACTCCCCAGAATAAAATGCGATTGTAAAGCGTATTCAGAGAAGTTATCAATACACAATCAATGCACATTATGTGTTAATAATTACTCGAAATTGCTGCAAATATAGTAAAACTGCTGTCTATCCTATTTAACTCCATTCAAACACATTGACAGCGCGGAGCTGTTTGGAACTATTGAGAGCTCCATGAACCACGTGACCGCGCGGCGGCGAGATCAAAGCGTGTCGCAACTCTCTTTTTATATGGCTCTGGATCAGTGGTACGATCACACCGGTGTGATTCGAACGTTCACCGCATCACGTGATCGGCTGCTGAATTTAAATCGGTTTTGGCGCTTTGGCTGGTGCTGAGCCAGATCGGACGCGCTGAGTGCTTGTCATATTATCACAACTATTCAGTGTTTTCAACCATATAATGCTTATTTTAAGTTTCAGACATTTAAATACACAAAAGTACTAGCAAAACCATACATTTATAGTTTGTAAAATACACACTGATGTCTATGGAAGCGGCAATAATGATCCTACAAATATATTCTGACAACATATTTTATTAATATCATATACAGATTATGTATGTAACTATAAAGTTCACTCTCCTCTTCTACCAGCTCACCAGAGACTTACTTTAATGTCTTTCGGGAGGAGAGAATGAATTTGCGTGTTGTAAATCCCACAGCTCGGATTCAGCGCGAACAAACATGGCGGCGCCCATCACCCGGTATAGATTCACACTAACGCTGTCATTAAAAAAGTGAACTTTTAAATACATTTACTTGCACATATTTCGAAATCGGAATATCAGATATTTCATAATATAGTGAGCATGCTTGTGAATATTAACAATAAAAAAGGAAAAATGACATAAAAGCGATCCATGTGTCTTACTATTGTGGCTGCGGTGTGTCACATAGATATATATACATAGATACCGCATTGGACCGCTCCAAGCACGTAGATGCATCCGCCATTTTGGAACGGTCCACTTGACGTCATTCACCATACTGTAGGTTCACAGACCAACGGCTGTGCAGGACTGTGGCTTTTCGAATTTTCAGTGATTACTATGAGATCTATGGGTGAATGACGTCAAGTAGACCGCAGTGAAATGGCGGATGGCTTACGTATAACAGCCCATAGAAACAGTCGCTAATGAGGCATCTATGTATATATATCTATGGTGTGTCACATGACGCGTCGCCATGGAAACAGTAATGCGAAACATTATAAAATAATGGTCGCCTAAAATAACTCATGCTGCGTCCCAATTCGCCTACTTATACTATGCACAAAAAGTATGTATTCTTTTTGTGAAGAAAAAGTACATACTTTTGAGAATGTAGCAGAATAGTAGGCAAGCTTTGGGACATACAACTTCGTCATAACTGCTTCTTTAACGGACGCTCTGTTGCTTAGTTACCTGAATCCTGTCACTGTTTAAACTGCCCTGTCAATCACCACAGTTAACATTATCTACATTTCCTTTAATTTAATTTCTTACCGTATTAGGGAGAAATGAAGAGGCACGTTCCAGAACTCTGCTCTTGTGTTTGCATAATTATGCATTTAAACGTTAATGACCAAACCTATCATTATAAAAGTTCATAATGTTGCTGCACATGAAATATAACACGGATAACATTAAATAAATGTATTTTTTTATCAGGTTACACATTGATTATTTATCACTCAAACCCCTTTCTCTACCTGTCCTTGGTCGCGCATATCCTCCATGTTTGTAGTTTTTTAACACTTTTTATGCGTGTTTGTAGTTCTAATTGAATCCTCTTTCAACGCGCAATGTGTTGTGGGCAATATTAGCCATTAGAGTGTGCATTGATCCACACTTCGAATTCCGAAGTTAAGTAGTAGACCATCCGGGAATCTCTGGAATACTTTTTTAAACATACTACGATTTGGGACATACTAATTCTATTTTCGAATACTATTTAGGACGGATAGTATTCGAATTGGGACGCAGCATCACTCTTTGGGGTTAGATAGAATATTTTAAACTCACGTGTGAAAGGGTTAAAATACGTTTAGAATCCCACTAAAATTCAAGATAAGGGGACAAATATGCCCCTGTATATGTCTTTTATATTTATATAATCTGATATAGTTAATATCACACAAAGAGTATAGTTTTAAATGTGATATTGATTTTATAAAACAGTCTAATAAACAAGAATTTAATACTAAGTGACATTTTAGACACACATTCCTGTTTTTGCTATATTTCGTTTAACGAATTGGTTAAATGAATGACTCAATGACTCATTCATGCAGTGATTTGCTGCCACCGCCTTTTTAGTTTTATATTTAAAGTATATTTTCACTTTTCCCCCAAAATCTTTTCAAATATCACTATTGACCATTTCCTTTAAAAAAAAAAAAAACATTTGCTCTATTTCATCCAAAGAAAATAGTTTCAAACAAAGCCACAGCAGAACTGCACTCTTAAAAAGGATGTGTTAAAAACAACACAGCCCGTGTTGTTTCTTAACACACCTTTGTGTCTAGTTAAGGACAACACATTTTGTGTTAGTTTTAACTCAACTAGTGTGTTATTCCAGCTAACACAGAAAATGTGTTGATTTTTTCTACACACTATTGTGTTATAAATACACAATTTGTGTCAATTATGTTATTTTTTTACCAAATTTTTGTATGCAATAAAGACACTGCAAACTAATGTATAGTTTAAACACAATTTATTAAACCTGCTACTAACAATTACATAACTCAAAAAAGGTTAAAAAAAGAGAGGTAAACAATTAATTCAGTCATTTCAACATATAATTGTTCCTTGAGTGAAAAGTTGTTAATGGTTTATAAAGTTTGTACTTTAAAAAAAAATGTGATATTTGACAACCTCTTAAGCATTAATCGTTTTATTTACATATTTTTATCAGCATACAAGTGAATTGATGGTGAGGGTCGTGAGATGAAGTCTCTCGTTTGTCTCTGTCATGTCAGTAACTGCCACAAGCACTTCAGGAGTGTCTTCCAGTCAAAGCTGCAAGAGTAAAATAAAGATACTTTTGTTATTTATAGGCTACACATAGCGAATATTGTAAAATAGCGATAGCTAAAAAGGCAAGAAAAGCGTTAGCATTAGAGATTATGTTAGCGTCTTAGGGCAATTTGCATAATACATGTCACAACGAAGCTGTTCATTTTCAAAGAGAAAGACGCGACGAGCGAATGCATTTTCTCATTAGCACTACAACGTGTCAATGATGAATTAAAAGCGATTCTGTTCACAATTAATCCGACAAAAGAAACTATAAAGCTTGTTAAAATAAGCTCCCACCGTCGTGATGTGCGCAGACGCAGGCGCAGCTCGCATCGACATTCGTGAGGCAGTTTTACCATGTATATGTGCCAAATGCCCCTCGACCGTTTCCAAACGATCACAAAAGACATTTTAAAAACGTATAATGGCAAATACAAACATTTCTTACCTTCACACATCGAAGTTATGTCCTGACGATGAAAACTTGCAGCACGAGGAAATTAGCTTGTCTCAGTAGAATAACGGCTCATGAAGTGAGGCAAGCAGCAATGTGATTGGCTGATATTTAACACATATTGTGTTGGACACACTGTGTTGGATATTTTCTTTTTTCTTTTTCGTTTTTAACACACATTTAACACAAAGTAACACAAAATGTGCTAAAATAGACATAACACAAACAATGTGTAAAAAATTAACACATCCTTTTTGAGAGTGTGGTTTGCCTCTGAGCAACACACAAAAGTATTTGTTACTGAATCAATCAGCCGTTTGAATGAATCGGTTGAATGAATGACTCAATAATTCACTCATGCAGTGATTTGCTGCCACCTATTGGCGTTTTTAGTTTGATATTTATAATATATTTTCACTTTTTTTCCCAAAATTATTTCAAATATCCCTACTGAACATTTTCTTTTTAAAACATTTGTTCTATTTCATGCAAAGAAAATAGTTTTAAACAAAGCCACAGCAGAACTGTTTTGCCTCTGAGCAACACATGTGTTTTGTTACTGAATCAGTCAGCTGTTTAAACTAATCGGTTGAACGAATAACTCAGTGACTCACTCATGCAATAATTTGCCGTCACGTATTGATGATTTTAGGTTTGTATTTAAAGTATATATTCCCTTTTATTCTAAAAATCATTTCAAATGTCACTATTGAACATTTTCCTTTTAAAACATTTGCTCTATTTTGTCTAACGGAAATAGTTTGCATCAAAGCTAGCGGAACTGTTTTGCATCTCTGAGCAACACACAACAGTGTTTTGTCACTGTTTAATCAGAATTTATCAGCCTTTTTTTGAATTAATTGGTTGAATGAATGACTCAATGACTCACTCATGCAGAAATTTTCCGCCACATATTGGTGATTTTAGGTTTATATTTAAAGTGTATACCGTTTAAAATATCACCATTGAACATCTTCAGAACATTATTTACTCATTTGTAACTGCAGTTACAAATGTTATTTAAATTTATGTCCTGCATTACAGTAAACAGTCTGTGTAAATGCATCTAAATGCCACTTCAGATACAGATTTGTAAGAGTCCTATAGTGTTGTACTTAAAATTATTGATTAATTGTAACAATTTGCCCCATAAAATGATGCATACATTTAATTAGGTTAGGGAAAAAACTAAAAGGTAAAAATGCCCATTAAAGGTACAAAATCTATTCAAACTTATTGGAAAAGTTTATTTCTTTGGGAGTCAGCTTTCTACGGCAGTCTTAAATCTGCCAACATAACATGCTCAGCAAAATATTGCCTAATTATTGAAAACATCTCAGAAATTATTGAGATATAATTTTTCGCAACCCATAGTTTTAATAGCTGATGAAGTATCACGATAATCCACAAGTAATCCACACGACTCCAGTCAGTCAATGTATTGTGAGTGAAAAAGTTCCTTGTTTGCATTAAATTCATCATTAAAAGGTTTTTAACTTCAAACTGCTTTCGGATAAAACACTTTCTCCAGGGAGGAAAATGGAGAAAGTCACCTCATCTGCATCAGGAGAGAAATATAGATCAAGCACTATTTACAAGTGAAGCACATCGAAACAGTTGTAAGAAAATATGTCTGTGGATTTTGATGTGATAGGACAACAGTTTTCGGCCAGAATATCCAGAGAACTCTACATATGGTGACTAAAAAAAGAAAGCAACTGCCAAAAGCACATACGTGAAAGTAAAATGTTTTACTCTTTTGTTAAACTAGGAGCCTTTCTGCAACCATTGCTAATTAAAAGAATACCCCTAAAGAAATGGCAAGTCATAATGAGAAGTATAATTAAAAATGATGCAGAGTGACATGACTTCTCAGCATGTGTGAAATCCGCAGTCCAAACAGAACGAAACGCCCTAATATGCAGTCCCTACAGAGCTATAGGACAAAAAGTGACTATGACACGCAAATGCGTCTGTGACCGTACAAGATGCAGCTTGAGGCTGTCCGGTGACGCTGCAATGCAGTAGCCAGCCGCATACTGGCAAGAACAACATGGCTGAATCTAAAAATATCAGTTTAATTGATGTATATAGCATAAGACAAAGTAAAACAGACAAAACGGAGCAAAACAAAATGTTCCAGTATGTGAAATTCTATGTATCTAAGCAAATATCTAGACATATAAAGTTTAAAAACTCAGTGGAAACACTGGTAACAAATGAATGCTAAAAAAACACCATATACTGTACTTAGATGACCAAAATGTTTTTCTGAGGCTCACTTACTGTAACAGTGTAGCACATGAACCATTGCACACTATTATAAATGCCTCGCTACTTATACAGGTTAGTTTCATAAGATCAGGGGCCTAACCTGTTAGTGGGAGTGAAGAAAAGAGCACACAGTCATGCAGCTTTAGCATATACCATTCAATCGACTCTCCCACTGCAAATTACCAAATATATTTATAAAATGACAAGTGAACCTTCAGAGAATTTTGTGACAAGTGAACTTCAAATAGCCTAATTTGTTCTGCTTCAGCAGCTCTCCTATCTCACACAGTACATTTATCATGCTTTAATATGTAAGCAAGCCAAAAGCATCTTCTATCATGCTACATATTTGTGAATCAACATTTAGTTCATTGCATATAGAGTGGCCTGGAGGTCACCAGGTGTTTTCTTTCCACTGTTTTGATCAACAGGCTTAATGGTCAATGCTGGCCATAGACTGAAGGTATTCCAAATCATCTTTAAACTATACGCCTTATTCAGCCAGCCGCCATTTTGAATCGAAAACAAGGCTGTGAGGGATAGCAGTCCAGCAGCGCCCACTGTGGCGTATTGTTGCGTCCCGGGATGTAGATTGTATAACCGTAAAATAATACGTCATTTCACATTTTTTCACAGGACAAAGAGCTCCAGAAAACGTGGATTGTTCGACAGGACATATAACCTAACTTTCAGGTAACAATATTGCATTTATTTAAGAAAATGACTGTGGAAAGACTGCTAATTTCTAATTTGAGCATGTTTATCTTCCTTTAAACGCTTATACAGAGTTTTTCAAATGATGTTATATAGATTAAAATTCTTAATGGTTTGTGTTAAGAGCCTGCAGCTAGGTCATAAGCGTCTTCCCGACCTTTATTATGAAATTACGATAAACATGACGTTTTCCTTGTCTAAAGCAAAACAGAAACAAAAAATAATGTTCTGAATATCATTTTGCGATTTTAAAAGGGGTTGACCCCAAACTCTACACGGCAAACTAATAAATAAATGTTATCTTTTGATCGCTTTGCATAAAAATAAACTTTCTACCCACTGTTTTTTGTATGACTTAACATGTTGTCTGAAAGAGGCTTACGATCTAACTGCAGGCTCTTAACACAAACTATTAAGCATGTTAATTTTTAAAACGTCATTTAAAAATAATATCTTTTTCATTTACGATCGCAAGGTTTTCTTTTCGTGAGGTCTTTGAGTTCAAGTAAACACAGACGGAGCTGAACCCTCCTTAAGCTTCCTAATTCCAGTCAGTGTTTTTGAAAAACAATCCTGAGTAAAATGTTAGGAGCACACTCTTGTGTTCTTTGTAATCTATACAAAATGTAGATATTTAGTTTAGTTGTTGTAGTAAAACATAACATTTTAGCTCTGCGTAAACTTTTAAAGGAAGATAAACATGCTCACATTATAAATTAGCAATTAGCCAACCGGCTAGTTTCCACAGTCATTTTCTTAAATAAATGCAATATTGTTACCTGAAAGTTAGGTCCTATGTCCTGTCGAACTTTAATAATACACATTTTCTGAAGTTCTTTGTCCTGTGGAAATTAGTGAAATGATATTTTCTCTTTATTTTTATGACTAAACAATCTATGTCCCGGTACGCAACAATATGCCACAGTGGGCGCTGCTGGACTGCTATCCCTCACAGCCTCGTTTTCGATTCAAAATGGCGGCGGGCTGAATAAGGCGTATTGTGTGTGAAATGGACAGTAATCATTTACTCACCCTCATATTGTTCCAAACCTGCATGGTTTTCATCTGTGGATAAAAGAAGACATTTTAGGGCTTTTCACAGTTGAAAATATTTATTTCTAAACCACAGGTAAAAGGAATCCTAGGATATCTTGCATAACATTTCACACAGTTCAGGGTAATCAGTTAATACTGTGTATTAATAAACTGATGTTTCACATTTCTAAACCTTGTGTTATTGTTCTTATTTGCATATGTGTGTCAGGATTATGTCTCTGTTCCCTATCAGTCGGTTCCTTCGACGTCTCGTCGAGACCGACGAATTGGGATATCGCCTGGATAGACCAATCTACTTTGTGTGTATACAAACGAGCCAATGAATATTGGCATGCATGATTGCAGCCAGCTGCGGCTGATCACAGCGTGAGCATATAACGCGCAGCAGGTGCATGCATCATCAAGCTTTCGCTTCGGAGCTGGACCATTCTTCAGTGGGACGAGTCAGAATCAACACTTACCTCCTTTTTCTCTTTTGTGTTGGTGGCACGGCGCTTCAGCGGCGTGGTCTTCCGTGTCGAGTGGAAGCAGGGGGCTGCCCGGTCTGACGGTGATGGTGAGGAACTCCCCGCCCATTCCATCGGCGGGGGCTCCTCCTTCCACCGACACTCCGTCGCCACCGGGGCTCTCAGGGGAGCGGGTTGGACCTCCTTTTGGCCCCCCCCCACCCCCGACGAACAGATGTCGGTCGCAGCATCGGGGGGAGAGCCAGACCTCTCTGAGGAGGAGGACGGCACACTGTCGTCCACTGGGCGGTCAGCGGTGCCCGATACTGACCCGGAGATGATGGCTATGCTTGCCCGGGCTGCCGAGAGGGTAGGGCTTGAATGGAATCCTCCATCACGTCCCGACCCCTCCCGGTTGGATGACTGGTATCTCGGGGTGGCCCGCGCTGGTTCTCAGCGCCCCACCCCGGTGCCATTCTTCCCGGAGGTGCATGAAGAACTCACCCGAACGTGGACGGCACCTTTCACTGCCCGAAACCACTCGAGTGGGACTTCCTCCCTAACCACCCTCGATGGCGGACCGGCGCGGGGCTACACGGCAGTCCCGCCGGTGGAGCGTGCAGTCGCGATGCAACTGTGTCCGGGCGCCGCTTCCACTTGGCGGGGCAACAGTCCGTCGCTCCCTTCCCGGGCCTGTAGGCACTCGTCGGCTCTGATCGGCAGTGCCTATGCGGCCTGTGGCTCCGCTGGTTCCGCCCTACACGCTATGGCGTTGCTACAGGTGCATCAGGCCCAGGCACTGAAAGACCTGTACGAGGGTGGTCACGACCCAGAAGTTCTTCGTGAACTTCGCATCGCCACGGACCTCACGCTACGTGCGACGAAGGTGACCGTGCGGTCTCTGGGTCGTGCCATGTCCACCATGGTGGTCCAGGAACGCCATCTCTGGCTGTGTCTGGCTGATATGAGGGACTGCGACAAGACCAGGTTCCTCGACGCTCCGGTGTCCCAGACCGGCCTCTTCGGCGACGCTGTGGAGAGCTTTGCCCAGCAGTTCTTCGCAGCCAAGAAGCAGACTGAGGCCATCAGTCACATCCTGCCCCGGCGTGCAGCTGCTGCCTCCACCCGTCCGCCGGCGGCACCGCAGTCTGCTCGTCGCCGAGGGCGGCCCCCGGCTTCCGCCTCCGCTCCACAGCAGCCACCGCAGCAGCCTTCACAACGGCGCCGGGCAGCCGCCCAGCCCGTCCAGGCCCCCACAAAGACCAGTGGGAAGCGTAAGAACAAGAGACCCTGAGACGGGCGACCCAGAGATGGAGGATGCTGCTCTTCGGGAGATGGTAACCGCACCACTCCCTCCCCCGGAGGAGGGCCGGGCGGAGAATCTTTTGTTTGTTTTTTCCCTGCCACCGACCGTCAGGCGACGATGGGCGGTTCGAGAGCACGGCAAGATGGACTACTCACGCACCATCTGCTCATGCGCAGGTAAGCGTCTCACACACTCAACATACAGACGCTCTGACCCCGCCCCGGTCCGGCAACGAGACTGCGAGGCGGGGCCCCTGCCCCCCTCTTCGCTGCTCCCCCGCGGGTACGTCGGTGGTCCCCCTTGTGCCGCTTGTTCACTTTCTGGGAGCCTGGAAAGAGCTTCCCAGCCCATCTTGCTGGCTCCTTCGGACCATCACTTTCGGCTATGCGATTCAGTTCGCCCGGCGCCCTCCCAAATTCAGAGGTATCCACTTCACCTCAGTCAGGGCCGCAGATGCTCCCATCTTGCGTGCAGAAATAGCTTCCTTCGCCGGTCCCTCCAGCCGACATGAAGACGGGCTTTTACAGCCCGTACTTCATAGTACCCAAGAAAAGCGGCGGGCTTCGGCCGATCTTGGATCTGCGCGTCTTGAACCAAGCCCTTCACAGGCTACCGTTCAAAATGCTCACTCAGAAACACATTTTCAGATGTGTCCGTCCCCAAGATTGGTTTGCAGCGATCGACCTGAAGGACGCGTACTTTCATGTCTCAATCCTTCCGCGCCACAGACCCTTTCTGCGGTTCGCGTTCGAAGGCAGGGCATATCAGTACACGGTCCTGCCCTTCGGGCTGTCCCTCTCCCCCCCGTGTCTTCACAAAGGTCGCGGAGGCGGCCCTTGTTCCCCTCAGAGAACAGGGCATTCGCATTCTCAACTACCTCGACGACTGGCTCATCCTAGCACAGTCTCGGGTTCAGTTATGCGAACACAGGGACCTGGTGCTCGCACACCTCAGCCAGTTGGGTCTTCGGGTCAACTGGGAAAAGAGCAAACTCTATCCAACACAGAGAATCTCTTTTCTCGGTATGGAACTGGACTCGGTCAGCCAGACAGCACGCCTCACGCAGGAACGTGCTCAGTCAGTGTTGAACTGCCTGGACACGTTCAAGAGCAGGACAGCGGTCCCACTGAAACAATTTCAGAGGCTCCTGGGGCATATGGCAGCAGCTGTGGCGGTTACACCGCTCGGGCTACTCCATATGAGACCGCTTCAACACTGGCTCCATGGCCGAGTCCCGAGGAGAGCGTGGCTTCGCGGCTCTCACCGGGTTCAGATAACACCGGCTTGCCGCCAGACTTTCACCCCGTGGTCAGACCTCTCATTTCTATGGGCAGGAGTACCCATGGAACAGGTCTCCAGGCATGCTGTGGTACACACAGATGCCTCCACCACCGGGTGGGGAGCCACGTACGACGGACAGGCAGTTTCAGGGGTTTGGATGGGCTCCCAGCTGACTTGGCACATCAACTGCCTCGAGTTGCTTGCAGTACGTCTCGCCCTGCTCCGCCTCAAGGGGCACCTACGTGGCAAACACGTGCTGGTCCGTACGGACAATATTGCGACCGTTGCGTACATCAACCGGCAAGGTGGTCTACGCTCTCGTCGCATGTCGCAACTCGCCCGTCATCTCCTCTTGTGGAGTCAGAAGCATCTGAGGTCGCTTCGTGCCATTCACATCCCCAGGTTGCTCAACAGTGCGGCCGACGAGCTCTCACGAGCTGCGCTTCCCGGAGAATGGAGACTCCACCCCCAGTCGGTTCAGCTGATTTGGAGACGCTTCGGCGATGCTCAAGTAGATCTGTTCGCCTCCCCGGAGACAGCCCACTGCCAGCTCTTTTTCTCCCTGACCGAGGGCACACTCGGCACGGACACACTGGCATACAGCTGGCCGCGGGGCCTCCGCAAATATGCGTTTCCCCCAGTGAGCCTTCTCGCACAGGTACTGTGCAAGATCAGGGAGGACGAGGAGCAGGTCCTTCTGGTAGCTTCCTATTGGCCCACTCGGACCTGGTTCCCCGAGCTCATGCTCCTCGCGACAGCCCCTCCCTGGCAAATTCCTCTGAGGAAGGATCTTCTGACTCAGAGACGGGGCACCCTATGGCACCCGCGTCCAGACCTCTGGAAATTACATGTCTGGTCCCTGGACGGGACGCGGAGGTTCTAAGTGACCTACCCCAAGGGGTAGTTGACACTATCACTTCGGCGCGAGCGCAGTCTACTAGACATGCCTACGCCCTAAAATGGAACCTGTTCGTTGATTGGTGTTCCTCCCGTGGAG
>NC_133370.1:24153892-24313551 GCF_049309525.1 Garra rufa | reverse complement strand
AAACATACCTATACCTGGGGTTAAAAGTGTGTTTAGAACAACATTAACGCAGGGTTAAAGTTGGTGTAAAGGCAATTCAGAGAATTGTTTCTAAACACATCAGGAATGTGTTGCCCGCAACATGTTACAAAGACTGAAGTATGTAGTACTGAATTGTGGAGTTAGGCTGCGTTTTAAAACGGATAAGTTTTGCTACAGTTACGCCTGTTGCATACACTACTCCAATGTTTCAACCCTTGAAAACAGAAACTTTTGTAAATGCTGCAAACACTGTTTTAGTTTGAAAACTCAGAGGTTGTGTTTCAGTATAAACGAACCAAAACAGAGACTTTTGAAAACACTGTAGACACCGGTTTAGTTTGAAAACTCCGGAGTTGCGTTTCAGTGTAAACGGACCAAAATGGAGACTTTTGAAAACACTGGTGTATCGGCCCACATTCTCTCTACGTATCCTTGATGACCATGTAAACAATAACATAATGCTCATTGTTGTACCCATAGATCTGTATAGGTAGATTCATCATTCGACCGCTCCTCTCCGCTTGAGAGCAGAGAATACTTTTTATTTTTTCTGAGCTTTTCGTAAGTTATTTTATGTACTTTTTATCATTCAAAATTAATAGCACAATTTTTCTGTGGTGTGGCAAACTCAGAACACACTTAATATTGCTTTACACAGACTTTAAGCACAGTGTGAAAAGCCCAATTTGGAAAAATTGTTTTTCCTTTTTCATTATTAACAATGAATGTCAATGGTGTCATTTAATACCACTTTGTATGCGAAACTAGTATAGTCTAGAGACTTATTACTAGTCAAACTAAAAGTTAAAAAGCATTTTAATGAGCACCAGATATACACAAAACATCAGCATATAGCCACCTGAATAAGACACAGCGACTGACTGACAGCGAAAGTAACAACACCTTAACAGCTTTACTTTAATATGTGACTCAACAATCATCAACATGTTCTAATAAAAGGAACAGTGTTAATATTGTGTGACAATTACCAGAGCATGCAGTCAAGTACGCAAACTTTGCTAACACCAGTCTTGTTTTGATATCAGTTGTCAGTGTTTTTGTTCATGTTTAGAAGCACTAACCCAACAATAGATTTTCGGTTACCAAAGCTATTGTAGAAATTTATTCATAGCCAGCATTATTAATTAAAGCAAAATTGTCACATAAAAGGGAGGTTACCAAGATAAAATGAGTAATATTCAGCTGGTCATTTGATCTCAAAAATCAACTCCCATGAGACGACCTGCTCCATTTAAATTGAATCCACTTTTAATAGCCCATTCATTGGTGTCTTCACCTCATGTGAGTCTACATGATTTTAAACAAATTTTTCAAAAGCTCCAGGGGTAAAACTTTTTAATGAGGAAATAATTACCGAGTGCACCTTTAAATAAGTGAGGAATGAAGAATGAAGATAAAAACATCAAGTTGAGCGTTCGTGGATGAATTATTGATGATTTAGTGAGTAGCAGGATTCTTATTAGGCGTCTAATTTCTTTATTAAACAAGTGAATTTAGCTTAATCTAAACAGCATTAAAAGTATTAAAAGTCGGATCCCCAGAAGTTCTTACTAATCCCTGTTGGTAAAACTAACACCACACTTTAAACAAAAACTTTCTCTGTCTTTCTTTTTGTGTGAATTTTCTTTGAAAATCTACTCTTTGGTCTCCAGCTCTTCAGTTTCAGTGTCTGTATGATAAGAAAGAGGAGACACTCACTCAACTTTAATAATGCTCGAGGTGCATCACTCAGACAGTCCGTCTTTGTGAATAATACTTGTGTCATTGATAATGCTAAAGGTTATTGCCATGCTTGACCGCGAGTTTAAATTACCTGCCTCCCTGCCTGAGACTTATCTGAAAAGAGCATGGGTGTTATAAGTCACACTTTTTCCTGGTGACATTTGGCCCTCTGCTGATTTGATAGACCATCACCTTCTAGGCAGTGCTGACATTGCTCAGTATCATTTACAAATGGGGAATTTCCTCAGACAGACTGTGAAAGACATTCACATGTTTAATTCAGAGCATTACAGTGTGAGAATTGATATCTGTTTGAATTCAGTCTAAAACACAGAAGAGCAAAAATGTTGAATAAAGTCATTCTTTTTGTTTTCTTTGGGCACAAAAAAATATTCGATTTTAACAATTTTAACAATTTTAATGATCTTCTTGAACGTCTTGAACATGGTAGTTGTGTTGCTGTCTATGCAGGGTCAGAAAGCTCTCGGATTTCATAAAAAAATATCTGAATTTGTGTGCCCAAGATGAACGAAGGTCTTACGGGTTTGGAACGACAAGTGAGTAATTATTTAGAGAATTTTCATTTTTGGGTGAACTATTAGATTGTCTGAGACTGTGTGATTTGTCATAATTGTAAATCTAGTGTATAAACTGTATCCAACATAATCTTAATGCCTGGTAGGAAACCGTCTCAGGTTACGAATGTTACCCTGGTTCCCTGAGGGAACGAGACACTGCGTCATCAACGCTATGGGGAACGCCATTGGCGAGCCTCTCTCTGAACGTAGTCTTCAACCAATGAAATGACGGGAGTGACGTCACCGGGGCGGTGACGTAAGCGACCAGGAAGTATAAAGCACGTGCGTTTTAAACCGGCGTCAGCTTCCAGGAATGAAGCGATGCGCGGCAGGAATGCGGGAATTATGGTCCATGACGCAGTGTCTCTCGTTCCCTCAGGGAACCAGGGTTACATTCGTAACCTGAGACGTTCCCTTCCGGGAACTCGAACTGCGTCATCAACGCTATGGGGAACGAGATACCCATGCCCCCATGATTCCAAATCCCTGCCTAGTGTCTGTGTTGCTAGGAGGGAAGGAAAGCGTTGAGTCTGGTGAGTCAGGCCAGAATACTGAAGGTCCCCTCCTGGGGATACCAGGATGTGGAAGGTAGTACACCTCTGTCTGGGGAACCGCCAGAACAAGAGGGCACTGCCTAAGAATACTTACCTGTCCAGGGCACCGGAGGATCTCCGCCTGGGGAAATTGCCAGGATGCGAGTGGTATTACACCTCTGTCTGGGGAAACTGCCAGAGCGAGAGGGAGAATAGGCCTTGGTCTGGTCATACCAGAACCAGAGGGAGAATAGACCTTGGTCTAGTATTGAACTAGAACCAGAGGGAGAACCTGCCTCGGCCCTCGGGCACACGAGGAGAAGTGATACACCTCTGTCTGCTCTACAGCCAGACCAAGAGGGAAAAATTGTACCTCGGCCCTCAGGCCCAGAGGATAGAGTAATATACCTTTGTCTGGTCACTGCCAGAACAAGAGGGAGATGAACCTTGGTCTAGTATTGAACTAGAACCAGAGGGGGAACCTGCCTCGGCCCTCGGGCACACGAGGAGAAGTGATACACCTCTGTCTGCTCTACAGCCAGACCAAGAGGGAAAAATTGTACCTCGGCCCTCAGGCCCACGAGGATAGGAGTAATGTACCTTTGTCTGGTCACTACCAGAACAAGAGAGAGAATAAACCTTGGTCTAGTATAGAACTAGAACCAGAGGGAGAACCTGCCTTGGCCCTCGGGCACATGAGGAGAGGTGATACACATCTGTCTGCTCCTCAGCCAGACCAAGAGGGAGAAATTGTACCTCGGCACTCAGGCCCACGAGTGTAGAGTAATATACCTTTGTCTGGTCATGCCCAGAGCAAGAGGGAATAAGCCTACCTCGGCCCTCAGGCACGCGAGGATAGGATGCTGCACCTCTGTCTGCACTTCAGCCAGACCAAGAGGGAGATAGTGTACCTCGGCGCTCAGGCCCACGAGGATAGAGTAATATACCTTTGTCTGGTCACACCCAGAGCAAGAGGGAATAAGCCTACCTCGGCCCTCAGGCACACAAGGATAGAAAACCACACCTCTGTCTGCTCTCCAGCCAGACCAAGAGGGAGATAGTAAACCTCGGCCCGCAGGCGCACAAGGAATACTATATCTGTCAATCAAGGACAGTGGAGCCTGGAGTGGCTCTCAGGTCTAGCTCGTAGAACCTGACAAATGTTAAAGGTGAGGACCAACCCGCCGCACTGCAGATGTCCTGAATGGGGACACCTTCTGCCAGAGCTTTAGAGGCCGCCAAGCCTCGGGTAGAATGAGCCTTGACCTCCAAGGGTGATGGCAGGCCAGAGGACTCATAGGCAGTAGAAATGGCATCTATGATCCATCTACTGATAGTAGGTTTTGAAGCAGGGCACCCCCTCTTAGGGGGACCGTAACAAACCAACAATTGCTCTGATTTACGCCACATGGCAGCTCTGTGGACATATGTGTCGAGTGCTCGCACTGGACACATACAATTATACTTCCGATGGTCGTGCTCCACGAATGGAGGAGGATAAAAGGCCTGGAGAATGACCGGCTGCGGTACCACTGTCGGAACCTTCGGGACATACCCCGCTCTAGGGTAGAGAAAGGCTTTGGCCATGCCAGGCGCAAAGTCAATACAGGAAGGGGCCACAGAAAGGGCCTGAAGGTCACCTACTCTCCTCAGAGAAGTAAACGCGAGCAGCAGTGCAGTCTTAATGGTCAGATGGCGGTCCGAAATCTTCTCTATAGGTTCAAATGGAGGCCTACAGAGGGCTTCAAGGACCACAGCGAGGTCCCACGTGGGGACCTTCGTTCTCACTCGAGGCCTCAACCTGAGTGCAACACGGAGGAAACGTATGACCAAGGGGTTTCTACCCACTGACAGGCCACCGAGAGGGGCGTGGTAGGCCGATAATGCCGCCACGTACACCTTCAGGGTGGAGTGGGCCAGCCCTGCGGAAAAACGAGACTGCAGGAAGTCCAGCACTGTACCTATTGGGCAGTGAACTGGGTCTAATTGGTGCTGGTTACACCATGCAGTAAACAGCTTCCACTTAAGGCCATAGAGTTTCCTCGTAGAGGGAGCTCTGGAATGAAGGATGGTCTCAGCAACCTCGGTTGAGAGACCAGCCTCTAGGAGTTGTGCCCCCTCAGGGGCCACACCCATAGTTTCCACATCTCCGGGCGGGGGTGAAAAATTGAACCCCTGGCCTGGGAGAGGAGGTCCCTCCTGACGGGAATCTCCCATGGAGAGCCGTCGAGGAGGGTGATTATGTCCGAGAACCATGCTCGGGCCGGCCAGTACGGGGCTACTAGTAGTAGCCATACTCCATACCGGCGTACACGTTCCAGAACTGGAGGCACTAGAGAGTACCAGAGGGGACATTGCGATGTCTCTCGAGTCGCAAAGAGGTCCACCTGAGCCTGGCCAAACACTCTCCAAATCTGCTTCACTACGTCTGGGTGAAGCATCCATTCCCCGGGCCTCGGCCCCTGTCTCGACAGGATGTCTGCTCCCACGTTCATACATCCAGGGATGTGTACTGCTCTGAGTGAGAGGAGCTTTCCCTGTGCCCACAGGAGGATCTGGTATGCCAGCTTGTACAAGGGGTGTGAGCGCAGTCCCCCCTGGTGGTTGATGTAATAAACGACCGCAGTGCTGTCGGTGCGAACGAGCACATGACGGTGTCTCAGGTCTGGGAGAAAGTGCTTTAAGGCCTGAAACACGGCCAGCATCTCCAGGCAGTTTATGTGCCAGGATCGCTGATGGTTGCTCCACAGACCGCGGGCCGAGCGGCCACTCATGACCGCTCCCCAGCCGGTGAGGGAGGTATCTGTCGCTAGCGTGACATGGCGACAAGGAGCTCCCAGCACCGGGCCCTGAGACAGAAACCAAGGTTTTTTTCCACATAGCTAAGGCACGTAGGCATCGCCGCGTGACCTTGATTTTGCGGAATGGGTTTCCCCTCGGGGAGAACCCCTTGATTTTGAGCCACCACTGTAGTGGCCTCATGTACAGCAGTCCAAGGGGTATCACGTTGGATGCAGCTGCCATAAGGCCTAACAGTACTTGGGACTGTTTGACAGTGAGTGACAGGCCTAGCTTGACCGCAGAGGCTGCAATAAGGATCGACTCGATCCGAGCAGGTGACATACGTGCCTGCATCGTGGTCGAATCCCATACAACACCTAGATAAGTGGTTCTCTGTAGTGGAGACAGCACACTTTTCTTGGCGTTGAGCCTCAAACCCAGTTCTTTCATATGAGCGAGAACAACACCTCGGTGCTGAACCGCTAATTGTTCTGAGCTGGCTAAAATCAGCCAGTCGTCTATGTAGTTGAGTATGCGGATGCCCTGGAGTCGCAATGGAGCCAGGGCAGCATCCACACACTTCGTGAAAGTGCGGGGTGAGAGTGCTAGGCCGAAAGGAAGAACTCTGTATTGGTAAGCTTCGCCCCTGAAAGCAAACCTCAGAAACTTCCTGTGTTGAGGAAGGATGGAGACGTGGAAATACGCGTCTTTTAGATCTATCGTGACAAACCAGTCCTCAGACCTGATTTGAGACACGACTTGACTGACAGTCAACATTTTGAACTTCAGTTTCTTGACGGAACGGTTCAACCGTCTGAGATCTAATATGGGCCTCAGCCCTCCATCCTTCTTTGGAACAATGAAGTACCGGCTGTAAAACCCGGCTTCTCTGAGTGACGGAGGGACCACCTCGATGGCCTCCTTCCTTAGCAGAGAATTTACTTCTTGCTCCATAACCAGACCCTGCTCGGGGCTCACCACCGTAGGAAAGACCCCTTCGAAAGGCGGCGGCGGAGCACCGAATTGGATGTAATATCCTTTTTCTATAGTACGCAGGACCCATGTAGATACATTTGGCAGTAGTTTCCACGCTGCCAGAAAGTCTACTAAGGGAACCAGCCTCTTGAGGCTGGCCTCTGGTGTTACCAGAGATATTAATTCGGTGCCCTGTAACAGCAAGCTGGCAGGGAACACCTGAACTAACTTTTCTGAGGACCCCCGTGGGGGTGGCAAACCCTCTAGCTCCGCTACGTTTCCGGGCGGAGGCACTAGAGGATGATGTTCGCGGGAGACTGCCGCGCCCTGTAACACTGGCAGGGTTGGCTGACAGATCTCCTGAGGGTCTCGAGGCCGAACGGGTACCAAGAACCTTGGTGTCACCCGCTCCACCCCGAGAGGGGCTACCCTCATCGGCCCGAAGCCACAGCAGTCAGGGCCAGTTGGATCGAGGACCTCTTTGACTGAAGCACGACCCTCAGATCGGGCTTCGTCTTGGAGGTCCCCGCCCTGGAGCGTTGCCGACCTCCTCTTTTGGGTCTCCCTGTACGAGGAGCTGGCACACGGTTGGGGCTGCTCCCGTCCAGCAGCCCCAGAGGAGTAGACATGGCGGGGGAGGTATTTTTGGAAGGCTGCCGCCTGCTTCTTAGCCTCCTGGTGCCTGTCGACGACCTCATTGACTGAGTCGCCGAACAGCCCAGAAGGCTGAAGTGGAGCGTCCATAAGGAGGACCCTGTCTTTATCCTTCATAGAGGACAGGGTCAGCCACAAGTGTCTCTCCGCCGCCACCAGGGCTGCCATAGACCGCCCAACAGCGTGGGCGGTCTCCTTGGTGGCGCGGAGAGCAAGATCAGCTGTGCTGCGCATCTCCGAAACATTCACCTCCCGATCGTCGTCTAACTCCTTCAGCAGGTCGGCCTGGTAAGCTTGCAGAATGGACATAGTGTGCAAGCATGCACCGGCCTGACCTGCTGCCGTGTACCCCTTGCCCAGCAAGCCTGAAGTTACTCTTAACGGCTTGGTGGGCAAGGAAGGAGCCTTCAATGATGATGCCAAATCAGGTGACAGATAGCCCGCGAGCGTCTGTTCTACCTGTGGCATCATCTTATAGCCACTCTCCTCTAGCCCCCCGACGTTCCCATAGTAGTCGGAGGAAGGGACAAAGAGGCGGGCTGAAAGTGGTTTTTCCCAAGACTTCGACACCTCAGTGTGGAGGTCAGGGAAAAACGGAAGGCTCCTTCTTTGGACTGGTGACTTTGCCCACAGGAAGCGCTCATCGAGTTTGCTTCGCTGCGGTTCATCAGATTGTTGAGCGGGCCAGTTGATATTTAGTTTCTCAACTGCCCGAGTCACCACTTCCAAGAGCTCCTCGTATTTTGGGGACCGGGGGAGCGGTTGTGCAACTTCATCAACGCTCTCCACATCAACTTCCTCGGAGGAAGATAGGAGAAGCGTTGAGACCTCTTCCTGGTAGGAAGGAACCGCAGCGCGGGCTTCCTCATCCAGCAAGAGATCGTCCGATCTGTTAGGAGAGGAGGTAGATAGGGGATCACCCGTCTCCATTCCCTCTAACAGATCGAGCTGCGAACCCCACGAGTGCAGCCGACGCTCCGCCTCAGTGGAAGCAGGGCCAGACCCGCGAGGAACGCTGGTGAGAGCTCCCTCCTCGAAGAGAGCCCTCCGAAAGCGAAGCACCCGCAGTGGAAGACGCTCACACTGCGGACAGCCAGCCCCCTCGAGGGCTGACTGAGCGTGCTCCGCTCCCAAGCAGACCACACACAGAACGTGTGTATCCCCACCAACAATAAAACGTTGGCAGGGAGGGACACACGCTCTGTGGGGCTGCTCAACCGCTTTCTTAAATAAATGTTTCTTTCCCCCTTTAGCTGACATATCTGTTCAAATAAAAGCTGTGCAAACTGGCACAAAAAACAACAGATATGTAGACAGACAGACAGAGAGCGCTTCGCTGAATGACAGAAGCTGACGCCGGTTTGAAACACTCGTGCTTTATACTTCCTGGTCGCTTACGTCACCGCCCCGGTGACGTCACTCCCGTCATTTCATTGGTTGAAGACTACGTTCAGAGAGAGGCTCGCTAATGGCGTTCCCCATAGCGTTGATGACGCAGTTCGAGTTCCCGGAAGGGAACAAAACATGTCGGTGGACTGTTAAACAGTATACTTGTGCACTCTGATATGAGTTACACGTAATCTGTCTTGAAGTCTAAAACTTCCAACAGGGAGGCTGAAATTACCAGCATGAAATATGCATAAGATACTTTAATATGTTCTGGCTTGTTTTCAAAGTTAGGTAAAAAATATCCACTCAAGTCAGGTGGGAGTCAATATTTCATGAGAGTAGCCCAGAATGACCTGGCATCCCTGGTATGTTGTATAACAAGCACCTGGTGGGATGAATTCAAAAGAGAAAGGGAGAAATGGAAATACAACCCCTCCGGAAAACATTGCAATGTTCTAAAGCCCTGTTATAGTACTTTTCTCTTTTTATCCTTGAAAATGGCTTAGGTGGATGTGAGCACTGGGGCTGTATTCAGACTGAAGCATACATGGCATCCATTTTGGCTTGTGAATTATGGTTCATTTAGGTTATGACTTTGTTTGAGGGCCTAACACCTTTGCTCTGCTCAAAAACCCAGTGAGCTGCACAACAGACTCAACTCACAGCTGAGTTCAAAAGTGTTTGCCATTAACATGTTGTAAGCTAACAACATGATACTGTACATGAAAACTGGTGTAGAAACAATTTTCACTTAGAGATTGCTAGCTTTCAATGCAATTAAATGTGAAAGTAAATTAAATTAAAAGTAGAAAGACTGAAATGTAATCTTTATTTACAGCTTCTAAAATAATTTGTTATTTTAGTTTTGTTAGTGCTATTTATATCCAACTTTTTTTTTTCCCCTTAAGAGTGGGCACGGCCATTTGTAAATGTAATGTGTCTTGCTTCCGGTCTCATCAACTTCCAGCTGTTTTTAGCTGTACAAAACAGCTTACTTCCACATCTAAAAATTAAGATGGATACTATTATTGTATTTATTTATTTATTTATATTTAGAAAAACATTTAACACAACCAGCTGGGTCAAAATAACCCAGCATGTGTTCTTTCCAATATTTACCCAGCACTGGGTTGCCAAATGACCCAAACTGGGTTGTTTTTAACCCAGCACTTTTTAGAGTTAGAGACGAAAATAATCATGCGAAACGACCGCTGCTGCCACATTTTGGGCATCTCATCCTTGAATGTTGTGTTGCATAAAATAATATAATTTACAGCACAGTAAAAACTTTATAGATATAAACAAATACAAACCTTTATTTCGCTGAAGAAGTGCACCAATTAGGGGGCGCTGAGAACCGCTTTAGAGGACACAAAAAGCCTGCACCTTGCTGGGTTGTTTTGTCGGAGGGAGGGGTACACTGTAAAAAAAAAAAAAAAAACACAATTTGTTAAGTAAACTTAAAATTGTTTGTTACCCTGCAGCCTTAAAATTTTTAATTGAATCAATTCAAATATCTAAGTTGTCATTTAGTACAACTTTTTTGAGTTGACTGAACTTAAAATTATAAGGCAGCCAGGTAATTATTTTCAGTTGATTCAACAAATTGTTTTTTACAGTGTAGGGGTGTGTAGTTACAACCACTAACCGAGAATATGACCCAACAAGCTCAACCCAGTGTTTGGGTAGAAAAAATAACCCAGCATTTTTTTTAGAGCTGGGATCTCGAAACTTGGTCCTGGAGGGCCAGTGTCCTGCAGAGTTTAGCTCCAACCCTAATTAAACACAAATGAACCAGCTAATCACGGTCTTATTAGGCATACTAAAAACTTCCAGGCAGGTGTGTTGAGGCTAAACTCTGCAGGACACTGGCCCTCCAGGACCAAGTTTGGAGACCCCTGTTTTAGAGTGTATAAATAATACATTTATATTTCTGTTCAATAGTCTTGTCTGGCATTTAGTGGATCTTTTTCACTGACCTCATTGCAGGGCATTCTGGGATTGTCTTATACATTAAAGACACAAGGAATTCTGCCAAAACAAGGTATTTTAAAAGACAGAATAATGATTACATTTTGAAACATTTGGGACTGTGTCAATGATGTCTAAAAATGCTGTCAAAGTTGGCAGCTCACTAGATTTTGGAACAGAGCTGGTGCCGCTGGTTTAATTCTGCATGCATGCTTATGGAGTATATATAATGCATACTAAAAATAAATTAGGTCAGTTGAAAAAATCACTTCAGCTCTCACTGGCTGAAAATATACTGAACATGTGCAATGGCTTCTAGAAGAACCAGTAACAAACCAATTTATCTCAATCTGTCCTATAAGGTCAGTCACCTTCAAAACGTTGTCAATTTCCCATGACATTTCTTGCTATTTCATGTGTAATTTAGAAGACAGATAAAATCTATTTTTTTTAGAGAGAGAGAGAAATTTGGAGTGAGTCGAAATAATTTGGAGTCAAAAATAACACTAGTGGTATGAGCTTCCTCCTTTGAAAAGTTGCCATGGGAACACTGATGAAGGTCATATCTATTCGTACACGGTCGTATCTATTCATCATGAAAAACAACTGGAAATTAATAACTGATAGGAACGATAAAGGTCATATTGTTTCACACAACAAAAGAATGGGCAAACTCAATTGTTAAAATATAGAATGGAATGTTTGCAGTTTCAACTACAAATGTTTTTGACACTTTTCTGAACTTAACTTGTTCAACTTCATTAGCCACTGCCATAATTAACTGTCAGCGGCTCCTCCGGGCCACCAAAAAAAAAGCATTTCTTGTAGCAGGCCTTAGGCTACATGATTAGATTTAAGCTATCAAAACTAAAAATAAATACAATCCTCAACTTACCACAAACTTTGTAAAGGTCAAAGCACTTTAAACAGAAACACCCGCATGCAAATGACCCTAATAACATGTATTTCTAATATGTTTAATTGAGCTCACTGGGACATGGATGGCACCTTTTACTGCCAGAAACTGCTCCAGTGGCACATCCTCCCTCACCACCCTTGATGGCGGACCAGTGCGGGGGTACACGGCTGTCCCACCGGTGGAGCGTGCGGTGGCGATGCAATTGTGTCCCGGCGCCGCTTCCACTTGGCGGGGCAACCCGTTGCTCCCCTCCCGGGCCTGTAGGCACTCGTCGGCTCTGATCGGCAGTGCCTACACGGCTTGTGGAGCTGCTGGTTCTGCCTTACATGCTATGGCGTTGCTACAGGTCCATCAGGCTCAGGCACTGAAGGATCTGTACGAGGGTGGGCACGACCCAGAAGTTCTACGGGAACTTCGTATCGCTACGGACCTCACGCTACATGTGACGAAGGTGACTGCGCGGTCTCTGGGTCGTGCGATGTCCACGATAGTGGTCCAAGAACACCATCTCTGGCTGTGTCTGGCTGACATGAGGGAAGCCGACACGATCAGGTTCCTAAATGCCCCCGTGTCCCAGACCGGCCTCTTCGTCGACGCGGTGGAGAACTTTGCCCAGCAGTTTTCTGCCGCACAGAAGCAGACTGAGGCCATCAGTCACATCCTGCCCCGTGCTCCCCTCCTGGGCATGTAGGCACTCGTCGGCTCTGATCGGCAGTGCCTACACGGCTTGTGGAGCTTCTGGTTCTGCCTTACACGCTATGACGTTGCTACAGGTCCATCAGGCTCAGGCACTGAAGGACCTGTACGAGGGTGGGCACGACCCGGAAGTTCTACGTGAAACTTCGTATAGCTACGGACCTCGCGCTACATGCGACGAAGGTGACCGCGCGGTCTCTGGGTCATGCAATGTCCACGATGGTGGTCCAGGAACGCCATCTCTGGCTGTGTCTGGCCGACATGAGGGAAGCCGACAAGATCAGGTTCCTAAATGCCCCCGTGGCCCAGACCGGCCTCTTCGTTGACGCGGTGGAGAACTTTGCCCAGCAGTTTTCTGCCGCACAGAAGCAGACTGAGGCCATCCTGCCCCGGCGCGCTCCTGCTACTGCTTCCACCCGGCCGTAAGCGGCACCTCAGTCTGCTCGTCGCAGAGGGCGGCTACCTGCTTCCGCCCCCGCTCCACAGCAGCCAGTGCAGCAGCCCTCACAACGGCGCCGTGGAGCCAGTCGCAGGGCGCCCGCCCCGCCCGTCCAGGCTCCCACCAAGACCAGTAGGAAGCGCAAGAACAAGCGACCCTGAGACGGGCGACCCAGAGATGGAGGAAGCTGCTCTTCGGGAGGTGGTGAACGCAGGCCCGAGTGGAGAATCTTTTGTTTCTTTTTTCCCCGTCATCGGCCTCACGGCCGGTGACACCCAAATTTTCAATAAAAGAGCAATTTCCTTTATCTCTGGATCCCCAGAGGGGACAGCGGATGTTGTACGGGTCAACCCCAGGCCTCATTCCCTCTCCCCTCTCTCCAGCGAACGGCACTGGGTGGGTGGTTGGAGAGTGCTATAGAACGGACTACTCACACATCAGCTGCCAGAACGCAGGTAAATGTCTCGCACACACTACACACAGACACACTGACCCCGCTTTGGACCGGCACCGAGACACCCTGCGTTCCCCTTCGCTGCCCCCCATGGATACGTCAGTGGTCCCATTGATCCCGCTTGTACGCTGTCTGGGAGCCTGGCTAGTGCTTGCCAGCCCGTCTTGCTGGCTCCTCCGGACCATCAGACTCACCTATGCGATTCAGTTCGCCCGGCGTCCTCCCAGGTTCAGGGGCATCCACTTCACTACAGTGAAAGCAGCAGACGACCCTTTCCTGCATGCAGAGATTGCTACCTTGCTGGCGAAGGAAGCGATAGAGCCGGTCCCTCCAGCCGATATGAGCACAGGGTTTTACAGCCCTTACTTCATAGTACCCAAAAAAGGCGGTGGGTTACGACCGATCTTGGTTCTGCGCGTCCTGAACCGAGCTCTTCACAGGCTACCGTTCAAGATGCTCACACAGAAACACATCTTCAGATGTGTCCGTCCCCAGGATTGGTTTGCAGCGATCGACCTGAAGGATGCGTACTTCCATGTTTCGATCCTTCCGCGCCACAGGTCATTCCTGCGGTTTACGTTCGAAGGCAGAGCATATCAGTACAAGGTCCTGCCCTTCGGGCTGTCCCTCTCGCCCCGTGTCTTCACGAAAGTCGCGGAAGCGGCCCTTGTTCCCCTCAAAGAACAGGGCGTTCGTATTCTCAACTACCTCGACGACTGGCTGATACTAGCACAGACTCGAGATCAGTTGTGCGAACACAGGGACCTGGTGTTGACACACCTCACCCGTTTGGGCTTTCAGGTCAACTGGGAAAAGAGAAAACTCTCCCCTACGCAGAGGATCTCTTTTCTCTGTATGGAACTGGACTCGGTCAGTCAAACAGAACGCCTTACCCAAGAGCGTGCTCAGTCGGTGCTGAACTGCTTGAATACGTTCAAGAGCAGGAAAGTGGTTCCACTGAAACCGTTTCAGAGGCTCCTGGGGCATATGGCAGCAGCCGCGGCAGTTACACCGCTTGGACTGCTCCATATGAGACCACTTCAGCACTGGCTCCATGGCCGAGTCCCGAGGAGAGCATGGCAGTGCGGCACTCACCGGGTCAAAGTAACCTCGGCCTGTCGCCAAACCTTCACTCCGTGGTCAGACCTGACTTTTCTTTGGGCAGGAGTACCCTTAGAACAGGTCTCTAGGCATGCTGTGGTACACACGGATGCCTCCACCACCGGCTGGGGGGGCCACGTACGTACAACGGGCAGGCAGTGTCGGGGGTTTGGACGGGCCCTCAGCTACACTGGCACATCAACTGCCTAGAGCTGCTAGCAGTACGTCTTGCCTTGAACCGTCTCAAAGGGCGCCTACGAGGCAAACACGTGGTGGTCCGTACAGACAACACTGCGACCGTTGCGTACATCAACCGACAAGGTGGTCTACGCTCCCATTGCATGTCACAGCTCGCCCGTATTCTCCTCCTTTGGAGTCAGAAGCATCTGAGGTTGCTTCGTGCCATTCATATTCTGGGTTTGCTCAACCGTGCAGCCGACGAGCTCTCACGAGCTGCACTTCCCAGAGAGTGGAGACTCCACCCCCAGACGGTCCAGCTGATTTGGAGACGTTTCAGGGAAGCTCAGGTAGACCTGTTTGCTTCTCCGGAGACGTCCCACTGCCAGTTGTTCTACTCCCTGACCGAGGGTACTCTCGGCACGGATGCCCTGGCCTGCAGCTGGCCGCGGGGTCTGCGCAAATATGCATTTCCCACAGTGAGCCTTCTCGCACAGACACTGTGCAAGATCAGGGAGGACGAGGAGCAGGTCCTGCTAGTAGCACCCTACTGGCCCACTCAGACCTGGTTCTCGGAACTAATGCTCCTCGTGACAGCCCCTCCCTGGCAGATTCATTTGAGGAAGGATCTACTGACTCAGAGACGGGGCACCTTGTGGCACCCGCGTCCAGACCTCTGGAAACTACATGTCTGGTCCCTGGACGGGACGCGGAGGTTCTAGGTGATCTACCCCAAGGAGTGGTAGACACCATCACTTCGGCGAGAGCTGTATCCACGAGACATGCTTACGCCTTGAAGTGGAACCTGTTCGTTGAATGGGCCTTCTCTCGAAATGAGGACCCCAAAGATGCCAGATCGGAGTCGTGCTTACCTTCCTGCAGCAAGGGTTGGAGTGTAGGCTGTCTCCCTCCACCCTAAAGGTCTATGTGGCCGCTATCTCTGCGAACCATGACCCCATAGATGGAAGGTCGGTGGGTAAGCACGACTTGGTCATCAGGTTTCTTAGGGGAGCGAGGAAGTTAAATCCTCCTAGGCCCCCCTCCATACCCTCTTGGGACCTGTCTCTGGTGCTCACAGCACTACAGCGGGTCCCCTATGAGCCTTTGCAGTCAGTCGAGCTGAAGTATCTCTCTATGAAGACTCTGCTCCTGCTTGCACTGGCCTCCATCAAGAGGGTAGGGGACCTGCAGGCTTTTTCGGTCGACGATTCGTGCCTTCAGTTCGGGCCAGCAGATTCTCAGGTAACCCTGAGGCCCCGGCCTGGCTATGTGCCCAAGGTTCCCACTACTCCCTTTAGGGATCAAGTGGTGAGCCTGCAAGCGCTGCCCCCGGAGGAGGCTGACCCAGCCCTAGCTTTGCTTTGTTCTGTCCGACCATTAAGATGCTACGTTGACCGGACGCAAAGCTTCAGGACCTCAGACTAGCTCTTTATTTGTCACGGAGGACGGCAGAAGGGGAATGCCGTCTCCAAGCAGAGGATGGCTCACTGGATAGTGGATGCCATCGCCCTGGCTTATCAGGCTCAGGACGTGCCCTGCCCGCTCAGGTTGAGAGCTCACTCAACTAGAAGTGTTGCATCCTCCTGGGCGCTGGCTCGTGGCACCTCGCTATCTGACATTTGTAGAGCTGCGGGCTGGGCGACCCCCAACGCGTTCGCTAGATTTTATAGCCTTCGTGTAGACCCAGTCTCCTCCTGTGTTCTCACCTCAAACGGGTAAAAACACAGAATGGCACTGGCTCGGGTTGGCTTGTTATCTTCTCCAGAGTGTCCACATGGTAGACCCTGTTGAGTTCCTCCTTCCCCAGCACCAGATGTGGTGGAACGTCTAGGCGCCAGGCCCTCTCTCGATGAATCCTTCAGAACTGATAGAAGGCTCGGGATAACATGAGAGACTTAAGTGAATCCCATATATCTTCCACGGTACCCGTGAGGCCGTGTTTCCCCAGTAGACCATCTACCATAATCACGAGGGTTCAATCACCTCCAATCTTCCATATGTCCTAGTATGAACCATATGCGTATTGCGTATTGCTATGTTATACAGTGACTGGTCTTCCTGGTTCCTGCCTCCGTTCCCTCCTTCAGGTGATATGGATTATGGCTATGTTGTGTTTTTGGTGTCTTTTATGGTTCTATTGGATTACGGTGCACAAATAAAATTGACTCCTTTTGTAATTATGTTGCATTTTTGGTGTATTTTATGGTTCTATCGGTGATCTGGAATATGACGCACAAATAAAAGTAACTCCTTTTGCAATTCTGTTGCATTTTTTGTGTATTTAATTGTTCTATTAGTGATTTGGATTACGGCACACAAATAAAATTGACTCCTTTTATAATTATGTTGCGTTTTTGGTGTATTTTATGGTTCTATTGGTGATTTGGATTATGACGCACAAATCAAATTAACTCCTTTTGTAATTAAGTTGTGTTTTTGGTGTATTTTATGGTGCTATGTTGCATTTTTGGTGCATTTTATAGTTCTATTGGTGATTTGGATTTCGGCGCACAAATAAAATTGACTCCTTTTGTAATTATGTTGCATTTTTGGTGTATTTTATGGTTTTAGTGGTGATTTGGATTACAGCTATGTTGCATTCGACAGAATGCAAAGTCACATTTTTAGTCACACATAACATACAGTGAGGTCAATAAGTATTCGATCACCACTGTGATTTTGCAAGTTCTCTTACTTAGAAATCATGGAGGGGACTACAATTTTCAGCATAGGTGCATTTCCACTGTGAGAGACAGAATCTAAAAATAAAAATCCGGAAATCACATTGTATGATTTTTTAACAATTTATATGTGAATTACTGTGTCAAATAAGTATTTGATCACTTGAGTCCAAAAATTTTAATATTTGGTACAGAAGCCTTTGTCAACAATTACAGAGGTCAAACGGTTCCTGTAGTTCTTCACCAGGTTTGCACACACTGCAGGAGGGATTTTGGCCCACTCCTCCATACAGATCTTCTCTAGATCTGTCAGGTTTCGGGGCTGTCGCTGAGCAACACGGAGTTTCAGCTCCCTCCAAAGATTTTCTATTGGATTTAGTTCTGGAGACTGGCTAGGCCACTCCAGAACCTTGATATGCTTCTTACGGAGTCACTCCTTGGTTTACCTGACTGTGTGCTTTGGGTCATTGTCATGTTGGAAGACCCAGCCACGATCCATCTTTAATTCTCTGACTGAGGGAAGGAGGTTTTTGCCCAATATGTCACAATACATGGCCCCGTTCATCCTCTCCTTAATACAGTGCAGTCGCCCTGTCCCCTGTGCAGAAAAACACCCCCAGAGCATGATGCTTCCAGCCCCATGCTTCACTGTAGGTATGGTATTATTGGGATGATACTCATCATTCTTCTTCCTCCGAACACGGCGAATGGAGTTAAGACCAATAAGTTCTATTTTGATCTCATCTGACCACAGGACTTTCTCCCATGACTCCTCTGGATCATCCAGATGGTCCCTGGCAAACTTCAGACTGGCCTGGACATGGGCTGACTTAAGCAGGGGAATCTTCTGTGCGATGCAAGATTTTAAACCATGACGTCTTAGTGTATTACTGATAGCCTTGAAAACGATGGTCCCAGCTCTCTTCACTGCATTGACCAGCTCCTCCCGTGTAGTTCTGGGCTGATTCTTCACCATTCTTAGCATCATTGATACCCCACGAGGAGAGATCTTCCGTGGGGCCCCAGTCCGAGGGACATTGACATCATTAGCCTCTTCCTTTTTCTGACAATTGCTCCAACAGTTGTTCTTTTTTCACCAAGCTGCTTGGCAATTGCCCCATAGCCCTTTCCAGCTTTGTGAAGGTCTACAATTTTGTTTCTTGTGTCTTTTGACAGCTCTTTGGTTTTGCCCATGTTGCTACTTAGACTTTGGCTGATTGTGGGGTGCACAGGTGTCTTTATGACAGCTAACAACCTCAAACAGGTGCTACTAATTTAGAATCATGAGTGTAGCCGGACTATTTAAAAGCAAAATAACAGGTCTTTGAGGGTCAGAAATCTGGCTTATAAATAAAATAAATTGTTAAAAAATCATGCAATGTGATTTCTGGATTTTTATTTTTAGATTCTGTCTCTCACAGTGGAAATGCACCAATGCTGAAAATTGTAGACCCCTCCATGATTTCTAAGTAAAAGAACTTGCAAAATCACAGGGTGATCAAATACTTATTGACCTCACTGTATAATACAGCCTAGTTTCATTGTTTACACGTAGGTATTACATAGGTATTACGTAGGTATTACGTAATGTTTACAAGCACAAAACGTACATTTTTGTATGTTTTTATTGATGCTGAAACATAAAATGTTTGTATTTCAAAGTCTAAAACTTAAAAATTGCTACGTATTTTTAACCGAAAAATGTAAAATATTTACGAATCAGTTCGATTTTCCTGATTTAAAACCTGTTGTAAAATTTCTTGAAGTGGCAACTTTTGAATTTGTAACAAGTGCATCAGCGTGGGCTTTGATACTTACGGCCACTGCTCAGGATGGAGATGAAGATTGATAAATAAAGGCTTGGATTTGGTTCTGTTCCTCGCAGACGTATGAATTCTGAAGATTCGGATTACGGCGCACAAATTAAATTGATTCCTTTTGTAATTATGTTGCACTTTTGGTTTATTTTATAGTTCTAATGGTGATTTGGATTACAGTGCACAAATAAAATTTATTCCTTTTGTAATTATGTTGCAGTGTTGGTGTATTTTCTGGTTCTATTGTCAGTAATAGCATGTCGGAGAAAACGTCTTTTGCGTCCCAATGCAAACAAAGTCAATATTACATGATTTTTAGTGTTTAACATTTGTTTAACATTTTAAGTGTTTAACATTATGTATTCAAGTTGGCAGCAGAAATCACACAGAACAGAACAAAATGTTATTTCAATAATACAATAATTATTACAATAATAATAAAATGTGACCCTGGACCACAAAACCAGTCTTAAGTCGCTGGGGTATATTTGTAGCAATAGCCAAAAATACATTGTATGGGTCAAAATTATTGATTTTTCTTTTATGCCAAAAATCATTAGGAAATTGAGTAAAGATCATGTTCCATGAAGATTTTTTGCAAAATTCCTACTATAAATATATCAAAATGTAATTTTTGATTAGTAATATGCATTGTTAAGAACTTAATTTGGAGAACTTTAAAGGTGATTTTCTCAGTATTTTGATTTTTTTGCACCCTCAGATTCCAGATCTTCAAATAGATGTATCTCGGCCAAATATTGTCCTATCCTAACAAACCATACATCAATAGAAAGCTTATTTATTGAACTTTCAATTGCTGCATACATCTCAGTTTTGTAAAATTTAACCTTATGACTGGTTTTGTGGTCCAGGGTCACAAATGAATGCTGCTTTCAATATTCATAAGAATTCATTTGTAAGTCTATAAAGTTGTTCATACATAAATAATTAGCATTTTAGGTGACGTCAGTATGCCAGTATTGTACGTTTAGTTGCTGTAAATACTTGTTTTCTGAAGAATCATGAGACACTGAAAATTTGAATAATGCTTGCTAAAAATTCAGCTTTGTTAAAGTTACATTTGACAATATTACTGTTTTTACTTTTTTTATTTTAATCAAATAAATGCAGCCTTGGGTAGCATATGAGACAGAAATCTTTCTGACCTCAAACTTTTGTATTTAAACAGTTCGAAATGAAGTGTTTTGTTTAGTTCATTTCTGTTGATATTACATTTATAATAATTAATAATGGACCAAAATACTAAAGTCCCAACCTAATAAACAATCAGATACTCACTAGAACAAGAATTTTTCCGCCCCCTAATACCACCTGCAATCAAATAGCTACAGATTATTATTTTATTTTTTTTCCCACTACGTCTCAAATAATGTACTGGTTTTAACATATATATATATATTTTTTTTTTTTTTTTGAATTTGTATCATTAATGAACAGCAGAACAACAAACAACAGTTTTTATGAGGTTTTTAATTAGTCAATTACAATGTTGGCACCGTATTTTGGAATAAACCGCAGCAATTTTTGATTTGTGGTGAAGTAACCTTAGCATAATGATAGTGACACTAACTCCCATCAAGCTATGTTTTTCTCTACAATATTACCCAGGCTTCAAAGAGAACTACCCGATAAATGGCACTGGCTCCCATAATCAAAACAATTTACTCCTAAAATTGCTTGCGGATTGACATGCAGAAGCAACCCGTCTGTGATGTGAGCAAAATATATCCAGTATTAGCATCTGAAAAGCGCTGTAGTTGCCAGCCACCAGCAACTGGGCATTTGAGAGAGATGAGAGCTAGATTCAGTTCCTCAGCAGCAAGCTGATGAGATGTCACATCTCCACATGAATATTTATGAGGCTCGTGGTCGTGGGCGGCCTGGGAATATCACAGCGTTTTACACAAGAGTTGTGTGGCGTGTGACTTACTAGAGCGCTTATAGGATGACGTCACGTCTAATTCATTTCTCTAACAGCTGGAAGTGGTTTAAGGTGGGATGTCAAGTCTGTCCAGTGGGAATAACAGTATAAGAAATTCAGAACCCAGTGCTTTTGCCATTAACCTGACTCCCTGGAGGCTTAAAATAGGGTTAAAGCAAAACACTATTCCTCCTCATTAACACTTGATACTGAACTCTCGCTCTTACGAATTTTTACTGTAAAGGACAAAATAGCTCGGAATAAATGTTTTATTCATTATCATAGTAAATGTTTACATAAGTGAGACTTTAAGTGCTAATTAGGAATAATTTATATAAGAGAAGAGCTCAAATACTGCAGATAACTGCAACTATAACCCGCACCAAGACTACGTCAGATTATTTTATACTCTTATTATTATTACGACGTTTTATCTCACAATTCTGCCTTTTTTCTTAAAATTTGCCTGATACAAACTTGCAATTCTGACTTTTTTTTTTTATCAGAATTGAGATATAAACTCGCAACTGCAAGTTCTAAAGTCAGAATTGTGATATATAAACTCACAATTCTGACTTTTTTTTTCTTCTCAGAATCGCGTGATATAAACTCACAATGCCGAGAAATAAAGTCAGAATTGCAAGATAAAAACTCACAATTCTGCCTTTTTTTCTTGCAAATTACTTTTTTTTCTCCTCAGAAATGTGAGCTATAAACTCACAACTGGAATTTGTAAAACCCAATTTTGAAGGGTAAAAAGACTGGTACACTCTTAAACATAAAGTGCTTCACAATGCCATAGAAGAACCTTTTTGTCCAAATGGTTCCATAAAGAACCTTCAACATCTGAAGAATCTTTCTGTTTCACAAAAGGTTCTTTGTGGCGAAAAAAACGTTCTTCAGATTTTAAAAAGGTAAGAAAGAAATGGTTATTTAAACATGAAAATACTACACTCTTAAAAATGAAAGTGCTTTAAAAGGTTATTCACTGCAATGCCGTAGAAGAACCATTTTTCATTCCACAAAGAACCATTCAGTCAAAGGTTCTTTAAAGAACCATCTCTTTTTTGCCTTTTTATAATCTGAAGAACCTTCTTTTGCCACAAAAAAAACCTTTTGTAAAACAGAAAGGTTCTTCAAATGTTACAGGTTCTTTATGGAACCATCGTGAAGCACCTTTATTTCTAAGAGTGTACTACAACTAATCCAAATACTACTACAATCAATCTAAACTAAACTAACAAATATTAATAAATTTTTTTAGAGTTTTCTAGAATATTTAACACAAATAGTCTACAGTCCCATTTCAAGTTGAGTTTGCAGTAGCTTTTTAAAGACAAGACAATCTCAGACTGAAACAAATTAAACACCAAATGTGATTTGTCTCAAGAAGCAGGGAGAATGTCTAAAGACAAGCATTAAATCTAAACCTCATGCTTGGCACTATCCAGCAATGCCCGCCCGGTCCACAGATATACCCTTCCAGCCGGCACAGAGATAAGCAGAAGCATTTGCCCATATGAAGCAAATAGGTTCGTTGAGAAAATCAATACTGGATGCATTTGAATCTGTCTATTCTGTGGAGGTGTTTTCATCAAGCCACTTTGATGAAAGCAAAAGAACCAAATGAGAAAGAGGTCCTTGAAAAATATTTCCTCCTCCAAAGAGACTCATACAACATCAGCAAGTGCTTTTAATTTCAAACAATAATGCACTGAGAAAATGTGAGCTTTTTGGCCGTGTAAATCTTAACTGCATTTATCATAAAATATTTTTAAAGTCGAGTAATTAAAGTGGTAAATGATTAAATAAGCACATATTCTGTGCCATATATAAGACAGATCAATAAATCACTCTCTATTATAATGACCTGAAGTAATGATATGTAAAAAAAATAAAATAATTAAAACCATTACAACATTATATATGCATACTATGAACAGACTGCTCATGTTTGCAAATGAAGCCTTCCTGACGTATTCAAGACCTCATGGGTATATAAAAGACTGGCAAAGAGAATAAACACCCCGATATTATAATCCCATTCAAAATGCTAAGCAGATCTATTTAAACCATTTGCCCAACCTGACAAATCATATCCTTTACAAATTCCTACGTATAAATATTTTAAACATGCCAGCAGGAGATGATTACGGGTACAGCTTTAATGCAACGCAATTGCATTTGCTCGGAAAGCGTTCGCTCGTTGAAAATGTGGGGGTAGAATGAGAGGAGTTCCTGACCTTGGTGGATGTGCTTTGTGTCCATCAGTATTCCATTATGTTTGTGCTCCTATTTTTATGGTGATTGGAGGACATCAATCACATTTAAAATTCTAACAGTCTTGCCCACCACTGTGAGAACAAATGAAATGTCACAGGAATCTCATAGCGATCTTCTGGGGAACGTTGAGGCCAATGGATTCAGGGTAATGTGATGTACTATATATATATAGCCTGATACTCTAATGGTTCAGGAGCCTTTACATGGTATTTGCACCTTTACTAGTTGAATGGTAATGTGGAAAGACCATCAAACATCCTGCTTCTGTTGTACAGCAAATGTTATCAGTCTTTTGAATGCGTATAATGCACCAATGCATTACACGGAGATCATTGCATATGCTTAAAGTTCGAGAGCATATGCATATACATACACAAAAGCATGATGTTGATGGATGAGATGACCCTATAAGATGACATTTCATCATTTACATGCCATCAGTAATTCAAAAAAGGTATTTTCCCAATGCAGACAGAATATCAAAGGAGTTTAACAGTATGCAATAAGGTCACCTTGCGATTTGCCATTGATCAGTGCCAGATTCGGTTTCAATTCCGGGTGAGACATTACTCTAAAGGACAATTATCATTCCTGAAGTGTGCAGTTAGGCTTTCAAAGATCCTTTGCTCATTCTGATTTCATCCCCATTGTTTAGCATGTACGAGGAAACATCTGCAATGCTGCTGCGACAGTCGGCGTGTTTGTCTTTCTGGGGGTTTTCATCAGCTCGTTATTTCGCCACGTCGATTGGTGATGGCCAGCCGTAGGTGAATTGAATGAGCGGACGGCCCAGTTCCTGGGCAGCAGGGTGAAAGACAGTTGGATGTGTTTTTAGAAGATGGACTACGACTCATACATGGCAGGTGAGCTCATGCTTAGCAGCAGACATTTCCCAGTGCTGAATGGCTCACAGATCTGCCTAAGGCTACTTGAATACAAATGGCATCTGCATCCTCTACTTTCCTCCTTCCCGTAGTGCACAATGTATGTTTTATTAGACTTTATACAGAATTAGCTGTCCAAGAAATGTGTGGGAGGAACCTACTGAACTGTAGCTTGCCATGCTTGTAACTTCAAGTAGTCAAAATACCATTTGGAAAAGTAGTTTGTTTTAGTACAAGGTACTACTTCAGTGAAACTTGTTTCAAATTATACAAATCAGATTAATTACTCACCTTCATGTCGTTCCAAACCCATAAGACCTTCGTTCATCTTTGGAACACATATCTTTGATGAAATCCGAGAGCTTTCTGACCCTGCATTGACAGCAACCACATTCAAGACCCTGAAAGGATTGTTAAAAGAAGAGTGTTACATCAGTGGTTCAACCGTAATTTTTATGAAGCTACGAGAATGCCTTTTGTGCACAAAGAAACTGTTTGTTTATTCAACAATTTCTTCTCTTCCATCTGGCAAACAACTGAGCTACTGTTACACTACCAAAAATGTATTTAAAAGTGTCTCTGTTTATAGTACATTCTGTTTATTTGCGACATACAGCAATTAGGAAAAGAGCTAATAATAAGTTCTATCTTGGCATACTCTGATACTTCAGATTTCGAGCAGAGGTTCCTCCCTGTCCTGGTGTGCATGGTGAATGAATCTGGCTGTATTGCTGGTCTTTGACTAAGGGAGATCCTTGAATCCGAATGTTGCTTTAGGCTGCGTCTCCAAGGTCTTATTAGATGGACTTTGTGAGAGATTTTGCCGTGCTGCAATACCCTGAATCCAATAGTATCAACAGTCCAATACATGTTTATGCGGATACAGAAACATTGCTTTAGGACAGAAGCCACAAATTGGCCACAGAATGCCAACAGTCGTTGAGACCACTGAAAATGCTTCTACAGTATTGTGTTTTTCAAATTTAAAGGGGGGATCGAATGTAGAATTAACTTTTACATGGTGTTTCATATAAAGCAGTGTGTGGCACTCCTTTGTTTAACCTCAAAAGCAGTCTCAAATACAACACAGGCTCATTGGAAATATGTGCCTCTATATACATTTCTGCAAACCTGAAAAAACTTACCCATATGTATGAATCACTGCTGTTTCCAGTTGAAATGAACACTAGAGGCAGTAAAACGTTTATTCCTTTTCACAAAAAGTATAATTTACATGCCTAATTTTCACACAATTACAACTGCAGAATATTACATTATCGCTACAAAACAATTTTAACATCCTGTGCGATTTGAAAATTGATTCTTTTGAATGTCGCATTTGTTAACTCTATCAGTTAGGTTAGGTTTGGTGTAGGGGCTATTTCCATCACGATAGAGCATTAACCTTTAGTGACACGCCCCGGATATTTGAATTCTGAACAGCTGCAATACGTATCTCAAGCAGCGTAATAAAAAAGTAAAGTACGTAATTACGGTGTTGCAGAAATGTATGTAGAGGCACATATTTCCAATGAGCCTGGGTTGCTTAATTATCAAGCTGTTTAGGTTTTCTGAGCAGTATGGCATCACATTGCTCAAGCCCCGCCCACAACCGCTGACGGACTGTCCCGTATTAGCATATTTCCACTCTTAGCCAGTTGTACGCTGTCCGCCATTTTCTCAGCATTCAAGCAGCTGTAGCGACAACGTCTCGCAATCAATGCAGGTGTTTTGTAGTTGAATGTACAAGTGAACATAAGAGTCCTAATTATCTCCTGGTATCAGAGTCACTGAGGACTGTGGTTTTGTTTTGTGAACCACCAAATACACAAAAAATGAAAGAAAGGGGCGGGGTGAGCAGTAGTTCATTATTATTTAAAGAGTCATGCACCGAAACAGGTCGCTGTGAACAGAGCTGTTTTTGACAAGGTAAAAAGGATGTTGTTTTACACCACCCCTGAGGAATTTTAACCAAAGTATGTTGCAGACAATTCATGAAGGCCCTAAAGAATCATACCAATTCGTGGAAAATGGCCTTTCAATGTCCAATTTAATACATTATATTATTACTATAACAGTTAGAGGAAAAGTTGAAATAAAACAATATCAGAACTGATCATGTTCTCCAGCACGATTTGAGATGAGGTCAAAGAGCATCTTATCAGAAGCAAGAACTTCTAAATTTCATGTACGGAGAAGTTCACACAGTCAATAATTCAGTAACAACAAATTTAACCTAGAAACTGTGGAGAATTTCCAGGTTTAAATTGAGGGGAGAAAATTCAGGATTTTCAATGTGTTCTCAGACAAAACACTTGTAAATAATATATAAATGTTCTGTTCATAGTTTATACAAAAATGTCAAGCAGCACAACTGTTTTCAACACTGATAATACTAAGGAAAACTTCAAATCAGCATATTAGAATGATTTCTGAAGGATCATGTGAGGATCACATTAAAACTGTGATCAAGCATCACATTTAAACGGTCTTCAAACTTTTGAACATTAGTGTATGTGTATATGTGCATACTTTATAAAATTTGCGAGTTTTTGAGCCCTCTAATCTCTACAGCTGACTTTCTGTTTGATCTTCTGTGGTTCATTACTAGTGCAATTTCCAACAGCAGAGAATCAGGCCAGTCCAAATCTACAGCTTATAATTGGGCCTCAACTATAGCTAGCCAGATGCGATATTACCCCACTGAATGAACAGCTCCTAATACCTCACTGCTTTTCTGAGACATGCTTTTTGATGACACTATTGGAACAAGCATCGTGCACAGATGCCTAGAGTAGTTTTAGTTTTCATACCAATTGCTGTGGAATGATGCCGTAATGATAGCACTGAACGAAAGCAGTGCTGTGCCCTGTATTTTTCAGCCTATCGGCTGTTTATCACAGTCAGCAGCCAGTGTCCACAAAACCAAATCCCATTCCTGTATACAGTGTAAGGTACACAACGTAAGCCCAGCAAACAATGTAAGGTGATCTAACGTGTGAAGCACTATAGTAAAAGGGTGACAAGATGGCTGATTTTATCGTGTAGTCACTGCAATGTCCCCCACGGTTTCAGACGTGTCCTTATTCTGTAGCCAGCTAGAGGCAATTATCTAAGCTTAGCCTCACGCTTACAATTTGCTCTTTTGGCATGTGCTGTTTCACCGTTTGCTTTCAATGTTTTCTAATTGTTGCAGAGAATGTGTCGCGCCAATACATTGGCACAATGTGCCGATGATATTGTAAGTTGTTATATGCCGTCTCATCTCTGGTGCGGCTGATTGTGATGCATGATGCATCAGCTAAATGCATCAACTGAAAGAGGTGGTTTGTCTGCACTGTTTCTCTGGTCAGCCCTGATTGCAGTGCTCTGTGAGTAAGAAGCATTGTACCGTCACCAACCTGTCTCCTCACCCCTGCAGCACAGACAGCCTCATATACCCACCCCACTGCTACCAAACATTAATACACTTGTAGCTGCTTCTGCAGTTGCTTTAACCTGTGAATTATGTGTAAAATATAGCGCTGAGTAAAATTGGTTACTAATTAATTGTGAGGAGAGTGTGAATAGGCTACCAACAAATGAATGAAAGAAAATCATACTCAATTTTTAAAATAAATTGAATGCGTTTTAAGTCTGTACCATTAAAAAAGTGGAAGGATATAAAGGGCATTTTCACAGGCTGGATGCAAAAACAGAATAAAGTCTGGTTTACAACCACTAAAAAACAAATTACCATTTTAAACTGGTTCTTTGTAGTGAATCAGAAACAAACAGCACAACCCGTGTAGTCCAATTCATGAAAAAAAAAAAAAAAAAAAAAAATACTTTTTAAACATTTTTCTTTTAGTGATTAAAAAAAAAGAACACAACCCATGTAGCCCAATTCATAAAAAAATTACTATTTTAAACTATTTTCTTTTAGTGAATCAAAAACATATAGTACAACCCATGTCCAATGTCCGATTTATGGTCAACAGACTTACATTTTTTTTCAATCGCTAACAAGCGCTTACCCATACTTTAGATACTTTTTCTAAACTCTTAACACAGACTCGCAACTACAAAACACAATTGGCCAAATGGATAATTTTCTTTTCAAAAATACATTTTGTTAAATATATACTAACTCTTCATTTCAAAACAGAACACATCTTTCTCTGCACACACTAACTTTACCAAAACACTGGAAACCTGACTCAAAATGAAATTATTCTGTCAAAGAATAACACTTGTTTTCACTTCACAAGGTACATGCAGTCAATCAAAGTACACCAGGTTTCAAAATACTGGCTATTGTTGACATTACAAAAACTGCATAGACTTTTTATGTTTCAGTTTTACAGGTATTTGCATGCAAAATATGCAATCCACCGTTTTGACACTAAATTTCTTGGTTGGGAACTATGTCCACATGTACAGTAATGTTCACATTCAAAAGCATTCCAGTAAAAAGCAAATATGTTTCTTTTTCTGTTTATTACAGGAGGTACAGTAGAAACACGGTATGATAGAACAGAAAAAGTTTTACAGTATTGCTTACAGTGAACAAAATATCCATGAAACACACAAGAGCATTCTGAAATTCCAATTCACTTCTTGGAATGTAATTGGATTTGGAATTGGAATGTCAGGAAACTGAATTGAAATCAAATAAATTCCATTAAATTCCACTTGAGTTACTAGTTTATAGTACATTAAATATTGTAAATCACATAAACAACAAACATATAAAAGAAATACAAAGTACTGTATGTTTAGTATGTTAAGCATGATCATTTCACATGCCAAATTTCAGGAAATGATGATAATTTGATGCAATAAAAAGTGAATGAAATACATGAATGAACATGACTAATTTTTTTTGTGAGTTGGTAATCATATATTGAATGTACAGTACATACAGAAACTTATCACCACTGTCATTCAATTAATTTTTTATTTACTTGCATTTGATCAACTCTATTTCGTACATTACTTGGTATTTGTAAAGCATCATAAATAAAGTTCAAATGTATGTCTCTAAATGCAATCACAAATAGATGCTCAGAAACAGCAATAAATGGAATTCAGTGGAATTTCCCTGAATTGAATTCCACTTCCTGTAATTCCAATTCAATTCCAACTCTGTTTCCTGTAATTGTTGTTGAATTCCAATTCTAATTCCATTCCAATTCCATTTCCTTCTTTGAATTGGAATTATTGAGTTCATTCCTGAATTGACCCCAACCCTGTTTCCAAAACATCACTCCTCAAAGTTCTCATTTTACTGTATAAGTGTAAATGTAATATATAAAAAATTACTGCCTCTGAGTCTAAGCCAGACTGGAATCAGCAGTGGTTGGCCCAATTTACCCAACATAAATCAGCTGTGTGTCAATTATTCAATTGTTTGTTTATTATCAGCTGAGATATATTTTTGATATTGATATTGTTTTTGAACTGATATCATTGCAGAAGCAGAGGTTTTTATACTGTATCTAAGGTTTGGAATATTCTTTTTGCTATTGTGGGATGTTGTGTGTTAACATTCGTAAATACTACAAAAACAATCCATAATTTTGTTGGGAGGTATAGCTTGTCTGTTAAGAAAATGTAAGCATTGTGGAAATGTGTTCACTGACTGCATATTGGGTGAAAACGACATGAAATGTGTGAATGGTATGGCCACAAAAGACCGATGCTGTGCTAATTGTGTTTAGAGTTTTGAAAATGTGACAACTGTTTGGACAAACGCTTGTTAGCGACTGAAAAAAACTGTAATATGTATATATTTTTTCAAAGGCCACATACTCACTGCAGCTAAATACGGTTGTCAAATCACCGTTTATTGCTTAATCCTGTTCTGTACACTGTCAGAGTATCACCCCAGTCACCTACACAGGACACACCCTCTGTAGAACCACCCACTCGTTCCGGATCACCTGACTTCTGATTACTCACCTGACTTCACTTACCACACCCTATATATACCCAGTCCGCTCATTCAACCATCGTCTGGTCTACAGATCGCACACCCCGATTCTGCTGGTTCTCCTCGATCCCTATGGACTCTGTTCCTCCCATCTGTTTCCACAGACATTGCTACCTGTGCACAAGGACTGTTCAGATAAGATTACCCTTCGTTACAACCAACCATATTGCTGTTTGCTACTTACCTGCTGTTCAAATAAACTTACCATTTTTATATTATACTTATCTCCGTCTCTGTCTTCGTCTGTGTGTGACATACACACAGTTCTGTTATTTATGGGAAAGACATTTGCATTCTACAACTAAAATAACTCCTGAAAAATTCAAGTAAAATTAAATGCATTATGTACGAACATGAACTGAACAACTAGCTGTTAATGGCATATTTAAATGCGTATGAGTTGCGTTACTATTCTGTATGCATAGGTGCAAAAACTCACAGGAAACAAGGTACATCTTGACACAATAGTGTTGCCAGATCTTGCTGGAAAAAAAAGTTTTATCTTGGAAATAACCACAGCAAACTTTTTGTGCCCAGTATCTGCCTACTTAACTCCATAAACTGAATCTCTTTATGAGCCAAGCCCAACAACAAGCCCAAAGCACTTATAATGAGTGGACATGGTAACACTTCAAGAGCATGCTCTGTGTATTTTCAATGTTTCCAATGAGCCTGGGTTGCTCAATTATCAAGCTGTTTAGATTTTCTAAACAGTATGACGTCATATTGTTCAATCCCCGCCCACAACCGCTGATGGACTGTCCCATATTAGCATATTTTCACTCTGAGCCAGTTGTACGCTGTCAGCCACAACAGCTGTAGCGACAACAATGTCTCGTAAGCAATGCAGGTGTTTTGTAGATGAATGTAAAAGTGAACATAAGAGTCCTAATTATCTCCTGATATCAGAGTTACTGAGGACGCAGTGGATTTGTTTTGTGCACCACCAAATACACACAAAAAAAAGGAGAGAGGGGCTGGCTGAGCAGTAGCTCATTGTCATTTTAAACTTTCATAGCAAACTTTTTGTGCCCAGTATCTGCCTACTTAACTCCATAAACTGAATCTCTTTATAAGCCATGCCCAACAACAAGCCCAAAGCACTTATAATGAGTGGACATGGCAACACTTCAAGAGCATGCTCTGTGTAGCAGCCAAACATAATCAAAACATGATGACGCTGTCAAAGATGGTTCAGTTAAAATCACTGAACATAAGACTATGGTTTCTGTCATATTTCTTTCATCAAAAAAAGCCAATATCAAAACCATGAGACGCCAGAATGTTGCTATTGTTTTCACGGTGTCAATCATCACAATTTTGAGAGTGAATTCTGTTGAGTACACATACACAAACAATAATTTAGAGGATTCACTCCTGTATTTAAATGCGGTTGTCACTCCTGAAACTTTACAGTGTGTACAGGGTCAAATACATATACAGTAGCACAACCAGTGTAGCCCAATTTGTGATCTAATGACTTTTTCAAACTGGTTCTTTGTAGTAAATTAAAAAACATACAATGCATCCAAGTACAATTGACAAACAAATTACTTATTTAAACTGGTTCTTTGTAGTGAATCAAAACCATGATGCAACTAGTGTAGTCCAATTTGTTAAGCAATCATTGTTTTAAACTAGCTCTTTTTAAAGGTGGCATATCATGAAAATCTGACTTTCTACCAGCTCAGAAAATGTGAAAAAGGACAACTCAATAACGTTGTTTTGGTAAGCAGTATGTGAACAAAACAAGCACAACAGATTTCGCTCCCTTTGTGACATGACAAGGGGAACTTATTATAATATTATAATATTACCCCTTAATCTGCACGTTAGGTTCCACGGCATTCTGTTTTTGCAAGCAACAGTGGTATACAAGTTCTAATGCAATGGCGAAAGTTTGTGCAAAGCATGCTAACTGTTCTGTCATTGGCTGCAAAGATGAGCAAAGAACACTATTTAGAGAGCCAAGCTCAGAGGAGAAAAGAGAACAGTGGATTTATTGATTTATTTACTATATATTGTGTTGCTGCCACACAGATCTAATATAAACATGATGTATTTCCCAGCTGTTTACCTTCACAGACATAACCTGTTTTTGTAACTCCTATGTGTTTTTTTAACATAAATCTGTGTTTGACCGTCTAAGCACAATAAGACGTGAAAGAGATAAGTTTAGTACTCGCATGCAGTGTAACAGTTGCTTTCTGTGTGCTTGCGTGTGCACTCAGAAAACCCTAAACCTAAACTAATATGTTTTAAAACGCATTATTTCAGCATGATAGACATGATAATCAAAACCAAACAGATGTTTTTTTTTTAGCAGAGTATCCAAGGTACAAGCTGTAAAGGCACAGTCCTATTCTGGAAGAAGGGGTGGGGAGCAGCAGCTCATTTGTATTTAAACGGACATGGACGAAAACGGCGTGTTTCTGCTTTCACTCAAAATGGGCATTTTTAAAATAATATAATAAATGATCTGTGAGGCACTTCATGCTGGGAACACCTGAGACTTATATTACAAACTGTAAAAAGGGGCATAATAGGTCTCCTTTAAGGAATCTAAAACGTACAACACAACCACTGCACTCTCACAAAAAAGATACAAAAGCTGTCTATGGGGTGGCATTTAGGTACTATACACCCTTATGGTGCTACTATGTACCCTTCAGTGTACCTTTTGAAAAGTTACCACCCCACTGATGGCTTTTGAACCTTTTTTTCTGAAAGTGTGTAGTACAATTCACAAACATATCAGTTTTTTAAACTGGTCCTTCTTAGAGAAACAAAAACATCACATACACATAACAACCAGTGCAGCCTAATTCACAAACAAATGACTCTTACGAGTGAGAATTTATTTCATATTATACAAAACATTACCTTGAATTTGTCCAAATGTATCTGAATCTAATCAAATCAAATGCAATCAAATCTACAGCTTGTGAATGAGAATATTGATTCAATTCCCATTTGACTGAACACTACAGACCTTTTAGTGTAGAATGCACAATCACTTGTTTCTGATACTCACTTCATAATGTCACATAATGTGCATTGTTTATTTATAAAGAAAAGAAAAGAAAAGAAAAGAAAAGAAAAGAAAAGAAAAGAAAAGAAAAGAAAAGAAAAGACATGCATGGTTACCCAACATTTCAGCCCTGCTGTGGTTCTCCTGGAGGCATCATGTTTGCTGAAGTTTGTTTGTATTCACTCAACTGCATCCACCTGGGTGTCTGTCAAAATCCTGAGTGGAAAGTAAAAACCAATACAAAATGTTGTAAATATTTAAACTAATATTTTAACAATAATTACACTATATTGCCAAAAGTATTGGAACACCCTGTTCTAATGAACAGGTTTGACTACTGTAGTAATTTCCATGGGTACAAATCCTAATGCATATAATGATATTCTAGGGCATTGTGTTCTTCTAATTTGATAGCAACAGCTTTGACAGGACCCTTTTCTATTCTAACAATAGAATTGACAGTGCCTCTGTGTATAAGGCAAGGTTCAAAAAGAAATAATTGATTCAGTCGGTGTGGAAGAACTTGACTGGTCTGCAGAAAGCAAAGTCCTTATCCCAGCTGAACATCTCTGGAGTAACTTTAAATCCAGACTTTGAGCCAAAAACTCATCACCAAACACCAATGACTTGTAACTATGGGTACAGTCATTTTTGACACTTCCAAAATGGTTGCAACAGAGATAAAAATACAATTTATGAATACATGAATTGTTTCCACATGTGACTTTTGATGTGCCTTTTTCTGTTCTAAAGATGAGGTGTCCCAATACTTTTGTCCATATAGTGTATGTACAAGTCATTGGTGTTTGGTGATGAGTTTTTGGATCAATGTCTGCATTTAAAGTCACACCAGAGGTGTTTAGTTGATATTAGGACTTTGCTTTCTGCAGACCAGTCAAGCTCTTCCACACTGACTGAATCAATCATTTCTTTTTTTAACCTTGCCTTATACACAAAGGCATTCTCATGTTAGAATTGAAGAGGGTCCTGTCAAAACAACACAATCCCCTACAACAGGGATCCTCAAATCTGGCCCACAAGATCCATTTTCCTGCAGAGTTTAGCTCTAGCCCTAATCAAACACACCTGAGCATGCTAATCAAGGTCTTCAGGATAATTAGAGAATCACAAGTAGGTGAGTTTGATCAGGGTTGGAGCTAAACTCTGCAGCGCATTGGCCCTCCAGGGTAAGATTTGAGGAACCCTGCCCTAGAATATCATTATTTGCTTAAACATTAAGATTTGTACTCATGGAAACTACTAAATTAGTCAAACCTGTTCATTAGAAGGGGGTGTCCCAATACTTTTGGCAATATAGTGTATATTTGAACGTTAACGATTAAAGAATGAATTATTTCAATTTGTGTGTTACTTTTAAAAACGATATAATATTTACTTTATCTTCTGGTCTGAAAAGTTATTTTTATTTAGTTTTACATTACAAAACAACCAAGCTTCACTGCCCTTTGAACAAACGCAGGTTAACTCTCTGTAATCCACTGCTTTATTGTTTTGCCCGACTGCTGCAGGCGGTTCATATGTTTCAAAGAAAGATTATGTCATGAAGCTTTTGCCTCAGAGTGGTTTGCTTTCTATTCTTGGTGTAAATCAAGTCACATCCCAGCAGTCTGAATCACCAGGTCTTGTCAGTCTAACACCTACTATACTACAATATTGCGCAATCCATTAGGGAACCTTCTGAAGTTACTTTTGGTGCACTTTTTACATATTTCCAAAGTGTTATATTAGTTTGGACTCAAAAAGGAAAGTGAAGCGGTATGCCATATGCTCGTCACAGTGAATGGCATACGTCAACACATTAATATTCTCACAAGCAGACGAATCTGTAAAAATAGCTCATTCTGCCTCTGCGTCCCTGGCGCTTACCCCCCATAAACACATCTGAATACATTTAATACATTTTTGTTCAAGTATCACAGAGTTTCCTCTCAGGTGAGCGTCATGTAAAATAATAGTGGATGGAGCTCAGGGGATTTCAGTCCCCCAATCTAATCCCATAAGCCAAGTGTTTGGCCAGAAATGAGGTCAGGTAGAATCTCTTCCTCTACAAAAACCAATTAACTGTGTACGAGTGGAGAGAGCGCACCAAGACTCATTGAGTTCCAGCAAATCGAGTTTGTGAGACTTAGCAGGTCTCTCACCTTACTCATAAAGACGGTCAAGCAGCCACGGTCAAGTGCTGTGGTCGCGTATCTAATGAGACTGAATGAATGTAGGCTGACTGTGTGTGAAGTGACGAGGCCGAAACCAATTAAAGAGCTCTCCATGTAAAGAGAGTGAAGGGAAATAGACTGGCAGAGAAAATAGACTTCTCTCATGCATTCCAATGATGGCACCTCAGCGGTCAAATTATCACACTAGATGCAGGCCGCTCCACAAGCACGGCAGGGTTGATGGGGTCTGAAGGTGGTCTCCTTCACTCCTCCTGTGCCTCTCAGATACTGCACTTGGACTCCGAGCCCTTTCTTCTCTCAAAGGAACTGAATCGCAGCACGCTCCATATGGATCTCCTCTCACCAGAGAAATGAACCATCGCTGTCAGATGCCATCTGATGGAAGAAGCACAGGGGAAATCTTAAAATTACTGTGTTTTTCCCTATCCTGTCTGATAAATTATATGTGGTTTTTCATCAGCAATGCAACGGATTGTCTTTCAAATACCCTTATTGAGATGATATCCCTACCCATCTGTCACAACTCTATGCTGAATCTCCCACTGCGGGTATGGCGAAACATTTTTGACATTGAAATCTTTGCTGCACAATAAAGCGTTTAATAATGTTCATTAATAAGTGAATGAACGAGGATAACTGCCAAACAACCTGTTATTGTGGAAGAGCTCAGAGCCCCACACTACTCCCTAAGCAAAACAATCACACATTTGTTTTCCTATCATGGTGGACAGTTTCAATGACTTCCTTTTTTTCTTTCACTGAGATAATTATATTTTCTGTCTCTTGTCCCTATCCACCTATCCCAAAAAAAAGGAAAAAAGCATTTGAAAGAAACGGGTAATGGGATTCTGGGAAATGAAGTGAAGAGATAGTTCACCTAAAAATTAAAATTACCCCATGATTTACTCACCCTCAAGCCATCCTAGGTGTATATGACTTCTTTCAGATGAATACAATCAGAGTCATATTAAAAAATGTCCTGCCTCTTCCAAGCTTTGTAAATGGCAGTGAATGGCTGGTGAGATTTTATAGTTCAATAAAGTGGATCCATCCATTAAAAAAAGTGCTCCAAATAGCTCCAGGGGGTTAATATAGGCCTTCTAAAGCGAAGCAATGTCTTTGTGTAAGAAAAATATCCATATTTAAAACTTTACAAACACAATCTCTAGCTTCCGCTAACTGTCGTATGTATGTTCATGAGAGTGCCGTTCCAGTGGATATGACATAGGATGTAGGCAAACACAGAAGTAAATGCAAAAGCGCAGTGGAGAGCAAAACAAAACACCAGTAATGAATTATAAATATAAAACGAGAATTGGTACAGAAAAATGTCGGAAGATTTTGATATAAACTAAGAGGAGTAAATCTCACAAGCCTATTTTCTCACCACAGTTTATGCTACACCCATGTCGTATGTCATCTGCTTGAATGCCCATTCTCATGTGTATTACAATTAGTAGAAATTAGAGATTATGGTTTATAATATTTTAAATATGGATATTTTTCTTAAACATATGCATCGATTTGCTTCAGAAGGCCTTTATTAACCCCCCAGAGCCATGTGGAGTACATTTTATGATGGATGGATGCACTTTTGTGCTTCAAAATCTGAGCCACGATATTTTTAAATATAACTCCAGTTGTATTTGACTGTATTTAGAAATCATTTATGTTAATTTGATAAATGTAATGCGTCCTTGCTGAATAAAAGTATTCATTTGATGTGTAATTAGATGTGTAATTAAGTACATAAAAAATGTACTATAGATGAAATTTCAAACAGATCTATGTAATTGTAAAATTATGAAATTAAAGTCATTAAATTATGAGATTAAAGTCGTAATTATGAAAATAAAGTCGGGATATTCCTTCAATAATGTTAAAATTATGAGAATAAAGTCAAAATGTTTCGAGAATAAATTAAAAATATTTCAACAATGAAGTCAAAGTTATGAGAATAAAGCCGAAATGTTTAGAAAATAAAGTCAAAATATTTTGACAATAAATTACGAGAATCAATTCATAGCAATTACGAGATTAAAGTTATAATATTTTGAGAGTATATATATTTTTTATTACTTCTGATGTTTCTTTACATTTATATCGTGCTATAAACTGGAATTAAAGAGTAAAACACATTTAAATTTGTATTTCTTGATAAAACTGACAGAATGTGAAAGCTGAGCTTTGTTTCATTAAAAGCAACAAAAGCACAAACTTATTGCGATTACTGGGTAGCTGGCACGCTACAATAAATGGAAGATGTTAAATATTATTTCCAATCGTTTACTGTATTATACCATGAATAAAACAGCTTGTGAATAGTTATATGTACCACAGAAAAGACAACAATAAAACTTATGTTAATGAGTTGTAGTCCACTTTAACCTTTAGAACATTTTATTGTCGTTTTTAATTAAATACACGTGATGCATGAAAGATTGGACACTACAGATGTTTTTGCGGAGTAGGTGGTGGAATTTTCACAAAGAAAACAGTATAATTTAATTAAACAAATATCTTATTGTTATCGAAAGATGATTAATTCACATTAATACAGCAATCTGTCCCACCACATTAAAGAGCGTGAAAAACACATTATTGCAAGACATGTTGTTTGTATTTTGCTATAAAACTGACAGATTTGGAAAGCGGAGACTTTGTTTTATATTAGAAGTACCAAAAGCACAAATCTTATTGCTATCATTGGGTGGCTGGCGGACAACAAAAAGACCTAATGAATGCAATCGAAGACGTGAAATATTATTTCCAAGCATACTGTCCCTGTGAGTATAAAACATGGTATGAGTTTTGCTAATAATCCCACATATATTCAAATAAATTCCAGTGGCCTGGCAACTTCTCCTGGTGCTCCCAATCTGGGCCGCATGCACATGCTATACTCACAAAATATTACTTTAATTGCTACGATTTAATTCTCGTAATTTCTCATAATTTTGACTTTATTCTCAAAACATTTAGACTTTATTCTCATAATATTTCTGCTTTTTTCTCACAATTTCAAATTTATTCTCAAAATATTACGGCTTTTATGAGGAAAAAAAATGTTTGCAGACTTAATTAAAAAATGTAAAGCATTCTGAAATTCTATTAAAAAAGCAACTGTAAATTCTAATCTCCTAAACAATTGAAATAAACATTTTAGATTTATTATTATTATTTTATTGTTATTTTTTAAACCTGATTTTAGAAATGTGCATGTCCACAAAAAAGGGGCTTTTCAAATTTAGCTCACTTCTTGGTACAAATTTGTCCCCGAAATACACACACACACACACACGCACGCACGCACGCACGCACGCACGCACGCACACACACACGTTGGGTTTACATGTTTTATGGGGACATTCCATAGGCGTAATGGTTTTCATACTGTACAAACTGTATTTTCTATCACCCTACACCTAAACCTAGCCCTCACAGGAGATTGTGCACACTTTTACTTCCTCAAAAAAACTCATTGTGCATGATTTATAAGCCTGTTTCCTCATGGGGACCTAAGAAATGTCCCCACAAGGTCAAAATCTACTGGTATTACTATCCTTGTGGGGACATTTGGTCCCCAAAACGTGATGAATACCAGGTACACACACACGCACGCACGCACGCACGCACGCACGCACACACACACACACACACACACACACACACACACACACACACACACACACACACACACACACACACACACACGTATGTTACTCTGCTAAACTACATCACTCAAAATGACAAGCAGGACAGATGTTATTTGAGGTGAAAGCCCTGAGTTGTAGGAAACATTGCCTATCATAGCACACTATGGCCTCATTTAAACCCGGTCTTGATTTTATTTCTGCAAGTTTTGTTTGCAAAGCAACATTAAAAAAAAAAAAAAAAAAAAAAAGCACCCTCTTGCTTTCAAACATACTTATACATGTTCAAATATGACCCGACTGTGATGTTTTGAGCAAGAATGCTCATTTTTGTTTCAGTTCAGCCACCTGTATTAACCTGTGGTTCTGACTTTCTCTGAATGTGGCTTCAGTGATCAGATCATACAGCATTTTGGAACTCATTTTCTACCCCCTGCTGTAATCGGATCACTGAATGTTAATACTAGGTGCAAACGGAGCATATAGGCTCACATCTGCCTCTTTCAATACACTGTGTGTGTGTGTGAGTAGTTAAGAGATCACAGACCATATCCAGTAGAAGCTCGACTCACACCTGGAGGCCTGGATGATCTCAACGCCTTGATGGTTTGGCCTCCACTGAAGCTTGTGGGACTTTAGAGACTTTCTGCCTCCACACACTTGGACCCCCCTCACTCCAAAAAAAAAAAAAAAAAGATTCTCTGTGTTATAGCCCACCATGTGCTGTGAGGATTATCTCTTAGTCTAACTCAGGATGGAAGCTTGCCATGCCATCTGCTCCGAGGATGATCAGATCGGGGGATTCACGCCAATGCCTGACCAGCAGTAAATTAAGGTAAAGTGTTTGCGATGAGGAAACCCAGAAATACAAATAAACGCACTCTGTATTGCCCAGCATGTCTTTTAGCCACACTATTAGTGTGCTCAATGGCTGTGCATACATAGGTTGTAAGTAAATGGAAAGCCGGACCGGGATTAGAGTCTCAGTTAATGGTCCAATTACAGAAGATAATGGTGCCTTGTTTAACTGCTTACTAGGTGGTAGGTAGAGATATTTAGTGTGTTGTGTGTGCCGTTTTATTGTGTTGCATCTTGATCTAAACTGCCCAGAGTCAGCACACTTGTACTCTATTAAGCATAGATGGCTTTAAAACCTGTTTTGCTGTTTACACACCGAACATTAATCTGTGCTCACCTCAAGCACTTATTTTTATGTTTGGTGGCTCCAGCTGAATTTCTCTGTGGTTGAGCTCTGTGAGATTCTTGGACCACACTTTGAGGTGTTTCTTAAAGGGGTCATGAACTGAGAAGTCAAAATTACCTTGATATTTTGACATATAAGACATCATTGTACTAAAAACATCCAAGTTTCAGAACTCAAAACTTTCTTGTCTTGGAATCTGTCACTTTATGATGTAATAGTGTAGTTAGCACCGCCCACCGATTTGCGAGTGTTATGTAAATAAGAAGAGGCGAACACAGGTCTACACAGAAACAAAACAATTAAACTTGGAAAACTTTAATGAAGTTCCAGACCGCGTCAGTAAGAACTTAGTCATTTGTTCACTTTATTCAGAATCATTTACAAACAAGGTACAATTCAATTCAGATTTTCAGAAAGATTAAAACTAAAAGATGATGCTGTGCTGACTATATTGGACAGTAATGTCACGCCACACAAGTGTGAGTAACTGTTTTTATTACATGGTCACTATTGCATTGTCTGTTATTACAGATCGTTCGATATATACTGAGTATTTATGAGATTTTAGCCTAAATCACAGCAGCATCCATCTATGAAGGATGTAGGCTGTCAAACATACACAACTGTTAGTCAATCATAGCAGTTTGTGTTTACTTCCGAGTCTACAATCTGCCACTCCTATTTAAACAGAGCGTTCTGACGAGGGAGGTCAAAACAGGACAGACAATAGTCTATTACTTCTAAACTATTATGCTTTTTGATGTAAAAACTTTGATAACATTATAAGTAGACCTCAGGGAACAGTACAAAAAAAATAGGCAGTTCATGACCCTTTAAAAAAATAAATAAATGAAATTTGTGAGATGTGAAATACTTCAGCTGGACATTAGCATGTTTAATGTTAGTTGAGAACTGCTGCAAGGCTGTTCACCTGAATGTGCTGCTTAAGATGACATGTTGAAATTATATATATGTGACCCTGGACCACAAAACCTTAAGTAGCACAGTCTTAGTCTTAAGTAGCACAAGTCTGTAGTCTATAGTCAGGTCTATAGCTTATAGTCTTAAGTAGCACAGGTATATTTGTAGCAAAAATACATTGTATGGGTCAAAATTATCGTTTTTCTTTTATGCCAAAAATCATTGGGATATTAAGTAAAGATCATGTTCCATTAAGATATTTTGTAAATTTCCTACTGTAAATATGTCAAAACATAAGTTGTGATTAGTAATACGAATTGCTAAAAACTTAATTTGGATAACTTTAAAGGCGATTTCTCACCCTCGGATTCCAGAATTTCCAGATACTGTCCTATCGTAACAAACCATACATCAACGGAAAGCTTATTTATTCAAGTTTAGAAACGACTTGCCACTGGAATCTTGTCATTTTTGTCCAATTAAGATATGTTGTGACTGTAAAGTATAAGTACAAGCAAGCACTCTACACTGCCCTCCAAAGGCAAAGCGCAGTAACTACACATTTGGTCAAAATTGAGTTAAGGCTTAAAATGGGCTTTGTGACGTTTGGTCTTGTGGCAAAATTCCCTGGTTCAATTTTGTCCTGTTTCAGAGAAACGAGATTGTCAAAATTGCAGTAACTACAAAATCCAAACTAATACCAAGGCAAACTGAAGTAAGTGATGTTACTGCATTCTAGCTTTGTTTTCCCAGCTTTGACACTGCATCTGAGGTCTGCCGTTACATAATATCCAAAAACGGGTAAGGAAGATGGCAAAATATAACTATTATTTGGACATCTCTCCATGTTTCAGGCAGCTGATCACATTGTAGTGTAGGCTCCGGTAAAGTAACATTGTTAGGCAAAGTTAGCTATGCCTCCTCAGCAAAGTGATAACCAGACTAGTGCCCCCGGCATCAACGGTATTGAAATAGCTGTCAGTCCACATGTGTTTGCAATTCGCAATTTGCAAACCACGTTAGATCACATGATTATTTTTCATACAGTTATGATCACAGCTCTAGACGTAACAAGCTTGACCGGTAGCTCAGCGGCACAGAACACTCTTTTAGCGTATTTTGTGACATATTTCACATCGAATTTGTCACAAACATACAAAGTGGTATGTATTTCACGTCTTGTGAAACCCCACAGGTATGTTTTCATTATGAGAATCGGTTGGTTAAACATTGTGAATGAACAAATAGCTTTGTGGATATGCAAAACAACTGAACAAGTTTAATCTAAGAAATTTTACAAATTAAAAATTCACGTATGCACCACATAAACCTTACACTGGTGTAAATACTTCAAAAAAGCTTATTTATTTAGCTTTCAGATGATGTATAAATCTCAGTTTCAAAAAATTGACACTTATGACTGGTTTTGTGGTCCAGGGTCACATATATGTTTTATAATTTTTTATATAAATTACAGCAGAACTAACACTAACACAAAGCAAAGTCTTTTGCCCTGCCACTGCATCAAGTGATGCTATATTTTGTTAGTTACTTAGTTTCTATTTCTGCAGCATCGCTCTAGATGTATAATAAACATGAAATATAGATGCAGAAAGCAATACTGATTGTGGAAGTTTAGAAACGGCTTGCCACTGGAATCTTGTCATTTTTGTCCAATTAAGATACATTGTGACTGTAAAGTATAAGTATACTGTAATTTGTCCCTATATTTAATAAGCAAGCGCTCCACAGGTAAAAGATCTTTAAAACACTACCTGATCAAAAGACAAAAACAGACTTGTGGAAGCGTGAAAATATCTACCAATAAGTACATATCACTGCAGTTTCCAACAGAAATAAACACTAAAAGTGGTAAAACAGTGAACACTTGTAATCATTTTCATACACAGTTATGATCACAGCTCTAGACGTAACAAGTAGCTCAGCCAGCACGAAATTGGACTTAGGATGTGGAATTTTTGGGTATGAATCCTGTGAAAAACATGACTTGAAAGAGCTGAAAGATTTGATATCGAAAAACAAGCCAAAACGGCATGCTTGTGATTGCGTCTAGAGAACGTTAGAGTTATAGTGCCGCTCAACAGACATTTCAAGTCAGAACCGTGGTGACATGTACAAAACCAACGTCACATAAAATGTACCATATGTACATTCATCAGTTCAGGGGGGAAAAAAAGAATACTATTTTTAGCGTGACTCAGTGGACATTTTCCATCAAATATGTCACAAAATGTACATGCCGGTATGTATTTCTTATATTTCGTATCTTGCGAAAAAGTTCCCACAGGTACGTTTTCGTCATGAGATCCGATTGGTTAAACATTGTGAATGAACTAATAGCTTTGTGGATATGCAAAACAACTGAACAAGTTTAGTCTAAGAAATATTACAAATTAAAAATTGCACCACATAATCCTTAGACTTGTGTAAATACTTCACACAATAGGTATTTGTTAAAAATGAGCCATAAACAGTTGAATTTTTTTCAAAAAGAGTTCAAGAATGTTCTCTGTACACAAGTAAGGTGCAAACAAGTGAATGTGACAAAAATCCCTCAGCTCGTTCATTGAAAATCTCTATATCCCCGAGGGTAACGCAGCAAAGCTGACTACGCCGACTATGTTTAGCACTGGTGGGACCCACATTAATCCAGCAATTTAAAGGGGGAGGAGAGCCAATCTCCGGGAGGGATGTAACGGCGGACGAGCAGCCTCTGACACCCACAGGCACCCAGTACCGAAAGCATCAGTCCTGAGCGCATATGAGCATTACAGCAGCCAGCCTCACTCTCTGTCTCTCTCTCTCTCTCACTTCTCTGTCCCCTTGACACTGCAGGGGTGAATACTGAATTCAGCAAGCTCTTTGCTCTCCCCCTCATTCTGTTTTCACAGAGCTCTGCACAATGCTCAGATGAGAGAGGGAGAGACAGTGTGTTAGAGAGAGAGAGAGGGGACAAGTTAAAGAGAGCCAAAGAGAGAGCGAGAGGGCGAGCGCGAGCGCATTACAGAGAGTGATTGAGGAGAAGACCAGAAAGAGAGCGTGTGCGCGAGACCGAAGAGTTTATTGCAATAGCAACTGGAGGTCTGGATTACGCCGCTTTAATCCTCAGGAGACTTTATGGGACGTTTGGAAGGTATGTGCTCATTTTTCTATAAACAACCTGTTTTAAAGTGACCACAAAGAGAATTTCTCCCACATTATATGTGAAGAATCAAACTAGCTGAGAAAAAACTGAATTGCCGATAGAGAGCTTCTGCAGTTGTTGTGCGGTCGTCATTCTTACATGAGTGCTGAAATGTGAGTCAATCACTCTGGAATGAGACACATCCTGTAAAAGACAAGCTCTCATGTAGACATAGATGTGCAAGTGTGTTATTGAGATCTAACTGAAGCATGTGATGGGCAGTTTGTGGCTGTTAAGCAGATTCTGGGGTCAGTTCTTGGAGATGAACTGGTGATAGGTAAAATATTTATCCTAAGTGAGTGCTGTTATGAATAAGAAATGAATTCCTCCAAAATTCAAGTCAATATGAGGCTTACTGTATATATGCAGAGGGAGAGTTTACCAGAAAATGAAAATTCACTCATTCACATCCACTTCATTTACTCACCCTCATGTCTTCTGTGAAACAGAAAAGAAGATATTTTGATCAATGTTTCAGAGCTTTTTTGTTCATACAATCAAAGCCAATGACTTCAAAAAATCTTTGTAAAACAGGTTTGGAATGACATGAGGGAGAGTAAATGATTTTTCATTTTGAGGTGAACTATCCCTTTAAGATTTCGCACAGATTGCGTATGGTTCAAAGATGTTCTTCATGAATTTTAACATCAGGCATTTTATCTTCAGAGTGACTGGGATGGAAAGCGAATTCGGAATAAAAATGGCAGACAAACGCACATACTGTCATACTGTCAGTACAGAACCTTGATTCAGGTATCAAATAAAGAAGTTCACTAAACAAATAATGACACTGCACATGCCAGAGGGGAGAAAGACTCTACGGACAGACCCTCTGAATAAACTAAGTCTGGCTGAAATCTTCAGTCATTTCCTGTAAACTGCAATTAGAATGACAAGGTCCTGCCTGAGCATCAGTGTATCGGAGTTGCCTCATGATGGATGATTCTGTTTGAAAAGGTTTTCTATGATGGTTTTGTGTCAGTTTTTATCTATTCTTGCATGTTTGTGTAATTATCCTATTGTTTGCATATTAAACACGGTGTAATGTACACATTTGCAATTGACAAAGGAATCCATTCAATATTCATTCGCCGCCAAATTAACACACAATAACATTTGTTCTCCATTTCCCAACGGCACAGCTTTCAACATCTCACCTCTGCTGATAATAGTCTGCATGGAAAGCCATTGTCCGAGGTCTTAACGTCAGGCATGTGTGTTCAGACCTTCAAACGCCAGTACATCAGAGTCTAGGTTGTTCTCTTGGGCTTCATCTGGAAGGGCCAATAACTCTGTGAATATGAGATTAGACACAGTGCTTCATTGGATCTAAGACTCGGAGGACAACAGAACAATTAAACACATCTCTTTATTTATCACAGCCTATATTAATGTGCTGGCTAAATACAGAATGAGACAAAAGCGATGAATGAGAGCTGGAGAAAAGAGATATTTTCTATTTTATAATATCCTATAATTTACTTTTTTTTTCATTAATTGAAGGGATACACTCTTTAAAATAAAGGTGCTTTAAAAGGCTCTTCACAGCGATGCCATAGAAGAACCATTTTTGGTTCCACAATGAACCATTCAGTTAAAGGTTCTTTAAAGAACCATCTCTTTCTTACCTTTTTATAATCTACCTTCTTTCGCCACAAAGAACCTTTTGTGAAACAGAAAGGTTCTTCAGATGTTAAAGGTTCTTTATGGAACCATTTAAAGAAAAAAGGTTCTTCTATGGCATTGTGAAGCACCTTTATTTTTAAGAGTGTAGTTCACCCAAATATGAATGTCTTTCCAAACCTGCATGACTTTTTTATTCTGTGGAACACAAAAGAAGATACTTAAAGGATTAGTTCACTTCAAGAATAAATTTCCTGATAATTAACTCACTCCTATGTCATCCAAGATGTTCATGTCTTTATTTTTTCAGTCTAAAAGAAACTCCTTTTCTCTTTCAGCTTTGAAAGAGACATTGTTGTTTTACCTTTTTTGTAAGGGGCGTTTGACTTATTGTGCACATTCGCTTTGTAAACACTGGGTTGGTACTTCCATCTACGCCCCGTGTGACCTTTCCAATGTGACTACATAATGCGTAAAGTGGAGCTAGTGCAAGATGAGCATTTGTGGTTAAAAAGTATATCTTTTTTAGATATTAGTCTTTTTATACATCTTGTTTAGTATATATTTTTTTAGAAAATGACAGATCGTTTCGCTAGACAAGATCCTTATTCCTCGGCTGGACTCGTGCAGAGTCTTTTGAAGCTGCATTAAAACTGTGATTTGGTCCTTCAACCTGCTGATCCTCACTGAAGTCCACTACACTCCTAAAAATAAAGGTGCTTCACAATGCCATAGAAGAACCTTTTTGTCCAAATAGTTCCATAAAGAACCTTTAACATCTGTTTCACAAAATATTCTTTGTGGCCAATAAGTTTTTCAGATTATAAAAAGGTAAGTTAGAAATGGTTCTTTAAAGAACCTTTGACTAAATGGTTCTTTGTTCCTATGGCATCGCTTGAAGAACCTTTTGAAGCACCCTTTTTTATCAAGTACATATGGAGAAAAATCTGGAATGTTTTCCTCAAAAACCATTTCTTTTCGACTAAAGGAAGAAAGACATCTTGGATGGCATGGGGGGAATTAAATTATCAGGATTTTTTATTCTGGAAGTAGTGAACTATCCTTTTAACTAAGTACCAGGCAGTCACACCACTCCAGTATTGCTGGATGTTGGTCAAAATTCGATATTGGCCATGAAACTCAAGGTATCATAAATCACTCTCCTGTTCCAAACAGAACAGAATAAGAAATCATTATGACACGGTACAGGGTGTATATGAAACAAATAGCTTTGAAGGGCCATGAACGTCTGCTCTTCCAACACCATCAGGGAATTAATGCTCAAATCAACCTGAATCAAAACCAGGTTATCAGAACAAGCACCTTATTAAAAAAAACAAACACATACAGTCCTGTATGTTTGAGAAATTGATCTGGTGAAATAACAAGCAAAAAACTAATTTGCATAATATATTGTACTTTTATTTGCAATTTACCTAACTACACAAGTAGACAATGAGGTTCATTTGGTGCTCCCAAATAGGGTGACCATATTAAAATTGGGGATTAAAAATGTAATTCAAAAAGGATAATTGCTGTATTTGTGGTCACAAGTCAAATTTGTGATATCGAAGTCTTTGGACAGACATTACAGATATTGAAGCTCTTTGATGCTCTTCTTTGATGATGGATCATCTCAAATCATGCTGGAGAAAATGATCACCAGGTTTGACACAAACCTTTAGAGTTCATGCAGCTTAATAGATGCTGTCAGTAAAGCAAAAACCTAAATATAGTTTGTATGTATCTATATACACACCACTTGCTGTTTAGGTGTTTAAAAGTCACATTATTTGTAAATAGCTTTGAAGTGATTCACTTTATGGAAATTCCTTTTCAAGATTAAGAATCATAAGAACAACATATAAGCCTACGCATCTTTGTGTACAGATACAGAAGAAAAAAAAAACACTTTCATCTACTGCAAAAACAAACAACAACAACAACAAACATACTGTATAGAATCACAGACATAAGAGGATCCAAACACTGCAGCAGCTAGAAGCTCAGTTAAATAAAAATATTTGCGAGTGTGGGTGCTGAAAATCATTCAGCCTTGGGGAAGAAAGCATACACTGTTTTGGGCAGCACATGATATCACAGAGAAAAAATAAAGAGCAGTGAGAAGCCTTTTTATGGGCCACAGTAAGATTTCTCCAGTATAACATGTTTTCATAATTTACACTGCGATTTAAACTATTTCTAAAAAAGGATGGTCATTATGAATAGATGACAGGCACAATTAAGCAATTTGTGAGGGTTTAAATATCAGTGAAGGCTCACAGCGGAGTTAGACGAACAGATGGTTTGGCCAAGACTACACTTTGTAATAAATCATACCTCATCAGCCCATTCACTAATTAATCATGCTTATAGAAAGCCATGTATGACATACATAAGACTATGTTTTTATGTTTGGAATAATTAAACACTTTTTATGATTTTAAAATACAGTAAAAATAGTAATACTGTGAAAATGTATTACAGTCTGAAATATCATTTTTCGATTTTAATATATTTTGCAATGTAATGTATTTCTGTGATGGCAAAGCTGCCTTTTCAACTGCCATTTTCCAGTCTTCACTGTCACATGATCATTTAGAATTCATTCCAATTATGTTTTTTTTTTTTTTTTTTTACGGTAGGGTACGGTAGTTTGCGAGTTGTCAACACTGATAATGATAAGAAATCTTTCTTGAGCACCAACGCAGCATATTCAGACACTGAAGACTGGAGTAATGGCTGCTGAAAATTCAGATTTGCCATCGCAGGAATCACTTTTCTTATCCCTAAGATGCGTAAATACTAATGCATCCTCTAAATATGACGACCGTTCATGCAAGAAAGAGCCCAGTAGAGCATAAGAGGGCAGACATACACACAGTAATATTAGCAAAAGAACACAGAGTTCAGAAACCCATGTGCTCAAAAGTCACGAAATGCACAACTTGCATGCACACCCACGCATCTATTTTCCAAATGCCCTAGGAATCAAAAGACTTGGCCCTGTGAAGTGCACTTCTAGGTTTTGCCGGGCTAACCGTGTTGTTTCTGTCATGCCCTCTTGTTGAGCACAAATGAAAAAGGGATTTGAATGTTTTCTCTGAGGGGCTACAGTTGGCCAAGGGCATACATGAGACAACTTATCCAATTTCAGCGATGGTGTTAGGGCAGAAGGAATGAATAAATCCACAATATGATAAACTGAAAAGTAAAAAACACAGCCATCAGTTTCAGTATTGAATCTGAAACAAAACAGCTTAGATAAACAAAGACAGGTCTGATGTACTTTCACATGTATAGTGGATATATAAAGGCATCCGTTTACCTTCACACGAACACAAAACTGAAGCACCAACAGAGTAGATGCCATATTTAATTTGATAGATTTGATATATTGCTCAGTCGATGTGTTTCTTATCTAATATTTACAACCCATGTTTTCTGTTTCTCGTTCACTGGATATTTGCCGACATAGGCCTACATATTTTACGTCTTTCTCCGACTGTACTGTCGATACATAACAGCAATGTGACTCTTATCTATTCCTCAAAACCTTATTCCCGCTTGTGTCAAATGCAATATTGTCTGCCCTGACTATGTCTATTATTCTTCCGTAACGTAGTGCTTCGAAGGGAAAACAAAACACTAATATCCTCTCTGACATATACACAAGTTAGCATACCATTTACAGAGAAAGAATACTCACAAAATGAGCTTGTGTTAATTTCAAACCAGCAAGATTAGCTTTTTACAACAGTTCAATATACAAGAAATGACTTCACTTACATTTTTAGAGCTGCGCCAAATAGTTCCAAACGAAGTCGAAACAAATTACCGCGTTGTTTATCCAGGCAGCACAATTTGCGAGTTTATGCACTATTTTATGCCATTTTAGTAAAAAATAGTGTGTGCTGTGTGTTTACACTGATAATTCCAAAAGAAAAAATCAAATCAAATCAAACTTATTTTATTCTAAATGACAAACTCATACACAGACGGCTTAGGTGCAAGTGCATCATTTGGGACAAGTTCAGTTCAAAATCTGTTCAGTACATTGAATAATTCGATAAATATGCAGACTGATTCATGTCTGAATGAAACAGCCCTTGTGAGAAATAAACGTACTAACATTTATTTAAAATAAAATGTATTAATTTCATGCTATATACTACAAATACATTACCATATGTACTTAATAAAAATACCCTGCAGTTGAACATTTAGTGTACTAAACTGATATATTTTTAAAGTCTGCTAATTTGGAACAACTAATTTTGTGATTAATGCACTTTAATTGTGCAGAAGTCCAACTAAAGATATACTTAAGTATATTTGATTGTGCTTAAGTGGAATATTGCAAGTATACTTTAGGTACACTTTAAATAGTTTGCATTTAAAGACCGATATTAGCCTATTTACATTTCTCATCAATAGTGATATTAAAACATATTTTAGACTTAATATAAAGAAATGTGCATTGTGCACAAGTAGGACTCCAAATAAAGTTTAATTACAATTTTTATATCAGTAGGTCTTGAGCTATATGTCAGTAAATATGTTAATAGACTTGAACTATAATTATACTATACTATAATATATATATATTACTAGAGAGTGTCTTAAACGAATCAGTTGGGTGGTGATTCAAGAGCCATTTTGAGCCGCTGTCTGAGTGAATAAACAAATTTGTTGAATGAATTTCTTCAGAACATTCACTTGTCGCCATCTACTGGTGTGTTTTAACCTCTACAACTCATTTAATGCTTCAATCCAAATGCTAACATAGGCTATCCTTCTCTCCACTGCAGCCTAATCCATGTGTCAAAACTCGATAGGCTTTCAATTGAATGAGCTTTACGGAGCTAACATGATTGGTAATTGGAATCGCCTTTAATCACAGGGGAACTCTCAACTTTACATTGTTAAATGAAGTTTTAAGATTTAATTATATGATTTCCTTCATTTGCATATCATTCCCTGCTCTGAGTAATCCAGGCACACTGCCGTCAGCCTTCTAAAACAGTAGTGAGAGCATATTTAAGAGTATAATTTTATATCGTTTACCACTTTCAAATCTGATATATAAGTGTGTGTTTTCTTCCTCTGAAACATCACTTAGTTGTATGTCTCTAGTGCGGTTGTGAGTCCTCAGCCTCTGCTTAACAGCCCTCTCTTTCTAACATGATATGACAGCGTAACTTCAGCGAATCTGCTGGGTGATGCATGCTAGAAAGTCGCATGTTTATTCAGCAACAGACCCAGAGAGTAAAGTTCACTCACATCACCTTACATCACGTCAGCCTGAATACACCAGCTAATTCATTTACCACAGACTGGCAGTAAACTTTCATAGTCAACAAGCAAAAAAAAAAGAAAAGTGCAAAATAATGAGGGCATAGTTTTAATGTGTGATGACCTTTGGACAGACACTGAAAGTGCTCTTTCTGGGAGCACTGCACTTGAGGTCTTTGAGCTTGTTAAGTGTTGAGACAATTGCTGAGGTTTCTCCATGGGGAATAATAATATTGCTGCAGAGACACAATGTCCTGCCAACCATAAGACATCTCACTACTACGGCACACAAGAGGTCTCCAGGGATTCGTATTGCAATCATTTGCTCTGCTTGGTGGTCTGTCTGGCAATTGATGTTGTACCAGCTCATACTATTTGTTGGCCTGCCCTCTTCATCTACATGGATTTTTTTGCATGTTGCAGCATAAAATCACTATTAACTAAAGCATATTTAATCTACACTGTCAGATATGTGCATGTTGTAGAAATATTAAACCAATATATTATGTTGGGGTACAGTATGTACTGTAACAGGTATAACATAAGGGTTGGAGAGGGCGGGAGAAAATAAGTCCCGTGAGAATATGGGAAAATATTGTTTTATCTCGTCCCTCCCTTGCGGTGCTGTGAAATCACTGCAGTGTGCTTTTTTTTAAAGTCGTGATTTTTTTTTTTTTTTTTTTACTGTGCTCTACTGATCTGAATTTGGCAAACTAATCATCATCTTTACAGTGTAAGTATTGCCTTACTAATATAAAGAAGAGTCTAATCAATTAATTTATTTAATGCACATATAGATAATATTTAGCATATGTACACTCATGATAATACCAGGATGATTCCCCATCTGAGTAATATTGCTTTTATAGAGCAGTTGAATAAACAAAAGTCAATATTGAGAAAATTACATTTTAGATACAATAATGTCACAGCAGATCTAACCATTGCTCTGAGCAACACAGGAGTGAATGATTTTGAATGAATCAGATGAGCAAATGATTTAGTGACGTACTCATAATGGGATTTCAGTCATGACAACTCCCGGGATAGATTGTAAAATCTTTATTAATCTAAAAAGAATGTGCGTAAGTTTAATTTTGGACTAGATCTGCTATTCTGCTGAGGAGCAAGTAGACATGCCTTTGCTAAATGCTCAGACCATAAAATGAAAAATAAATATTCTGCTGCTGCTAGAGAGAGGAAGACCCTTGTAGGCGATCTAGACAGGTGGTGCTGGGGAGGTAGTGGGCTAATTTGAGTACGTATGGGTATGAGTATGTGAATACAGATGGCTAGGAACATTGAATTAAATGAACCTATTGAATTGAATTGAATGAACCTCCGTTTGTTACTGATGCTATTTCTGACAAGTCATGGCGCTTTCACGCCACAAATCATCTTCTCACACAGTGAAAAATACATCATGGAGCACAGAAGACACTGTATGTGTTGTATGTATCGTATGCTCAATGAATGCCATAGTGATTTTTTTTGTATTTTTTGTATTATGTCTCACATAGGTCTCATATAGCTTATTTCTGATTTGAGAATATTTCTATTGTGTATTTATATTAGAGTAATAAGCTGCATGGGTTTAATTTTGGACTAGATCTGCTATTCTGCTGAGGAGCAAGTAGACTTACATTTGCTAAATGCTCAGATCATAAAATGAAAAATAAATATTCTGCTGCTGCTAGAGAGAGGAAGATCCTTGTAGGCAAACTAGACAGGTGGTGCTGGGGAGGTGGTGGGCTAATATGAGGACACACATAGCACATACTTATGAGTATGTGAATACAGTTGGCTAAGAACACTGAATCGAATTAACCTCCATTCGTTACTGTTGCCATTTCTGACAAGTCATGGCGCTTTCACAACACACATCATGTTCTCACAGTGAAAAATACCTCATGGAGCACAGAAGACACTGACAACATGCCGTCTGACAAGATAGAGCAGGTTACTTTAGGTTTAAAATTATAGGTGGAGCATATGTAAGACTGGGGAAGTGCCACTAAATTGGACAAAAATGCCTGTGCACAAACAAATTAAATCTATTTGTTGCTAACAAAGTGAAAATGAACAGAGAGTGTCAATTGCAGCATTAAATTAGGATCAGCTTACAGTGTTGAGCATTATAACCAATCACACACGATTCTTTTGAGCTTAGGAATGCAATGGCCAATCAGAGGCGTTCAGATGAGTCACTGCTGAAATCTGTTATCATAAACAACAAAGCTCAGATGTACATTACTTACAATGTAAGTAAGATATTTATTTAACAGTGTAGACAGCTTTATAACGAGAAATTCACTTTTTTAAGAGTGCTTAAACTCGCCATAGATCAAAGTTAGTAATAATGTTGCTTTCTTATAAATCAAACGTTATAATTATCAATTTCTAATGTTTTTATTATATTGTAATCATGTTAAATCAAATTTAGTCCCATTAAAATGTTTTATTAGCCTACATGACACCCATGTGTGGTTATTTCCTTAAAAAGACGAGTTTATGATGTTTGTAGTTAATAGATTTGTCTGCTTTTTAGCCTTACCCTGCAGTTGGTTCACCCTCCTCCTATGTATGAAACAAAGTCTCAGCATTCAAATTTTGTAATTTTTTTTATGAAATCCAAACAATAAATACCTTTTTTTGGTGGTTTAATGTGTCAGATTCAGTGCAAGTGGCCCGTGAACTGACTTTATTAGTTATAGTATGAAATAAACATGAAGGAACATTGAAGGTTTCTTGTTTCAAATGCAGAAATATGTCAATACATACCATTTTTTTCAAGTTCAGGTCCACCAATGTTAATTTACTCTCCAGTCTGGTTTCTTTGCTGAGAAAAATGGCAGATTCAGCATTATGATTAGTCAGACTTCCTGTCAATCAAACTCCCTGCGAAGAGTGAATTAGAGTGCAAGTAGAGTTTCATGGCTGTACTATTCATTAATGACTTTTGGCCCTGAATCAATTCACATTTTTGAAAGAAGTGGTTGAGTTAATGGTTTAATTATTTACATAAAGACAGTTGGTGTGTTCCAAATAGCATTCTAACATACTATATAATATTTTTATTGTAGGCTTATCTAAATGTTGTAGAAATGGCATGCTATTCCAAATGTAACTAGTCAATTGTTTAATTGCTAAATTAATCAATTCAATTCAATTCAATTCAATTCAAATTGCTTTATTGGCATGACATACTTGGGTACATATTGCCAAAGCATTGTATACAGCAGGATAAAATCAAAACAAAAATACATATAATATACATCCATAAAAAAAAAAAAACATCCATATATACATTTATATAAACATTAATGGTTCTATTAATGCAGATGTGTTCACTCTTTACCTCTTATTTTGTGACATTTGTAAATATGTTGTGCTACCAAAGAGGAAGTAGGTCCTTCACCGAGTAGTATTTTTAATTTGTTATTTTCATGGAGTGACTGGAACTCAGGAACAATCTGCTGTATTTGACTGTACAGTGAGTCTCTTAGGGATGTGTATTTGTCACAGTGGAGGAGAAAGTGTTCCTCTGTCTCAACTGCTCCTGATCTACATTCGTTACAGATTCGCTCTTCTTTAGGTAACCACGTCTTTTTATGTCGTCCTCTTTCTATGGCTAGCTGGTGGTCACTCAGTCTGTATTTGGTCAGTAAATGTCTGTGTGTTATATTCCTGACTGAGACCAGATACTCAGCTAGACTGTACTCTCTGTTGAGTTTCACATAACATTGGAGACGACTTTGGTCTTTGGTCTGTTCTTGTCTGTCAGTGTTTTTGAAATAATTGTTTTGAGGGAATGTTTGAGTAACTTACTTGACAGTCATTTCATTCATGAATGAGTCATGAAATAGTGTTTTTGAGTGAATCTCTAGAACAGCTAATTGACTACTAAGTGCAACCTGCAGAAAAAGTCAATAAAGACTACTATTTAATTGTGGCTTTATTTTAAGCGGGTGGTGGTGGAAGTGCTGTATCATTTCCAGTAGCCCCTAAATAAGATATATATTGTATACTCAATGAATACCATAGTGATTTTTTATTCTGTCTCACATGGGTCTCATGTAGCTTATTTCTGATTTGAGAATAATTCTACTGTGTATTTATATTACAGTAATAAATAAGCTCTGTTACTTTTACTCCAGCCTCTTACTGAGTCACTGATTCACCCATTCACCCAGTAACTTTAGAACCAGCTGGGAATCTCCTATGTTGTTTAAAGTTTTTTTTTTTTTTTGCCTTACATGGCCTCATTAGTTACCTCCAGTCATACTACTGTATTAATTAACATAAAATTTTCCATCTGCTACACAATCAAAACTGTAAAGCTTTTGGTTTGATATACCACCTTAATTCTCATAACACTTGGTACAACAGTGATGGATGACCCTCTTGTACATAATTATACAGGTTGTCTCCATTTAAAGGGTGATTAAGAGGAAAGTTGTCTGATTTGTGACCCTCAGCATCTGGACTAGCTTTTGCTTCGTGTGACATACCATCTGTGTTGCCAGGTCAAAAACAACCCTCCTATTCAAGTGGGACCACCTCATTTTCAAGACTAATGCACTGAAAATGAGCACAGAATTGCACATCCACCATTCTCCTGGAGGTCTGCCAACAGTTGTTCAACTCTTGCCAAACTCCCTCGTTCTTGCAGTTTCTTTAACATGCTTGTTTCTCAAACCTCCCAGTGCTAAATGTGCTAAACGAACTTGAGTGAGCCAATTTGCTCAGTATTTGCAAAGCCCTTCAACTGAGATTACGTTATAGCTGAACAGACAAAGATTTACACTGCAAAGATGAAAACATAACAGACAGTGTGGTTGTCTTCTGCTTTCATTGCATGCCAACATGATACCCAGACACCTCTACAAATCCTCATAATCTCATTGATTTAAAGTGCCGTTACTTCTTTTCTCCTGCAGGTGGTTCGCTAAAATTTCAAGCGCCCCAGGAAATCCATGGATGTTAGTTGTTCCATGCCGCCCAGGCTTTGTGGAGTTCTTCATACTGGATTCATCGCTCCTTTGCCGTCACCATAAAAGTCACTCGTATCCATCTTTGCACCTAAAGGCTGTTCCAATGCTCATGGGGAACTGCCTGCTGCTGTTCCTCTGGTGCCTCTTAGACAAAAGCTTTGTTTCTCCCCTCCACTCTTCATCCCAGAGCAGGATGGGGAAGGAGCAGCACAGGAACTTGATGGCACATAGGAAACATGGCATGATGGGAGTTCACAGAGTCAAGAGAGGATGGGTGTGGAACCAGTTCTTTGTTCTGGAGGAGTACATGGGATCTGATCCGCAGTATGTTGGAAAGGTAAGATGATATTGATTCTCTGAGCCGATGTTTAGGGTCAAAGGTATTGAGAATAGATTGGGAATAAAACTGTCCGGGTGTTCAAAGGCTTGAACTTGACTAGAGCTTGTAGTTTTTCTTTTATCTTCCCTTCTTTGTTCATGACCAGCTGCTTGAAACTAAATATTATATGTACCACATAACATGGTTCATGAGTTGAGCAACCATGTTCCAATAGAGAATGTAAGAAGTGGTAACACATAACAAGAAAAAAAAATGTATTTTGCAGCTCATTGGAATTAGCAGAAAGTGTTGCATATTCATACATACATACCTTTTTATACATTCAGATGCATATGTACAGACGTTGATAGCCGCAGATTTGCAATAGCAGCGAATAATGTGAGGTGCTCTCCAAAAGTAATTTATTCAAAGCATCAGAGAAATGCATTAAAGTGTAGCGACTGAGCGCATGCTAATAAAACATTTTCAGAATCCATGAATTAGGCCATATATGATATATCTGATGTCAGTGGACTCACCGTCATCTTTCTGTCTGTGTGACATGTTCTGATCCACCAAAACTGTTACATGTCAAACATAGAAATGTGGATATTATAATCTGAAAACATTTAATTAGTATTCACAGCGGAGGGAAGAGGTTAAAAGGGCTCCATATTGTATCCCAGGCTGAAAATTCAATATCAAGGTCCTCTACAAAGGAGGTTGGGATTGAGCACCTTCATCTTAAATGGGATCAGGGCTAAATTGAATAGTCTGCAGTCAATGCCAGTGCAATCAGTGTGGTCTAACTGAGCGCTGTCTGTGCGGATGTACATTGGGAGACGAGGGCTTGTCACAAGCGAGTTCTCAACCACATGCCACTTCTACTTCTGTTGCTGTAACACACTGAAAAACAACTCACTCTTTTTCACTCAAGCTCAGTCAAATGACACAGTCGAGCGTTGCCTGTAACCTCTGATTTATATAACCCCAAGAGCTGCAGTAGCAAGAGCGAATAAAGCTTTAATTGCAAACAAACATGTTAGCCTGCACTATAAATAGAGTTTGTTGGCTATAACCTCCTTTAACTCAGGTCACTGGAAGAATATTGCTTACAGGCTACTTATGAATTGCATGGATGATGCTCATGTTGGCATCAAATGAGCAGGATGCTATTTAAAGAGTAATTGTAAACAGTTTTTGACATGTTATCATGACTGTTATTTTATCATTTTTTTAACAATTGCTAAAGATGTAGAACCATGTAATAAGGCAGGATGAATCTGCATATTCACACACTGAGAGACATAGATAGCTTTTATAAAAAAACAAGCTAATACTGAATAAATAAATAAATATACAAAAGTTCTTTCTGGTTGGCTGAGAGGAGTGCAATATTTTAGTTTGTATTACTCAACTTGTGGTATTTCTCACAGCGAATGTCATGACGGACGCCCATATCCACTGTAATTTTAGAAATATGGTATTTCACAAACGTGAGTACACCCCTCACATTTCAGCAACCATTTAGTATATCTTCTCAAGGGACAATACTATAGAAATGAAACTTTGACTCTATTTTAGAGTACTATTTCAGTGTGCAACTTAGCACTATAGATTTACTGTCCTCTGAAAATAACTCAACATACAGCCATTAGGGATAACAGCAGTATGTTAATTGTTTAACCATGCAAAGCCACATGTCCTATTCATTATGTTTATGTTTTTGTCTGCTTGACAGGACCATACAAAGTTGTGTATCTTTTATTAGAGCAGTTAAAACTGGGTGCTTTAAGTACAATTCTCTCAAACTGACCACTGGAACAACATGGCATCTCATGGCAAAGAACTCTCTGAGTATTTGAGAATTAGAATTGTCGCTCTCCACAAAGATGGCCAAGGCTTTTAGAGGTTCAGTAACACCCTGAATCCGAGTTACACTACAGTGGTCAGGGTCATACAGATATTTTCAAAGATGGGTTCCATTCAGAACAGGCCTTGCAAGGGTTGATCAACGAAGTTGAGCACTCGTTCTGTGCGTAAGGTGCAGAACCTGGCTTCAAAAAACAGATGCATGAGTGCTGCCAGCATTTAAAGGTTGTAGAAGTTGAAGGTCAGCTTGTTAGTGCTCAGACCATATGCTGCATGCTACAACAAGTCGGTTTGCATAGGCGTCGTCCCAGAAGGTTGCCTCATCTGAAGCTGACTCACAAGAAAGCCCGCAAACAGTTTGCTGAAGACAACCTGTCCAAGAGCATGAATTACTGAACCATGTCCTGTGGTCTGATGAAACTATAAGATAAACTTGTTTGGCTGAGATGGTGTCCAGGATGTGTGGCAATGCCCTGGTGAGGAGTACCAAGAAAATTGTGTCTTGCCTACAGTCAAGCATGGTGGTGGTATCATCATGGACTGGGGCTGCATGAGTGTTGCTGGTACTGGGGAGCTGCAGTTCACTGAGGGAAACATGGATTCCATAATATATTGTACATACTGAAGCAGAACATGATGCCTTCCCTTCAGAAACTAGGCCGAAAGGTAGGTTTCCATCATGACAACGATCCCAAACACACCACCAAGATGACAACTGCCTTGCTGAGGAAGCTGAAGGTGAAGGTGATGGGGTAGCCAAGTATTTCTCCAGACCTGAACACTGAACCAGTAAAGGTGGAGAAGCACCATATGTCTAACATCTATCAGCTCCGTGAGAATTGCAAGAGGATCCCAGCAACAACCTGTGGACAAGTTCACTTCGGGTGTATTCACTTTTGTTGCCAGCTATTTAGACAATAATGGCTGTATGTTGAGTAATTTTCAGGGGACAATAAATCTATACTGCCATACAAGCTGCACATTGACTACTCTAAAATATATCCAAGTTTCATTTCTATAGTATTGCCCTTTGAGAAGATATACTAAAATGGTTGCTGAAATGTGAGGGGTGTATTAACTTTTGTGACATATTGTAATACTTTTTTTTTAAGGCGAGAATGTACTTGATTAGACTTCAATTATGTGGTTTGTTAATAAAGATAACATCTATTTTAAAAAATTCAATGTTTTCGGAGATGGGAGCTCCAGGGCATCAGTGGCCGTTCAGCACTCATGAACCCGCAGAGAGCAGCCTTACCTCGACCAAATCTTCTGGAATTTGCCGCTGGCTCTGATGTCTCATGAGATACAATTAGCTTTGAGTAAATCTAATGGGCAGTCATTTGTCTCATTATTTGTTCCAGAGCAAAAAGCTTTGGCTAAGGGCAAAATCTCATCATGTTATATTTTGAACTACTGTGAAAGAGTTAGGAAAAGCTCTAAAATTGTATATACTGTAAATATGGGACTATATTCTCTGACGGATTCAATGAGTTTATTCAGTGAAGGATCCGTCAAACTTCTTTTTTGTGTTAAAAGAATCTGCTCAAAAGAGTCATTTGTTTGTGATGCTGTATGTTTTTGATTCACTAAAAATAAACAAAATCAGATCTGGTAACACTGGTAACTTTGTATGTGTGCAGAAAAGCACTTTAAAACAAAAGATGACCTTTGTGTTTCATCACATGCAGTTTGGACTGCAAACTCGGGTAAAGTATGACTTGTTTTGCAGTATGGCTTGATTTTAAGAATCAAGTTTGTTAAAATAAACATTGTAGTTCATCTGGAATTCAATATGTTTAGCCAGCTCAAGTTAATAGAATTTATTTTATATTTACAACCCCATTTATCTGCCACAAAATGATCGGAATGTCAATTAGGGTGAGAGTATACTTCAAACAAATATATAAACATTCTAATCAAAATGTTGTGATAAGCAGCGGCTTTTGACTAAATACTTAATTTAAAAAAGGACATCAAATCCTGTCTATATGGCTGTATTAGGGATGGTAAGACTCACTGATTCACATCTGTGCATTGGCAAAAAAAAAAAGTTAACAATGCAAAACATCAATTTAAAAAATGTGCATCAGATACAAGTTGGTATTTGTATCACGATGCATCGTTTCTAACATATTTGCATTGTTAAAAAACAATTTATTAGCTTTACGATTGCTAGTATCGATATGCGTATCGCATTGGCTTCAGTTATGGAGATGCACATCCCTATTCTGTATATATAATTCATTCAATATAATTAGTCACATTAACTAATTTACATACATAAAATGTTCTGTTAAACTTAAAGACTACAACAGAGCAATTACTCCAGGGTTCTAATAGGTTAGACATGCCCAGTGTGAACACACCTGGTTAGTTTGCGTGTTATGCCTAACACACTGCAAACTTCAGGTAGTAGATCCCAATGCATTTTCATTAGATCTAACACTTCAAACTTTGCAATTGTGGCTTCACACCTGTCATAACTGTAATGATTTCTTAGGGGAGACTGTGATCAGAGGTGGCATCATGGGAAATTATAACACATTCCATCATATAGTGTTTGAGCTGCCACCACAATTAAAGTGGCATCACAAAATGTTACATCAAAGTTACATGACAGGAAAACTCTAATTAGAGTAAGCAAGAAAAATCCACTGTGAGGAAAGAAGTAATTCTTTCACTGTGTGCTTTGCACATTATAGGCTATAGCTACTCTCAATTCAGTGATATCTTGTTTAAAAATTAATGGGTCAGTTTGAACAAATGTCAGTCTGACTGTCTATCACCTGCAACAATATTTGAAGAAAACATGGGGTGCTTAGTTAAACAATCCTTTCTTTCTCAGTAAAAAATAAAAGTGTGACGAAAAAAATAGATTGCTTTACCATACCACTCAAATTTATACAATCTAAACAGCCTATTTGCAGGTTGTGGTCAAATACATAATGTTTCATATGTTGTCACAAGGAAGCCTTTAATTGGATTCTAATTTGAACGCTTTGCAGAGTTATTACAGTTATTTTGCTAATAAATTACAATTATTATTGCAGATACACCAACAATTGTCCTCTGAAATACAAATTGTGATTTCAAATGAACCATTTTCATGTCTAACAGTCAGGGAATTGCTTACATTTTCTTTAATGCTGACGAAATTACCAATGCACTTTTATCAAACATTTCTGCAAGTTTTCTTTTTGTCTTTATTTTTCCATGTGAAGCAAGTTACACTTCTTATTTGCCCTTTGCAGTGAGGATATATTACCCCACTGTCACATTTTCTTTTCAAGTATGACCTTTTCAGTAGAAAATAACTCTTCTTGAGAGCCTTGCCTTTTTTTTCTTGGTATTTTACTGTCAACACTAAGCATCCTCCATACCTCTAAACACATTTTGTAAGACCACGCACTGCTATACATCCAGTGGAGGTCACTAATCTAGGATGGTGTATTTTTATTTTACTGGCCTCATTGGCATTCATAAAAGTTTAGGGATATAAATATCTCGACACAGATTAGCTCTATCAAGGCTGGGTTGTAGCTCATGGATTATCTGCTATCTGCTAAAGTGAATTATTTGATGGTCTGTTGTAGCCTATTTAATGTATTATTTTATTAGTCACTTGGCAGGATGACAGGATTTAGCTGTACAGAGATGCTCCTCCATTTGATCATTGTGGATCACATGCATACATCAGTGATTTATTTTTTTTTCTATTCATAGTATTAATTCTAGAACTTCGAACTTAATCCTTCCTTTCCAGTCAACCTCAGTTCACTCCATCTGAAGAATGTCCTCTGAGTTGAAAAGATAATAGTTTCCTGCAACACTTTATAATCCTAGGGTCCTTATGTTTTGTAATATTTTATTTAGCAGTTTTATGTCTTTTCTGAAAAGAGAATGTCATAAAATCTCAAGTAAAGCCATTATATTTTCAGCTGAAGAATATCTGTGCTGTAAATAAATCAATGTTGTTGAGCTGCTAACAGAAAATAAATAACTGAGAGTTATCCACATCAATCCTCTTTGGACATCCTCAAACTGTATGGGTAATATTCCAACCACACTGTTAGCCAACATGCAGTCACATGATCAGAGACTGAAATACTGTAGGATTTGATTTACTGTAAGTAAATGGATTAAAATAAATAGTCATAGTCTCATTGGATATGCCAGATTTGTTGTTTTATAAATGATTATGTCTTGTAACACAAATGTCTCTGGTTTTTGTTTTTGTATTTGTATGTATTTGCATATGTTTACAGGTGACTTACAGTAATGAGTATTTACTCACCAGTTCCCAGTGAGATTTCTCATTGTCGCTTTTCGCATTTCAGCTTCACTCTGACCTGGATAAGGGAGATAGTATGGTGAAGTACACACTCTCAGGTGAAGGAGTTGGCTCGATTTTCACTATCGAGCCAAGCACTGGAGACATCCATGCCTTAAGGAGCCTGGACCGAGAAGAGAAGCCTTATTACACACTGAGAGCGCAGGCTGTGGACGTGCTCACGGGCAGACCCTTAGAACCCGAGTCGGAGTTTATTATCAAAGTACAGGACATCAATGACAATGAGCCAAGGTTCCTGGAGGGCCCATACTCAGCCAGCGTCCCAGAGATGTCACCCATCGGTGAGTTCACTTTTCATTATGTCCCAGATGGTTGGGTGTTTGATACTGTGAGAAAATCCTGGCCTCAAAGCATGCAAGATGAGAGCCGTTCAGTCTTGATGTGATGATCTGAACTCTTCCTCTTTATTGTCCACATACATATTCAAGGTCGATAAAAGGCGTTAGACATTAGTCTGTTGCTCCTAGTAATTAACTGCACTGATTTAGCCCAGCTGAAAATCCCAGCCTAAGGTGGTTAGTTAGTCTCCCAGCTTGGCCAAGCTAGTTAAGCTGGTCTGTTTTAATGTTTTTAGAAGGATTTTGGGCACGTTTCATCTGGTCAGGCTGGGGACCAGCTGGCCAGCCAGTCTGATAACTAATCCCAAATGCTTAATCTTACAGCAAATGCTGTGGAACACTGCATTTCCCTTTAGGAAAGCATTCCCAACTGTTCTGACTCTTATATTTCAACATTTTGAATTGATTACTTGAAGCCCATTTTTAGATTTGCATCCTAGTACAATACAGTAAGGGAAAAAAATTCTATAGTCTATAATTTTAACGGAGGTTTATTTGAACAGTGAGAGACAGAATAACAAAAAAGTTATAAATTGATTTGCATTTTAATGAGTGAAATACATTTTTAACACCTCTGAAAACTTGCCCTTGACTTAGCAAAACCCTTGTTGGCAATCACGGAGGTCAGACGTTTCTTGTAGTTGGCCACCCGGTTTGCACACATCTCAGAAGGGATTTTGTACCACTCCTTTTTGCAGATCCTCTCCAAGTCATTAAGTTTTTGAGGCTGACTTTTGGCAACTCAAACCTTCAGCTCCCTCTACAGATTTTCTATGGGATTAAGGTCTGGAGACTGGTTAGGCCACTTCAGGACCTTAATGTGCTTCTTCTTGAGCCACTCTTTTGTTGCCTTGGCCGTGTGTTTTGGGTCATTGTCATGCTGGAATACCCATCCACGACCCATTTTCAATGCCCTGGCTAGGAGAAGGAGGTTCTCATCCAATATTTGATGGCACATGGCTCCATCCATCGTCCCTTTGATGCGGTGCAGTTGTCCTGTCCCCTTAGCAGAAAAACACCCCCAAACCATAATGTTTCCACCTCCATGTTTGACGGTGGGGATGGTGTTCTTCATAGGCAACTTTCCTCTTACTCCAAACACGGCGAGTTGAGTTGATGCCAAAGAACTCGATTTCACCTAGTTCTCCTCTGAATCATTTAGATGTTCATTGGCAAACTTCAGATGGGCCTGTACATGTGCTTTCTTGAACGTGGGACCTTGCGTGCGATGCAGGATTTCAGTCCTTCATGGCATAGTGTGTTACCACTTGTTTTCTTGGTGAATATGGTCCAAGCTGCCTTGAAATCATTGACAAGATCCTCCTGTGAAGTTCTGGGCTTATTCCTCACCATTCTCATGATCACTGAAACTCCACGAGGTGAGATCTTGCATGGAGCCCCAGACCGAGGGAGATTGACCGTTATTTTGTGTTTCTTTTGTTATTTGCGAATAATCACACCAACTGTTGTCACCTTCAACAGTTGTCCGTAGCCCATTCCAGCCTTGTGTAGGTCTGCAATCTTGTCCCTGACATCCTGACAGCTCTTTGGTCTTGGCCATGGTGGAGAGTTTGGAATCTGATTGACTGATTGCTTCTGTGGACAGGTGTCTTTAATAGAGGTAACAAACTGAGATTAGGAGCATGCCCAAAGACACCGGGGAGCCAGAAAGCTTACTGATTGATAGGGGATCAAATACTTATTTCACTCTTTAAACCATTCAGTCTCTCACTGTTAAAATAAACCTACCATTGAAATTATAGACTGATCATTTCTTTGTCAGTGGGCAAATGTACAAAATCAGCAGGGGATCAAATATTTTTTTCCTCACTGTATGTTGTCACAATGAAACTTTTTCTTCCCGTAAGAGTGAATGTACATTTGTAAATGTTTGGGTCTGGCTTTCGGTCTCATCCGAGTCCATCTATTTTTAGCAGTACAAAACAGCTTGTTTTGCTGCTTGATATTGCAAATTGGCATGTTTTACCATATTATTTTAATGTATTATCTTAATCTTGAGCACACTGGTTTGTAGTGCAAACAGTTTTACTGTTTACTGCACGCTGTTATACTTTTCGTTATTTCCCTATGTCAGCTAATAAACCGGAAGTCTCACCCATAGGCTCACTTCCATGTTAAAGAAAAAGGTGGATAGACTTTAGTCAAGTTAGACATCTTTTTGAATTGAATGCAGAAGAAAACGAGGCTGTTAGGGATAGATTTACTGTCTTTACAATGGCACACAGTGTATAAATTTCCTAGATCCTTCATAAACTGTTTTTTATCTACAGATCTTTGTCTTATTTTTCTGAAAGATGTTTTGTCAACCGATCAGTATTTTGTTAAACAACAGTACAGTCCATTAAACGCACTGTACTTCTATCCCTCACAGCTTTATTTTCTTTCCTGTCAAAAATTAAATATGGTGCTACCCAGGCTAATGTCTATTGTGACGCGCTTTCGAGTGTAACAGATTATCCAGAAAGATAAAAATGTAGGGAGGGAATATAGGTTGTTTATTGGATTTTGAGATGTGGGTGTTGCACTCAAAAATAATTGCAAGCTTGCAGTTGGTAGTGAAAGGACGGGTTTCAAGCAGACTAAATGGCTGGAAAACTCTAGTATACAACGCCATTTATAAGAGGATCAAATTGTGAGATTTTGATCAAACATTAAAAAAGAAATATACATATACGTGGATGAACAGTAAGATCTATAACATGCTTTTACAAAATAGATGTGCAGAAAGATATGATATATGAAATTTATCTTGCTTAATATAACCTAAATCATGTCTCTCTTGAAATATGCAGTAGAAAACCCATGTAAGATTTATATTATTTATATTAGTTTCATACATATTTAGGACTATGTGTCACGGATTGGCCAGGTTCTACTCCCTCACTCACTCAACGATCACAGTCACCTGATTACTAATCAGACGCACCTGAATCCAATCACCAGCACCACATATAAGCACACCACACACCTCACTCAGTGTCCGGGCTCGTTTGCACGAAGCGGACTCATTGTGTTTCTCTGTCGAGTTCACAAACCTCAAAGACATACTTACCTTGCTATTTACCTGTTGAAACTTACCTGTTGTCCCATCTATTCCAGTACGAAGTCTGTTCTCTGTTCCAGTCAGCTGTGGTCAGCCATAAGCCTGTTCGTCTATCACCAACGGTGTGTGTGTGTGGGTCGGAGTCCTCCTCCCGTCGTTCCTGGAAAGGAAAAGGATCTGTCTTCAGTATTCATCTCTAGTCAACGAATATCATACTTGGACTGTTTATACTTACCCGGTTCTGCACGTCATCTTATCCACAACGCTCTGCTGATAATAAACATTGTTATATTTATCACTTACCTCTCTTGTTTGGTCTGCTTCCGTAACAGTTAGCCCGGACCAACACAGTATCAGCATGAGCACTCGGGACCCGTTTCAAGAGCTGGTGGACTCGCTCAGGAAGGTTTTGTTGGCTAGTCATGCCACCATTCCAACTTCAGCTCATCCCACCGCACCACCGGCACCCAGCACTTCTTCGGCTCCCGTGAACGTCCCTTCCAGTCCCATGGCCCGACCAGCGCCCTACTCTGGCGGGGCGGAGGAGTGCAGCGGATTTCTGTTACAATGTTCATTGATATTCACAATGCAACCTGCTCTCTATCCCACAGATTCTTCGAAAATAGCCTTCATCACGTCTCTGCTTACCGGACCAGCTCTCAAATGGGCGGACACGTTATATCAGCAGGCCGGGCCGGCAACCCATTCGATCCAGGCTTTCGTCGCTCATTTTAAAGAGGTTTTCGGACGTTCTGATGCAGAAGTATCCGCAGGAGAGCAATTGTATCATCTAAAGCAGGGAAGTATGACTACACAAGATTACTCCCTGCGTTTCCGCACTTTGGCCGCTGCCAGCGGATGGAATGAACGATCGTTACTGACCACGTACCGGCTCGGCCTAGAACCCAATCTCCGGATGCAGTTAGCTGCTTTGGACGATTCCATGGGATTGGAGAAGTTCATTCAGCAATCACTTCGTTGTTCAGATCGTCTAAAATCCTACCAAGACCAGTCCGCCACTACTGCACTCCTCCGACCAGTTACATCCGCCAGCCCTCCAGAACCAGAACCAATGATCCTGGAATCAGGAAAAATCTCTGCAGCTGAGCGACAGAGAAGGCTGACCCGGGGTCTTTGCATGTACTGTGGGGCTGCGGGACACGTTCGACTCAACTGTCCTCTGCGTCCTATACGATCTTTGGTGAGTGTAATACGTTCTGAATTGGATAACATGCATCCTCTGACTACCAATGTTCAGTTAACCACCCACACTTCCTGTGTTACAGTCGCAGCCCTCATCGACTCCGGGTCAGCGGGAAACTTCATCTCTAACACCCTCTGTCGCCAGCTCCAGCTACGCACCCAAGCCTCAACCACCATCTACCAGATTCAACCGATAACTAACCGGATCAGCTCACGGACCCGTATTCACCGGAAAAGTGAACCCATCATCCTACAGATTGGAGTTTTGCACCGTGAAGAGATTCAGTTTCTGGTTCTGGAGGGAGCTACTATGGACATCATCTTGGGGCGCCCGTGGCTGGTGAAGCATGATCCCATCCTCTCTTGGGGCACAGGAGAGGTGACAAAATGGGGAGAAGAATGTACCAACCAATGTTTCCCAGATCTTCCACGTCCTAGACACAAGTTACTACCTGTCAACGTCACCTCCGTCGAAAGTCCTGTTGAGAAGCAGTCAGTCCAGATTCCTGCCATTTACTCGTCGTTTCAAGACGTCTTCTGCCCCAAGAGAGCTTCCCAGCTACCTCCACATCGGCCATGGGACTGTGCCATTGACCTAGTTCCGGATGCTCCAATGCCCAGAGGTAAGATCTACCCGCTGTCGCTTCCGGAGACCAAGGCAATGGAGGAGTACATACAGGAGGCTCTCGATCAGGGTTATATCCGACCATCAACATCACCCGCAGCATCCAGTTTTTTCTTCGTGGCAAAGAAGGATGGAGGGCTGCGGCCATGTATCGATTACCGCATACTCAATCAAGGCACCATCAAGTTCCGGTATCCCCTTCCTCTCGTCCCTGTGGCCCTCGAACAACTACGCACTGCCAGAGTGTTTACGAAGTTGGACCTCCGCAGCGCGTACAACCTCGTGAGGATACGTGAGGGGGACGAGTGGAAGACTGCCTTCGTGACCCCTACTGGCCACTACGAGTATTTGGTCATGCCCTATGGTTTGGTCAACGCCCCCTCCGTATTTCAGAACTTCATTCACGAGGTACTCCGGGAGTTTCTGCACCACTTTGTCGTTGTCTACATAGACGATATCCTGATTTACTCCCGGAGTGAGGCCGAACATCGCCTCCACGTTGCGGAGGTCCTTCAAAGATTACGGGATCATCACCTGTATCTCAAGGCGGAAAAATGTTCATTTCACCTATCAGCAGTACACTTCCTTGGATACGTCATCGACCAGAAGGGGGTCCGTATGGACGAGAGGAAGGTATCTGCAGTTGTATCCTGGCCAGAACCCACCACTATCAAAGAGCTTCAACGATTCTTAGGTTTTGCCAATTTCTACCGCCGGTTTATCAAGAACTACAGCATCATCACTGCTCCACTTACCAGTCTACTCAAAGGAAAACCACGAACTCTACTCTGGAACCCTGACTCGGCCGCAGCCTTCCATAACCTCAAGGAAGCATTTACACAGGCACCTCTTCTAACCCATCCTGACCCTGATCTCCCTTTCGTGGTAGAGGTGGACGCATCTACCACCGGCGTGGGAGGGATTCTGTCACAACATCACGGTACTCCTCCATTGCTTCATCCCTGTGCCTACTATTCCCGGAAGCTCAGCCCTGCGGAGAGGAACTATGACATCGGCAACCGCGAGCTCCTTGCCATCAAGCTCGCTCTGGAGGAGTGGCGACATTGGTTAGAGGGATCTAACCACACGTTCCAGGTGATAACAGATCACAAGAACCTACAGTACCTCCGAGACGCCAAACGGCTCTGTCCCCGTCAGGCAAGATGGTCCCTGTTCTTTTCCCGATTCAACTTCACCATAACCTACCGGCCAGGATCCAAGAATACCCGAGCTGATGCTCTGTCTCGCATCCATGATTCTCACGACTTGCCTGACACACCCACGACCATAATCCCCGAAAACATCATCGTTCAACCCATTGAATGGACCAACCCGCCAGCTGTCGCCACTCCGGAACCCAGATCTCCGCCGGGCTGTCCACCTGGTCGCAGATTCATCCCTAGGACCCAGCGGGTAGATCTAATCCATTCAACACATACCTCTCTGGGCACTGGACATCCAGGGGCCAACAACACTCTCTCGCTGCTGACGGACCGCTTCTGGTGGCCGCACATGGCAAGGGATGTGAGGAGGTATGTCCAGGGATGTAAGGAGTGTGCAATGTCCAAGAGTCCACGTCATCTGCCTGCTGGGAAACTCCATCCCTTGCCTGTGCCGAACCGCCCCTGGTCACACCTGGGAGTTGACTTCATGACAGATCTCCCCTCATCTGACGGTAACACCTGCATCTTTGTTATAGTTGATCGATTTTCAAAATTCTGCCGACTGATACCTCTGAAAGGTCTTCCCACAGCCCTAGAGTCTGCCGAACTGCTCTTCAACAAAGTCTTTAGGTACTATGGCATTCCGGAAGACATCGTCTCAGACAGGGGTCCACAGTTTATTTCACGGGTGTGGAAGTCTTTTCTCAAACTCCTAGGTGTGACCGTTAGCCTCTCCTCTGGATACCACCCTGAGACCAACGGGCAGACGGAGAGGAAAATCCAGGAGGTGGGGCGGTTCCTCCGGACATTCTGTCATGGTCACCAGGACTCCTGGAACCAGTTCCTGGGTTGGGCAGAATACGCCCAAAATTCACTGCGGCAACCCACCACAGGACTCACGCCATTCCAGTGTGTGCTCGGCTTCCAACCACCTCTCTTCCCCTGGAATGGCGAACCATCACAGGTGCCCGCAGTGGATTACTGGTTCCGGGAGAGCGAGAGAGTCTGGGACGAGGCTCACCATCATCTTCAAAGGGCAGTGCGCAGAACCAAGTCCACTGCCGATAAGAAGAGGATTCCTGGTCCCACATACACTCCTGGGCAGAAAGTCTGGCTCTCCACAAGAGACATCCGTCTGCGCCTGCCCTCGAAGAAATTGAGTCCCAGGTTTGTTGGCCCCTTCACCATCGTGGAACAGGTCAACCCCGTCACCTACAGACTCCAATTACCACCACAGTACCGTATCCACCCCACATTTCACGTCTCATTACTAAAACCCTTTCACCCACCTGTGATTCCCTCCACAGAACCTGGTCAGGAAGAGGAACCCCCTCCCCCCTTGGTCCTGGAAGAGGGATCCATCTACTCGGTCCGAGAAATCCTTCTGTCCCGACGTCGTGGTGGTAGTCTTGAGTATCTCGTCGACTGGGAAGGCTACGGACCAGAGGAGAGGTCGTGGGTACCCAGAGTTGACATTCTAGATCCAGCCCTCATGGAGGAATTCCATCGTAACCATCCTGAATGTCCAGCCCCTCGAGGACGAGGTAGACCACCACGACGTCGGAGGCCTCGGCCCTCAGGAGCGGGCCCTGGGGAGGGGGGTAATGTCACGGATTGGCCAGGTTCTACTCCCTCACTCACTCAACGATCACAGTCACCTGATTACTAATCAGACGCACCTGAATCCAATCACCAGCACCACATATAAGCACACCACACACCTCACTCAGTGTCCGGGCTCGTTTGCACGAAGCGGACTCATTGTGTTTCTCTGTCGAGTTCACAAACCTCAAAGACATACTTACCTTGCTATTTACCTGTTGAAACTTACCTGTTGTCCCATCTATTCCAGTACGAAGTCTGTTCTCTGTTCCAGTCAGCTGTGGTCAGCCATAAGCCTGTTCGTCTATCACCAACGGTGTGTGTGTGTGTGTGTGTGGGTCGGAGTCCTCCTCCCGTCGTTCCTGGAAAGGAAAAGGATCTGTCTTCAGTATTCATCTCTAGTCAACGAATATCATACTTGGATTGTTTATACTTACCCGGTTCTGCACGTCATCTTATCCACAACGCTCTGCTGATAATAAACATTGTTATATTTATCACTTACCTCTCTTGTTTGGTCTGCTTCCGTAACACTATGGGGGCGTTGCTATTTTGATGACATGGTCTACCGTATCTCAAAAAGTACCAGTGGGAACTTTTTTGCAAGACATGAAATTCATATTACACTTGTAATCATTTTCGTACACAGTTATGATTACAGCTCCATATGTTTTGTTTTCCGGAGGTAACAAGCTTGCTCTGTAGCTCAGCCGACACAGAATTAGACTGGTGTCCTTGGGTGTGTTGGAATCTTGTGAAAAACATGACTCACGATGAAAGAGCTAAAAGATGAGAGATCAGAAAAACAAACTAAAACGACATGCTTGCTATTGTGTTTTTACATCACATTTGCTTTTGTTCATACTATCGGGTACTATCGGTGACACGTACAAAACCAATGTCACATAAAACGTACCATATGTAGGTTCATCTGTTCTGGGGAGCAAAAACGAACACTCTTTTAGCTCCACTCAGTGGACATTTCACATTGAAAATGTCACAAAACATACATGTACGTTTTTGTTATGAAATCAGGTTCGAAATGGTTGCACTCTGCGAGCTACTGGCATTGCCTGTTGCTATTTTAACCGCAACACAACTCAAGCATTTCATGTTTCTGCCATTTATAAGGTCTTTTAGTAGCTAGGAGAGAACAAAGACGCTGGTCTTTACAAAGTTTTATTCATCCACAGGCATCTTCCCATTCTTTTCTCCTCTTCTTATCGCTAAGAAAGCAGTGAAGACTTACATTGCATCTCTTGTTGCTCTTTGACTTAAAATTACAACCAAAAGCCGCACAGTGTGGCATCGTATCAGTAATTTATTTTCCGAGTTGTGTAATCCGAGTTGTGATACGTTAAATATAGCAATAGGTAGTACCAGTAGCTCACAGAGTGCAACCATTTTACGTCATCAACATAATGGAGCCCCCATAGTCCAAAATATATAATGTAACATAAATCTTTCATGAGTTTTCTACTACATATTTCAGTAAGAGACATTGTTTGCATTATATTAAGACATACAAGTCTTACAGGAGTAGTTCACTTTCAGAACAAAAATTTACAGAAAATGTACTCACCCCTTTGTCATCCAAGTCATTGTCTTTCTTTCTTCAGTCGTAAAGAAATTGTTTTTTGAGAAAAACATTTCAGGATTTCTCTCCACACAATGGACTTCTATAGTGCCCCCGAGTTTGAACTTCCAAAATACAGTTTAAATGCAGTTTCAAAGGGCTCTAAATGATCCCAGCCAAGGAAGAAGGGTCTTATCTAGCGAAACGATCAGTTATTTTCTAAAAACATTTACAACTTATATACTTTTTAATCTCAAACACTCGTCTTGCCGCGGTAGACAAGACGAGCATTTGAGGTTAAAAAGTATATACATTTTAAATTTTTTTTTTTTTTTGTTAGAAAATACCGATCGTTTTGCTAGATAAGACCCTTCTTTCCTAGGCTGGGATCGTTTAGAGCCCTTTGAAACTGCATTTTGGAAGTTCAAACTCGGGAGCACCATAGAAGTCCATTATATGGAGAGAAATCCTGAAATGTTTCACTCAAAAAACATAATTTCCTTATGACTGAAGAAAGAAAGACATGAACATCTTGGATGACAAGGGGGTGAGTACATTATCTGTAAATTTTTGTTCTGAAAGTGAACTACTCCTTTAATACCTGGGGTTCCCTTTAAAATCTATATAAAATCATTATATATACTATGTGGACAAAAGAACTGGGACATCTGACCAAGCAGCATGCTTTACACTAGGGATTCTCAACTCTGGCCCTCCACAGATTCACTTTCGTGCAGAGTTTAGCTGTAACTTTCTAGTGATCCTGAACCTTGATTAGGAAAGTGCAGGAAAGTAGACCTTAAGGGCCAGAGTTGAAAACTCCAACTTTACACCACTCCATTTGACACTTGGCATTGTACTTGGCGATGTGAGACAGCATGGAAACCCATTCCATGAAGCTCCCGCCATACAGTTTTTGTGCTGATATTAATGCCAGTTGAAGTTTGGAACTCTTTGGCTGTGGAATCAGCAGAGCGTTGGTGACTTTTACGCACTATGCGCCTCAGCACTCGGTCACTCCGCTCTGTTGCTTTATCTCCTACTTCATGGCTGAGTTGCTGCTGTTCCTAAATGCTTTCACTTTCCAGTAATACCTCTTACAGTTGACTGTGGAATATCTACAGTAGGAGCGATGAAATTTCACCAACAGACTTATTGCAAAGGTGGCATCCTATCAGAGAGCCACGCTTGAATTCACTGAGCTTTTCCGAAACAACCCATTTTTTCACAAATGTTTGTAAATGCTGACTGTATGGTTAGATGCTCGATTTTATACACCTGTGGCAATGGGTCTGATTGAAACAACTTGATTAAATCATTAAAGGGATAGTTCACCCAAAGTGAAAATTACCCTATGATTTACTCACCTTCAAGCCATGACTTTCTTCTTTCAGATGAATACAATCAGTTTTTTTTTTTTTTTTTTTTAATGTCCTGGCTTTTCCAAACGTTATAATAGCATTGAATTAGTGAGTAAATCATGGGGCAATTTTTGTTTTTGTGTGAGCCATGCTTTTAAGAGGTTCATATACTCTGTATTTGTATAGCTTTTATTCTTGTTATTTATATACTCTGTTCTGAAGCAGCTTTAAAACCTCCAATGAGCAAGACATAAGCGACACTGACAAGCAAAAACTCTCTGAGATGTTTAAACTGATGAGGAAGAAACCCTTGGAGGAACAAAAACTCAGCAAGGAGCCCTTTCTCCTCTGGCTGACACATGATTAAACAAATTGAGACAAACATAAACCATAAATCTGTTACAGAATGTATGCTTGTTTACAGCTGCAGTACAATCATAAGTACAATTGAATTTGCAATCTTTTGTCTCAGGATTGTAAATATGGTCTGTATTCATCATTATTATTTGCATGTGGCAATTCTAGTGTCATTTGATTGCCTCTTATCATCTCTTTTATGTTTGTAATCAGGCACATATGTGACGCAAATAACCGCCACTGATGCTGATGACCCTACTTATGGAAACAGCGCACGGATTGTGTATAGTATCCTTTATGGGCAGCCCTACTTCTCTGTTGACCCCAAGACAGGTAAGAGATAGTTGATTTTGGGGGGTGTTGTTGTATTAAACACATGGTCTTTAGCATTCTGCAGACTTCAGCACTCCGCCCAAAGCCTTTCTACTGCTTTGCCTTCATCTTCTGTCATGCCGTCATCTCCTGATCAAAAAGTAGCTCCTCTGAGAGGGGAACTATTAGGATTGATTAGACTTTAGAAGAATGGTAGAGGATCGCCTTTTAATGGCACTGCTCACAAAAGCATTGCAGCACAGATTAATGACGGCCTGTTCAATTCTTCATATTGCTGTAGGTCTTTTTTGTCGATCAGAAAAGTGTCAAACTGTAAGAATAATTTTTCTGTCCATCACTGTAAAACTAGAACTAAAGGCAACAGTTTTCATGACTTTCACTAAGTTTAAGTTTACTTCATTGTTTAAGGAAATGTTACTACTCTTGGAAATTGGCACTAGGCAAATATTAGATCAAGAAAGTATTTTCTAGTCTAACATTAATCTGTAGTAGGAAAAGATGCAGCCTTTTAAAAGTTTAGGATCAGTATTTTTTTTTTTTTTAAATAAGTATTTTTAAATACATCCTTAAAAAGGTATTACAATAAAAAAAATGGCTGGATTAATGGCTGCTGAAAATTCTGTCATTACAGGCATACATTATATTTTAATCTAATCACAATAATAATAATAAAAAAACACTTTATGCTCCACAATATTACTGTTTTACTGTAATTTATTATCAAATAAATGTAGCTTTGGTGAGACTTTCAGAAACATTTAAACATGTTACCAACCCAGTCCTTTGAATGGTAATGTTGGCATATCTAACAGGGGGAGACTTGAGATAAACTCACAATTCTTGATATAAACTCACAATCCTGACTTTATAACTTGCAATTGTAAGGTCATATCACACAATTCTGAGAAGAAGAAAAAAAAAGTCAGATTTGCAAGTTTCTGTTTTACAGTTCTGACCACAATTAACTACACAACTGTGATTTTATAACGCAATTCTGAGAAAAGGTCTGATTTGTGAGTTTCTATCTCACAATTCTGCCTTTATAACTCGCAATTGTGAGTTTCTAACATGCAATTTTGTGGAAAAAAGTCAGATTTGTCAGTATCTCACAATTCTGACTTCATAACTCACAATTGCGAGTTTATAATTCAATTCTAAAAAAAAGACAGATTTGCAAGATTTTATCTCACAATTCTGACTTTATGACTCACAATTGTTTATTACACAATTCTGAGAAAAAAAAGTCAGATTTGCGAGTTTCTATCTCATAATTGTGACTTTATAACTCACAATTGTTATATCATGCAATTCTGAGAAAAAAGAGATTTGCGAGATTTTATCTTACAATTCTGACTATAACTCGCAATTGCAAGGTTATATCACAATTCTGAGAAGAAAAGGTCAAATTTATGAGTTTGTATCTCACAATTCTGACTTTATAACTGGAAATAGCGAGTCAGAAAAAGTCAGATTTGCGAGTTTATATGCGAGTTTATAACTCACAATTGTTATATCATGCAATTCTGAGAAAAAAAGAGATTTGTGAGATTTTATCTTACAATTCTGACTTTATAACTCGCAATTGCTATTTTATAACTTTGCTAACTTTATAACTTGCAATTGCAAGGTTATATCATGCAATTCTGAGAAAAAAGATTTGCGAGATTTTATCTCACAATTCTGACTTTATAACTTGCAATTGCGAGTTTCTAACATGCAATTCTGTGGAAAAAACTCAGATTTGTCAGTTTTTATCTCACAATTCTGAGTTTATAACGCAATTGTGAGAAAAACTCTGATTTGTGAGTTTCTATCTCACAATTCTGACTTTATAAATCACAATTGCGAGTTTATAATGCAATTCTAAAAAAGAGAGTTTTGCGAGATTTTATCTCACAATTCTGACTCTATGACTCACAATTGCTAGTTTATAACACAATTCTGAGAAAAAAAGGTCAGCTTTGCGACTTTCTATCTCACAATTGTGACTTTATAACTCACAATTGTTATATCACACAATTCTGAGAAGAAAAAGTCAGATTTGTGAGTTTCTATCTCACAATTCTGACTTTATAACTCGCAATTGCGAGTTTATAATGCAATTCTGTGAAAAAAGTCAGATTTGTGAGTTTATATCTCACAATTCTGACATAACTCGCAATTGCTAGTTTATAACAATTCTGAGAGAAAAAAAAGAGATTTGAGAAATTTTATTTCACAATTCTGACTTTATAACTCGCAATTGAGAGTTTATCACACACAATTCTGTGAAAAAATTCAGATTTGCAAGTTTCTATCTCACAATTCTGACATAACTCGCAATTGCTATTTTATAACATAATTCTGAGGGAAAAAAAGATTTGCAAATTTTTATTTAAAAATTGATTTTATAACTCGCAATTGAGAGTTTATCACACACAATTCTGTGAAAAAAGTCAGATTTGCGAGTTTCTATCTCACAGTTCTGACTTTATAACTTGCAGTTGCAAGGTTATATCATGCAATTTTGAGAAAAAAAGATTTGCGAGTTTCTAGCTCACAATTCTGACTTTAGAACTTGCAATTGCGACTTTATATCATGCCATTCTGAGAAAAAAAAAGATTTGCAAGATTTTATCTCACAATTCTGACTTTATAACTCGCAATTGCGAGTCTATATATCACAATTATGAGAAAAAAATCTGAATTGTGAGTTTGTATCATGCAATTCTGAGAAAAAAGTCAGAAGAGTGAACTGTAAACTTGCAATTGCAAGAAAAATAGTCACAGTTAATTTTTTTTATTATTATTCAGTGGCGGAATTGGGCTTCCATACATCATTAATGGAGATTCTGAAAATGAAAAGAACTCATTTTTGAAAATGTGCTCACTGCAACTCATTTTGCCAGCGCATGTCACATATGTTCTCACATGCTCTCTGTTTCTCTCTTCTTCTCTCTCTCTCTCTGCATCAGGAATCATAAGAGTTGCCTTACCAAACATGGATAGGGAGGTTAAAGAAATGTACCAGGTGGTCATACAGGCTAAGGACATGGGTGGCCAGCTCGGGGGTTTAGCTGGGACCACAACCATCAATATCACTCTCCGAGACGTCAACGACAACCCGCCACGGTTTTCTAAAAGTGTGTTCCAAAGCAGCTGTCTCTAGACATGCAGGAATCATTATAAAGCGCATTGAAGCTTACAGTATACTGTCAGCATTTCTATATCAGCAGCAGTTCATCCCTGGGGTTTATCTTAATGTGAATTTAATCTGGTTTCATATTTGCTTTGCTCTTTGGAAACCTTAAACATGAGTCCATTATTTGAATTGTTTAATTCAGTTAATGGCTGGCACTGATAACAAAGAGCGGCTATTTTCAAAACCGGGACTGAACAGTAATGCACGACCCGAGAAGAACCTCAGATTTACAATTGGCCATGATTAAGTCCTCAAGGGCTCTCGCCAAACACAAACAACTAAATAGAGTTGAATTTGCAAATGTGATTAGCATTCTAACACTTTCCTCCAGAGCTGCTGAAGTGATTAGTGGATGATTATTGTTAACCACCTCTCAGAGTAATTTCTAGATGTAGAGTCTTACATCTATTCCTGAGGGGAGACTTTGATAAAGGTGTTTGTGAATCTCGACAGGTATCTTTCACCTGCGCATTCCTGAATCTTCACCTGTGGGCTCGTCGGTGGGGAGGGTCAAAGCTCATGATCTAGACTCTGGGAAGAATGCTGAAGTGGAATACAGCATCGTTCCTGGTGACGGAGGCTCCATGTTTGATATTTACAGCAATAAGAACACTCAAGAAGGAACAGTTATACTAAAAAAGGTAGAGTATGGCTTTTTGTAGACGTTTTTAGTCTAAGAAAAAAATGTGCGAATGTTTTCATATTTATACTACAGTTCAGAAGTTTGGGGTCGGTATAAACGTTTATTTATTTACATATTATCATTTTTCTATTTATTTCTTTTTCACATGTTGCAAAAAAATGACAAGATGACAAGAAAAAGGACATCTTGTCGTTCGAAACCTGATTTTCTTTTGTTTGTTATTTTGATACATCATATTTTCATTTTAAATTTTAGGGTCACTGCTTAGTCGTATTTGAAGTTATAACAGGAGCAGAGGGGCAGATTTTTAAGCATATTTAAAAAATTAATTGTATTCTAAAGCACAGTATAAAAACTTAATTGAGATATTTTGTAAATAAAAAAAACTCTGTTCAAAATTAAAGAACACTTTCAGAAACCTCCAAGTCATTGGTGTTAACCTGGCAAATAGTGCAAATTCCCTTAATTATATGACAAACCCTATTTAACTGGCAGCATTCCTCCAATTTTCACTGATATTGCAAGATGGCGGGCATCTCTAAAGGTGACTAAAACAATGCAATAGGACGCTTGAAGGCCAAAGGGATGACACTTTCAAACATTGCAAAAGAAATTTGTCATTCCAAATCTCGAATATTGCAGCATTCAAGTCTCCGAAAAAGACAGGATAATGCAGAAATTCTCAATAAGGAATCGGTTCAGCACTGCAGCTGGAATTGCTTGTAAGTTCAGTTCTAAAAAGGGTTAGGATCTGTCTCACCATGTTTAGGAGAAGTCAGATCGAAAACACACTCTGCAGTGACCAAGCCTCTCATGAGCAGAAATAATCTAAAAGGCTAAGCTCACCTTTGCTGAGGAGCATGTTGTGTGGAGAGAGTAGAACTGGTCCAAAGTTCACTTTACCGATAAGAGCAAGTTTAATTTATTGGGTCTGCCAGGAAACATTTTGTTCAGTGTCAAATTGAGGAAAGACTGAATCTCTGTAAAATCCTTGGCTAAGAAACCTACTACAGTTACTGAACTTTGTAAGAGAGTGGACCAAGATCACACCAGCGTAGTCTGAGAAACTAGTGATGTCCTGCAGCCGCAGATATGCTAAAGTCATTCAAAGCAAGGGCCTCTTGCGATGAAGCGATGAAGATTAACAATATTTCAGAAAAAAAAAAATCAAGTATTTATAGATTGTTCTCTTATTTGGATCTCCACTATGTATTAGGGTCAAAGACGAAAAAGGGATTCAAGGAGTAGTTCACTTTCAGAGCACAAATGTACAGATAATGTACTCACCCCCTTGTCATCCAAGATGTTCATGTATTTCTTTCTTCAGTCATAAAGAAATTATGTTTTTTGAGGAAAACATTTCAGGATTTCTCTCCATATAATGGACTTCAATGGTGCCCCCGAGTTTGAACTTCCAAAACGCAGTTTAAATGCAGCTTCAAAGGGCTCTAAATGATCCCAGCCGAGGAAGAAGCGTTTTATCTAGCGAGACAATTGGCTATTTTCTAAAAATATTTACAATTTATATACCTTTTCATCTCTACACAGATTATACACAGAGGTAGACAAGACGAGCATTTGTGGTTAAAAAGTATATAAATTGTAATTTTTTTTTTTTAGAAAATAACAGATCGTTTTGCTAGATAAGACCCTCGGCTGTGATCATTTAGAGCCATTTAAAGCTGCATTTTGGAAGGTCAAACTCAGGGGCACCATTGAAGTTCATTTTATGGAGAGAAATCCTGAAATGTTTTCCTCAAAAAACATAATTTCCTTACAACTGAAAAAAGAAAGACATGAACATCTTGGATGACAAGGGGGTGAGTACATTATTGAGAGCACATATTATGTAAATTTTTGTTCTGAAAGTGAACTACTCCTTTAAGCATAACAAGAATGAGTGTAATACTGCTTTAAATTGTTGTTGTTTTTCCAAGAAAATATGAAAAAGTTTTCTCTTTAATTTAGTTGCATTTTTGTTTTTGTTTTTCTGAGCAAAAAATAAATATCATACATTTTCCCTACTTTACAGAAGATACCCACTAAAATGTCATTCAGTGTAACAATCCTGTCAGGCATATTTACAACAAATCAATCAATTTATGACATAATAAAAGACAAATTACTTTAATCCCAAATACTAATTAGTTGTAATTCTACATTTTGTAAATGTGCCACTATCCTAAGGTTTTTTTTTTTTTTTTACCCATTTGTCAGTAAGATTTTTTACTTATTTAAAACACAATAAAATATAATATGCTCACTTATTCTTTTATATATTTTAATATGTACAAGTCACAATTTGTCATTGTTTGAATTTTACATAAATATTGTGTTACACTGAATGACAATGTAACATTATTTCAACCAAATTTGGACATTTTTTTCTCCAAAAACGTATTTGAAACTTTAAAAGTAGACACTTTACTTACATTTAATGTGCTTTCTATGGACATAAAATCACTTTTGTAAATTTATTTTGTCGTGGACATCTTAACGTCTTTGACCCATGAACATGAATGAAAGGAGAAAGTCCTTACTAAAAAATATTTAGTAAGTAAATTTGAGTTTAAGTAAAAGAAAAACATGTTGCCATAACTTTTAAGTTTATTTTATTTAAGTGAGTGAATGTAGTGCAATTCCATATGTAGCTCATGCATTATTGTACATAAAACAGGAGCTCCTTTACTGCACAGTAAGTGAATTCTTTGACAGTATTTGGATGTTTATTTAGGCAATATTTATCTGCTGGCTAAGGCTGGATGACATCAGATGCAAATCACAATGCCATTTGCATCTCTTTTCCAAACACACGTGAATTCAAGGATGATAGCAATAACCCCTCGTGCTCCTTCATTGAGGGGCTTGTGTGTGTTTACCCCGAGGGAAGTCATATCTTATTACTGGATGGCCATCCATAGCATCCCGAATGAATAATGCATAAAGCCATAAAAGCGCGAATGCTTAACCCACACCACGCAATGTCTGCTCTTGGACTTATCAATTCATTATGTGCTTTGCGGTTGTCCTTAGAACATTGTTTTCCCATTCCTGTTTTGCCAACATGTGGGGGAAAAAAAAGAAACTGGGGGTGCTGACCTCTCAGCGGGATTGAAAAATACATTGTTTGAGTTTCCCCAAGAAAGAGCCCAATATTTTTATATTTAGTGGACATGAATAAATGAATGCACCCATGGCCATCAGAGCATCTACCTCTTGATGTGATGTGACAAGTAGAAATCCCCTCAGACGCCCCGTTACATGGCCAATCACAGACTTGCTGGCTGTGCTATCAGTGCTTAGCTCAAACAAATGCCCTGGTAAAGACGTGTGGATGAAGTTGGAGTGCACTTATCCTCCGGGGAGTAGAGGGGTTACTCTTTCATTACTCAAAGCTAGTGTAGACTGTGGACACATTATGACAGTCCACTGCTGCTATTCATCTCTCGAGAGATAGAAGATGGAGAGATGCATATGAAGAATATGAAAGCACTGGGGGCTATGCATTGTTTCATGGTATGTTCCAGAAATATGGTACACTTTGGTGTCATTAGTTTTTTGGCATTTAAAAAGCACTAGCACTAGAAATAAAATGTTAGATAAACTATTATGTAACATAAAAGTCACAGTTTAGTTTGGGGACCAATTCTATTTTTCACTATTAACGTTTGTCTCAATAGACTTCTAATCTGCTGCTTATTGATGGGTATTAAAGGGATAGTTCACCCAAAAATGTTGTTCAAAACTCATAACACCTTTTTTTATCTTTAGATCTCAAATTAAGATTTTTTTAATGAAATCCAAGAGCTTTCTGACCCTGCATAGACAGCAACGCAACTACCATTTCCAAGGCCCAGAAAGGTAGTAAGGACATTGTTAAAATACTAAAAACTTACTAAAATGCAGGCCGTAATATATGCTTTATAAATTCTAATAAATCACAAATATGCTAGTAATATGCATGCTAATAAGCAACTAGTTAATAGTGAGAATTGGACAATAAACTAAAAGGTTACCAATATAATTCTAACCTTGAAAAGGTAAAAATAATAATAATAATAATAATAATAATAATAATAATAATAATAGTTTAGATTAATTTGTCAGCATCTTCAAACCAGTATTTCTCATAAACTAGCATGTCCTACATTATGAAATGTAATTAATGTATTTATTAAACTTATTAAACAAAGTTATTCACCTTCAAGCCAGTATTGTTAGTAAACTAGCATGTCCTTATTGAGTTAAATTTGGATTTGTCCAGTCCTTTAACCCATTTCTTTTAAATTATGAGATTTAAATAATGTTATTAGACAATGTTATTAAAATTATTAAACAATGTTATTAAACTTCAAACGAGTATTGCTCCTAAACTAGAATTAATTGATGTTATTAGATATTAACTAAATCTACTGTGTGTATGTGTGTTCATATTTCTCTGAATAGTTTTTCCATTCAATGTGTCACCAATTATTTATAAATACAACCCCAATTCCAAAAAAGTTGGGAAGTTTTGTGAAATGCCATACAATCAAGAACATGTTATCGGTTTATTCTCTTCAACATTTATTTAATTGACTAATGTACAAAGAAAAATTACCAGTGTTTTTAGTGGCCAACTTTTAATTTTATTTGGTAAATATAACCAAATTTTGATTTTCATGGCTGCAACACACTCCAAAAAAGGACAGAGGCATGTGTAACACTGTGCCACATCAGCTTTCGTTTTAATTACAATGTTTAATTGTTTGGGATACTAATGCTTCAAGTTTTGCAAGCAAAATTGTTGTCCAATCTAGATTAATAAAAAAAACTTCAGATGCTCAGCAGTCTGTGATCGTCTTTGTCTGATTTTCCTTTTTGTGACTGGTCATACATTTTCAATAGGACACAGATCTGGACTGCAGACTGGTCAGTCTAGTACAATCAGTCTGTGTCTACAAAACCACCCTGTTGTAGCAGACGTCCATTTTTTCCCAGAAACAAGCTGAAACGTGGACTCGTCTGACCACAGCACACATATCCAACTTTCTGAGATGAGCTCTGGCCCAGAGAACCCTATGGCATCACTGCATAGAATTGATGTATAGTCAAGTTGCATTTATTGATGCAGCTGCAGAATGAGTTAAGTGACAGCAGTTTTCCGAAGTACTCTTGAGCCCATGTGGCTATATTTAACACCGCAGCATGACGGTATCTTATGCAATACCATCTGAGGGCTCAAAGGTCAATGCCCATTCACCTGAGGTGTCTTGCTTTGCCCTACACAGACTGACATTTCTCTGTATTCTCTGAATCGTTTCACAATGTTATGTGGTAGTTGCTGAAAGAAATGTGATTTTTTTTTTGACACTTTTGTAATCAGTAATCCCATTGTTCTTCTATTTAGAATTTATTATACTGTATGAACATCACCATACTGCCCCCCCCCCCCCCACACTTTTTAAATTGGCTGCTCCGCCCCTGTTTGTAATGAAATTTGGGACAAAGTGATGAGACATGAACCAGCTTCACTTGCAAAGATTGAAATGCTCCTTTTAAACCCAAACATGATATCCTCACCTATTTCCATTTCACCTACTTACTGTGAACTGTTTCAAAACAGTTTAATTTGGATATTCTACTATAACCTTTTCGCTTTTATTTTGCCTTTGTCCCAACTCTTTTTGGAGTGTGTTGCAGCCATGAAAATTAAATTTGACTATATTTACAAAATAAAATCAAAAGAAAACTGAAAACATTGGATTTTTTTTCTTTGTACTTTAGTGAAATAAAGGTTAATGTCACGCCCTGTTTTGCCCTTTGTCACACCCCTTTGGACTGTTCATGTTGGTTTCTCCCTCTTATGCCCATATTTGGTTGTTCCTGTCTTTATTAGTTATAATCCACACCTGTCCATGTCTGATTACCCTGTCTATATTAGTTGATCTCTGTTCAGTGTTTCTTTGTCCGATCACAAGGTTTCTTTAATGTTATTTACGTGTTTGGATTTATTAAAAGGCTGTGTCGTTTCATTCTAGTCTTTTTGCGCTTCATTTATACACACATCCGTGACAGTTAAAGAGAATGAACAGATAACATTTTTTTGATTTTATGGCATTTCACGAAATGTCCCAACATTTCTGGAATTGGGGTTGTAATTGTCATTTTTAGTATTGGTCATACTGGCCTTCTTTCATAGTACTTAGTAAAAAGATATCATTAAACAAATATTTAAAATACTGTTTTCACATTCATTTGGCAATTCAGTGTGAAAATATATTACTTACAATTGCAAATTTTAATGTTTGATTAAACATGATCACATTAATCTGTGCATTTATGTAAATTTTATATGTAAAATATATTATTTTCAAACTCTTTTTGCGTAATCTTACAATTCATATTTTAAAATTTCATCAATTCATCATGAAAGGCCCAGTGAAAATATTTCCCCGTCCTTCCCATTTTTTTATTCCCCAAGCCGAGGCTGCACAGGACAAAGTGACATAGTCCTTACATTGCAAAATGGGTGTGCCATATCTGTTGACCCAAAAAAAAGTCTGGAAATGGATATGTGGGATCCTCACCGTAGGGCATGGAGGAGGGTCAATGACAATGGCCCTTCTTCCCTCTGTCCTCAATAACAGACTTCCCTCACCCTTTATTTCTCTTTGACACACTGTTCCATCACGCCCCTGCTCTGCTACACAGGGACTTTTCTGAAATGCTGAGGCTGAACATTAGGAGTCTCGTGACTTTATGGGCTCAGAGCTGCTTTGTGCATAAAGAGGATCTACTAAGGTAATGGGTTGAAGGGATAATTGTCTCTATATTAACAAAAGGATTGAAATGTGGACTTTGCTCTTGTAACATATGGGATTATCTTAATCCTTCTTCATTGGAGAAAAAAAAAAAAAAAAAGCATGTACAATAGAATGAACAGTACTTTTGAAAAAATGATTTACATTCATATGAGATGAAGAACCCGGTCACATCCGGCCATATCAGTAGCTGTTTTAATGTACATAAAGTGGGTTGCCATTGCCTTAATGTAGTTCATGACTTCAAAATGCCTTTATATTTCTTTGAGGAAGCAAGAATTTAAAATTGGAGCGGATTCCGAATACTTCACAACTTACAGTGTGGAAATGCAATTAAGAATTCATGAATAAATGTCAATTAGTAAGGGAATTAATTAAAGTTTTGGTATGTGCACTGTATTGAATTACAAAACAACTCTATGGACTAGCATCTGATTAGCATTCTCTTTTGAGTGGAGAGGATCCAAAATAGAGAAACGGGCCTTTGTGTTAATTCTCTAAGGAACAGCCTCAGAAGACTCTGAAACGACTAGATAAACAGTGCCATCTAAAGGTGTCCAATGCGACTGTTACAGGAGCACAAAAGAACAGAAAGAGCAGGACAGCATATGTTTAGACTAAAGCTAATGAGTTTGTAATGTGGGGGAAAGTCACATGAAAGGAGGTAATGCCTCCATCGCGATATGATTGGATATGACAGGTAATGATCGTGTGTGATTGGTTCATGTGATAAATCCCGCCTCTTGTGTTCGTGCACGTTCGCAAATCAGTCTGAAGGAACAATATAACTGTACGTTCACACCGCCGCCGGCGAGAGCGTCAAAGTGGCCGGAAGTCACTTTTTTTTTTTTAATTTCCAAAAAGTCACTTTTTTTTTTTTCTTTTTTTTTTGACGCTCTTGCCGACGGCGGTGTGAACGCGCAGTAAGTCTGTTAATGGGAAGACTAACTTACAAAAAGTAAGTAAACAACTCACACATTTAGATATAACCACTTTGTCTCAAAATAAGACCTAAAATGGCCTGAAAACATGATCTGTGGGAGTTTTTAATGAGTAATCAGCTTGGTGAAATGTAAAGTAAATCTCAGTGTCTGTGACCAATATTTACTGAGCTTTGATGACTGATAATCCAAAAAAAAAAAAAAAAAAAAGTTAAAAGTTAACTATTAAAAAACATAAAGCTGAACATAAAACATATTGCTAATTTGTGTAAATTGTTAATGCCTTGAGGTGTTGTTTTGGAATAAATGTAAAATGCTTAAAAACACCCTTTATGAGATTCATACTTGATAACATTGTTCATGTAAATATATAAAATAGGTACAATGTAAAATATTTTTTGTGTAAGTAATGTGTATTTGACTAAGAAAATGTGCTTGGCACAAGAATTTGGGATACCGAGCATTAATGTTACAGGCTTTACACCATTAACAATGTACAAAAGTTGCAATACAGGGGCTACTGTGTTATTCAGATTGACCAGCTGGCTCTCTGTCCTGTCATGTCTGAGGTTGTTATTCTTTCAGCATGGTCAGCGCTATGGATCGCTCAGCCTGCAAACAGCGAGAAAGACACGTTCTCAATGCTAGCTTGAAATGACAGTGGCAGACATAATTGTTGTTTGCTGTCACGAGTGATAAGACCTCCTGCAGAACAGCAGTGTGGTGTAGACATAAAGCTGATGCTTTTTAAGTATAGTACGAAGGTCTTTGAAAAAATCTTGGCTGACAATGACAAGAGTAAGTTGTCTTTGTAATCTGTCTTTTTTGATGAAAGTGTCTCTTTTAACGTTGTTGAGGACTTATATTCCCTAAGCTGTTCTGGAAGACTTATGTCTATTGTTTTTATCTTGCAACAGACTGGGACATATTGTTCTCTTTACACTTGGTTAAAGTCATTAACCAACCCCAGTGCAGTAAGAGTTTTTTTTCTTTTCAGATCAACACACTGCATTCTGGTCTGGAATTATCTGTGCGAGGCATGAAAATGAATAATTCATTTTTTAGAACTAATCGAAAAATCTGTTGATAAAGATGCTGAAGATTTATCAAAAACATGTGCATCGAGAATTGCTTCTGTTGCAAATATGAATGCTTTTATGAGCAAAACAAGTTTCACAGTGTATACTTAATGATTTGTTGTTTTGTTTTTGTTTGGTTAGTTGTGGTAGTTAATAAAGTTGTGGTAAATAATATTTGAGACTTAAATGGGTTTGAATAAAATCAATTAATATATATATGTTGGCATATGAAGCACATGTCTAGGTTAACATTTTTAGTTCACAAGCCACAATCATACACAGGCAATCAGGCAACTATTAGTGGAAAAAATTAATCAGCAGGACATGATTTATCATTTGTGTTCTCCAGTCGCTCTTATTATCTGAGAAAGAACAAAACTAATTGAGCTAATTTTCTTGCTCCATACTGTCAAGCTTTGTTTGTCATTAGACAAAGACATTAATTATAAATTATTTTAAGTCTGTCTCTGTCTATTTTTTCTCTCTCTCACACACACAAAATTGCCATGAATTTACAGGATTATAAAGTATTATTTTGTGAAATCAATACATGCTGGGTCATTTTCTTACAAATTTCTGCAAATGAACAGCAGAATGACTTTGATTGACAGCAGATTTACTTGTAATTTACATTATAGTTGTCTATAACTGTCACTGTGAGAAAATTTAGATATAATTATTTTGAAGTCACCACAATGGTGATTAGTGTTTGTTTGAGATCTTGGACCTTGTATATTCATATTCAAATTACTGATCTAGTCATGTCAGAAGTGTGACAAATGAAAACATTTGTCAAAATGATGGTTACTAATACGATAACAACAGCTACTGAAAGAGCTTACAGGTGGCGATAGATGTCAGTGTAGACTTAAACCAAATGCCATACCGTCAATTTTTTCCCACAAGGAGTCTAAACACCCCCAGATATCAAGTGAAATGCGTGCGCACTGAGAAAGTCCTTCAATAGTTGCGGTCTTGGCAAGTGTTGCATGTTAACATCCTGCCAGGATGCCATCTAGCGTTTCTTGTCTCTGCCGTTTGTAAGCTCTTTCAGTAGCTGTGGTCTACTAAAAGGGCTAAAGTGGAGAGAGCAAAGACGCAGGTCTTTATGAAATTCAATTTATCCACAGGCATCTCTTCATTCTTTTCTCCTCTCCATATCGCTAGGAAAGCAGTGAAGACTTACTTTGCTTCTCTTCTTGCCCTTTGACTGAAAATTATAACCAAAAGCAGCACGATGTGGTATCGTATTACTATTTGTTTTCCAAGTTGTGTATTCCGTTTTGTGTTGAGGTAAAAATAGCAACAGGTAGTGCCAGTAGCTCACTGAATTCAACCATTTTTTCGTCATTTAAGTAAATGCGATCCCCATAGTCCAAAATATGTATAGAGTGTTGTGGGTTTTTTTAAACACCCAAGTCTTTCATGGGTTTTCTATTACATATTTTATTAAGAGACATTCACATTATATTAAGCTATACAAGTCTTAATACCAGGGGTTGCCTTTAAGTTTAAGTTCCATTCTGAGCATTAACATGATTTTATTTTAACATTATTAAAACATTAAGATTAATTAATAACTTATTTTGTATTCATAACTGTTTGTAGATTAATCTTGCACAATATGGGAGCAGCAGCTGCTGAGATACATCTTTGAAAGATGTGACATCAATAGCTACTTAATATACAAAACACAACAATAGTAACACTCAACACATAAAAACAGCACTTACAATATAAACCAGCAACACGAATGGCTAAAAGTGAACCAAAAACAAGCTCAATAGCACAAATAACAATTAACAAGAATTAAAAAACTCTACAGCATAATCTATTCATGCTGTGTTGCATGCTGGGTGCCTTCATAATATACATATGCACTGTAGAAACACAGTGTGATGCTGTTTGTTTACAAGACATTTTTGAGAGTGCATTTTAATAAAAGAGAAGTCCCACTGTGAAATTACTGTAAAGGTAATGCACTTATTAACCTGGAATATACTGTAATTTCACACTAAAAACCGTGCAATATATATATATATATATATATATATATATATATATATATATATATATAATTTAATAGCTGTGGCTTAAACGTATGCCATGAATGCCATATGTATCCACCTTATTTTTTAAATGGGTGCAGCCATTTGTAAATTTTATGGGTCTGGCTTCCGGTCTCATCCATGTCCAGCTATTTTTAGCTCTACAAAACAGCTTGTTTTGCTGCTTGATAGTGAAAGTTGGTGTGTCTTACCATATTATTTTAATGCATTATCTTAATTATGAGCACACTGGTTTGAAGTGCAAACAGTTTTATCGTTTACTGCACATTGTTATTCTTCTAGTTATTTCCCAATAGCAGCTAATGAACCGGCAGTCTTGAAGGCTTGAAGAATTGTGGTAGATAGGCATTATTAAATATATATATATATATATATATATATAAAACATTAGGTATTAGCATTTTCACTTTCAACATGGATTAATGTGACTTTTTAATCCTGTTGCTGAAGTTCTGAAATCTGCAGTCTGTTCGGTTGTGCTTAGCTGCCACAACTCTTTGATTCTCAGGTGTGACTGTGCCAAATTCTGCCTTTATATGGCTGAATGAGCAGAGTGATGCAAGAGCCACTGGCCAAAGACTTTTCTCCCTGCTTTCTTCTTCTCTTCCTTTATTCTCCCTCCTGTGATTCCAGGGTTGAGTGAGCGGCAGCCTTTCCTTTCCATTCCCCTGACTTCTGATCTCAGCATGCCCTCTGTTGTGGAAAGCATTTTTACTTAGATCACCAGTTTTATGACCCGAATAAATTTGGTGATATTTTGTTATTCTTTGACAGTATACAGGCAAAAACAATTTGACATCACGTCCTCTCTGCTGCCACAAATGAGATAAAGGGTTAAAGACTGATGATGTCTTATTATTCCTTTTGCAGCGGCTGGACTATGAGACCAGAAAGGCCTACACCTTTAAAGTAGAAGCTTCAAACGCAGTTCTTGATCATCGATTCCTACATTTGGGACCTTTTAAGGACACTGCCACAGTAAAAGTGAATGTTTTGGATGTGGAAGAACCTCCAGTCTTCAGCAAGCTGTCTTATAGTATGGAGACATACGAGGACACACCAGTGGGCATCATCGTCGGAGCTGTCACAGCTGAGGACCTAGATGTAGGCAACAGTCCTGTTAGGTATGTGAAAAGCAAGCACACACACACACACACACAAGGATGTAGGTCAAATGGAAGCACACACACTTTTCCACGTCTTTAAATACATGTGTATATACACATCGTCCTGTGGGAACTCCTTTCAAAACCACTCTACATGAACAAGTCCAAGTATACTAGACAACATGAAACAATAACAAACCTGTGGTCCCATGGGTTCAGTCCATTTGGCAATCTTGTTTTGAGCAGAGTGTGCACTGCTTTGATTCAATCCACTCTGACAAACTTCTGGTGCAGTTTGCAAGCGTGGACCTTATTTAATGTGGCACATTTGCTTTTTTTAGATCTTCATTTAAGCGCCTGAAAGTGTTAGCTACAATGTTGATGTTAAAAGCATCTGAGAGCTTGACACAAGTGCATTGTCTTTATGTAAGCATTTGATTTATTATAAATATTTCATGGAGGTATACAAATGGAGGTGCTAGTAATTTAGAAACTCTCAACTCTTGTTAAATATTTCACATCTGTGGATTCCAATTTATTTGCATTTATAAGTTCATCTGGATTCAATTCTTTTTTCTCTTTTAGCTATGAGTGATAATTATTTTGTATTAGATATGTATTGTTACATATAGATTTATGATATTATTGTTACATACAAAGGGATGGACATTACGGAATGTGACGCAAAAACGCAATCGCAAGCATGCCGTTTTAGCTTGTTTTTAGATCTCTCATCTTTTGTTTTTTTCATCGTGAGTCATGTTTATCACAGGATTCTTACCCAAGGATTCCGTGAAGTCTGAGCTACCAAGCAAGTTTGTTATGTCCGTAAAGCAAAACATATGGTTCTGCAATCATAATTGTGTACGAAAACGATTACACGTGTTTGATTTTACTGCCTCTAGTGTTTATTTCTGTTGGAAACTGCAGTAATATGTAGGGTACGACGAGCTAATGGCGACTTTGATATTATTTTCCTCTAAACTCCTAGATGGCAAAAAAAATGTGCCATAGCACTTTCCAAAACATCCGCTTTTCAAGATACACGTGCAATTTTGGCTGATGCTTGGCGCGATCGTGGGCAGCAGCACAAAGTCAATTCTGTGCTTACTTGATCAAATATTTGATGTTTTTAAAATTGTTGTAGATTTAAGTAGCAAATGAGAATCCCTAAAATTCTTGAATATATCTTGAGACATGATTTTTTAATGATTTTCAGTTTTGTTTAAGATAATTCAAGCAACAGTTTTTAAATAACGAAAGAAAATGTAAAAGTATGCTATTTGGGGTAAAAAGCACCCCTGCTGTTGGGGCTAAAAGGCACAATAATTAACATGATAATTAATAGAGGCTGACTTTTCTGTTTGTTGACATGACATTGTTAGATTGAAATGGTAAATATTATATATTATGTTGGGTGCCCATCTTAAAGATAATCAACATGTTTAGAATGAAACCATCATATTTAAAACATGCTATTAATCATATCATATAATACAATATAATTTGTTGTTACTACTGTACTGTAAATCTATATTAAATTATTATGAGATCTCGTTCAGTGCTTTCAGAATCTTTACATTTTTAAATTATTTTGTTTCTGTATTTTAAAATGTATATTTTTATTATAACATTTTTCAATGACAGTATAATATTTAAAAAATTGTATTGCTATTTATCAAAATAAGCAGAAAATAGTACAAACTTTGCTAAAGTGATTGTTTCGAACAAGTATTAACTCAGACGTTATAAAAAAAACATTATTTTAGCTAAAGTATTTGTATCAATACTGTGTGCTTTTTACCCCATGCTGGTGAGCCTTTTACCCTTGTGTGGGGTAAAAGGGCCCCTTTACCACCTCATACATTTATTAGATTTTTAAACAAAATAAATGACTTGTATGATTTATTTTTACACAAAATCTGTTGCTCCATAAATGTTTAATACAAATGTATATTTTCATACACTTTGGGCACAGTGAAAAGAACATATTTTGTGTCTTGCAAAAAACTTCCAAGAGGTACGTTTTCATCATGAGATCAGGTCACTTTTATCACACTGAAATGCAAGGTCAAGTTAAATAGAGTGCAACAGTTGGGTTCCAGAAGAAAAAATCTATTCATTTTCTTCATATGTGAATTGTTTTTTTAATGATAACATAAACATATAAAGACAGACAGACTGTGAGCTACAAGGCTTTAAATGATTTGTTTAGCAGCTAAATTCTAGTGAAAAACTACATTACCCGTAATTTTTCAAAAAAGTTAGAGAATTGTAACATGTATCATTGTATCATGGCAAAAGAATGCTTTAGCTCTTCTTTCTCTTATTAAAGTGCTTAAATGGATAGTTCAACCAAAAAAGAAAATTACTCCATGATTTATTCACCCTCAAGCCATCCTAGGTGTATATGACTTTCTTCTTTCAGGCGAATACAATCAGAGTAATATTTAAAAAAAAAAATAATAATAATAATGTCCTGGCTCTTCAAAGCTTTATAAAGACAGTGAATGGTGGTTGAGATTTTGAGGCAAAATAAAGTGCATCCATCCATCATAAAAAGTACTCCACATGGATCCGGGGGGTTAATAAAGGCCTTCTGATGTGACTCTATATGTTTGTTTAAGAAAAATATCCATAATTATAACTTTATAAACCGTAATATCTAGTTTACGGTAACTGCTGTATGCACATTCATAAGAGAGTTTTGTTCCACTTGATGATGTAGGACGTAGGCGTAGTGTAACGTCCGGTTAAAATATGCTAGTTTTTTGAGAACCAAGTTTTGTTTACAGCAAAGTACAAAGTTCTTTACAAATCCCCATTTTGTACTTATAATTAATGGACGGTGTTTTGTTTTGCTCTCTTCTCTGGAACGCCACTTTCACGCTATCGAAAGCTAGGACCTATGGTTTATAAAGTTGTAAATATGGATATTTTGCTTACACAAACACTTTGATTCGCTTCAGGGGGCCTTTATTAACCTCCCGGAAGTGTGTGGAGTACTTTTTATGATGGATGGATGCACTTTATTTGCTTCAAAGTCACTGCAATTATAACGCTTGAAAGAGGCAGGAAATTTTTTAATATAACTCCGGCTGTATTTGTCTGAAAGAAGAAAGTCATAGACACCTAGAATGGCTTGGAAGTAAGTAAATAATGGGGTAGTTTTCATTTTCGGGTGAACGATCTCTGCAGTGTTGTACTTTTGTCTTTTTAAGCAGTTTTCAAATACTTTTTTGCTCAGTTTGTAATGTTGTTAGATTAGTTTGGTTGATGGCTTACGGGTCTTTAGCGAAGCGTTTTTTTTGTTTGGTTTTTTTTAATGCCTATGGGAAAAACAAATTTTAAAAAATACAAAAAATAAAAAATAGTATGAATCATGGGTATAAACCTTTTCCAAACCTCCATTAGATTCGATTTTTATATTCAGACTTCCCTCCGGTCAGGTTTTCTTTATTTAAAATTTATAACTTACAAAACTTTACCAGAGGACGGAATATTTGACAAGGGGTGATTTGACAGCAAAACTCAGTTTGTGAAGTCACTAAGTTCAGTGTTCAGTAGCACTTACTAAAAGAATCCAGTTGAGACTTTCACTGAAGTTTTGCTTGTATAGCAAAAAAACCTCGGGCCAGCAGGTAGAGAGAGACACCTGAGACAGAAAGGAAGAGGCCAGAATGTAACCCTGGTAAAGGTCTGGTGCTACAGGGAAAAAGCTGATTTTCTTTTTCTTTCCTGATCCACTAGGCTGCTTATATTAAAGAAAAAGGGGTTTCTGCAGGTCACAGCAGTGGGCAGAAAACTTGCAGACTAGTTCAAAGAGACCAGTGCTCATACACATACAGACAGGAAGCAGAAAGTGTATAAATATTATTCTACAACATAAAACATCCAGTGAATAGTTCTGTGTATTTAATAAAATGTATATTAGAGTTAGCAACAAAATAGAAAATAAATCAATTTTACACTTATTATAATTACAGGGCCTACCTGATCTCATGATGAAAACGTATCTGTGCGAACTTTTTCACAAGACACGGAATGCGTAACAGTAAATACATATCACTGCAGTTTCCAACAGAAATGAACACTAGAGGCGGTAAAACAGTGAGCACTTGTAATCATTTTCGTACACAGTTATGATTACAGCTCCATATGTTTCATTTTCCGGACATAACAAACTTGCTCAGTAGCTCAGCCTAGCCCAGAACTGGACTTAAAATGCAGAATCCTTGGGTAAGAATCCCATGAAAAACATGACTTATGATGAAAGGGCTAAAAGATGAGAGATCGAAAAACAAGCTAAAACTGCATGCTTGCGATTGTGTTTTTACATCACATTTTCTTTTGTTCATACTATAGGTTTAGGTGTAGTGCAGATGGTATTTTATTTTAAAATGTCATGGAGCATTACAGATATCTAATATGTCAGGAAATGGATCTTGTAAAAAGTTCCCACAGGTACGTTTTCGTCATGAGATCAGGTTGGTAATTACAATGGAAATTTGTTTTATTTGATTTTTTGACAAACTCTTCTCTTCTGAGAACATAAATTCCCACTGTGCCAATGGATATGGAATAATTTTACTAGACTTTGTGAAATGCATTCACTTTAACATTTATATATTTATTTCAGGGCTCTATACTGTCAATGGCAGTCAAAACTCACATCAGTAAGGCTGTAAAGGAAATGTCACCAATTAAATCTATATTAGCTGTATGAATGTCAATGAAAATCCAACAGAAATTTGTTTTCATTATTATCTTTTAACAACAGAATTTCAGTGAAGGCTTTAGACTTTCAGCCTTTTAAGGTTTCTGAACAAATCTTTTAAGAAACCAACCAACCAAAGTTTCAAAGTTTTTTTTCTGTTCACTGAAGTCTCTCCCTTGAAGCAGGATGATTTATTTTTACTTTCACAGACTGCCAAGCAATTCAGATAAATGGTGCCCATTCACTTTTTCAGTGGCATTGGTTCCACAAATATGTTTTCCATTATTTAATTTTATTTAATTTAATTTTTTTTTAAGTTGTAAGCCATGAACCAAACCAACCAGCTAATACTTGAATCTCGACATTACAAGCTTTGATTTGAAGCAAGAGAGTACTTGAAAATCAGACAAAAAGACAAAGGCTTTAATGAGGGAAGGTGAAATAATGTGGGTTGATGGCTTCAGCAAAAGCACATACCTTTGACTAACAACCTCATAGTTATAATGTTACTCTTGGCCAATAATGGAGCCTTACACACAATTAAAGACATAATAACAGTTCTGCTTTTTTCCAGTCAGATGTAGAACAAGACCGAATGGAGCTGAACTAGATTCAAGACTCAAAACACTGAATCCTTTGGGCTACATCAGTCATGAATTAGAATGAAAACTGACTCACTCACTGGTGGCCATCTACTGGCGTAGCCTACAGGAAGGGCCATTAAACAAATCAGAGAAGGAGCCTGAATGAGTCATTTGTTGTGAAAATACACAAACAATTTAAATCACTAGGAAGAATCAAAAACCCCATTACCTTTAACTTTTTAGTTTGTCATATACCGAATGCCTCACAAAACATACTTAAAGGGAACTGTAGGTATGGCTTAATATAATGAAATTGTTGTCTCTTACTGAAATACATAACGGAAAAGCCATGAAAGATTTATGTTTTTTTTTTTTTTTTATTATTTAAATCCACATTGTTTTCTACATGTTTTGTACTAGAGGGCGCCATTATTATGATGATTAGAAATGGTTGCACTCTGTGAGCTACTGGTGCAACCTGTTGCTATTTTTACCCCAATACAACTGAAAATAAAATACTGATACGACACAGATTTCATATCCGGGTGCTTTAGACAACTTTTGGGGAAAGTCAATAGTACAGCATTTGGTTTAAGCCTACACTTATATCCATCACCACCTAAGCTTTTTCAGTAGCTGTGGCCATCGTGTCAGTATTTTATTTTCCAAGTTGTGTTGCGCTAAAAATAGTGAAATAATGGCGCCCCCATAGTCCAAAATATGTATGAAACACGTAATTTTACGTAAATCTTTCATGGTTTTCTACTACGTTTCAGTAAGAGACAACATTTATGTTCTATTAAGCCACACAAGAACACCTGGGGTTCCCTTAAAAGAGATCAAGAGATTCACACAAAATTAATTTACTCTCATCCCAGCAAACACAGGTTTTTACAACTTTCCACAACATTGTATTTTGGTTGCAATTAGGTAATGTTGTAGTATAACGTTTTAAAAACGTTCCTTAAAAAAATAAATAAATAATGTAACCAAAATAAAAAGTTTTAGAAACGTTGTAAAATTACCAACCTGGAACGTTTTCTTTAAGTAGTCAAAAAACGTAAATATCACGTTTGTCTACTACGGAAATAAAACCAGACCAAACTGCAACTTTCGGGGGACGTTTTATTCAGGTGTTAAAATAACGTTATATGGACGTTGGAATAAGACGTTTTAGAAACGTTTTTACAACGTTGTGAAAAAACGTATTTATAACGTTTAAAAACCCCGACATTTGTCGTATTAAATACGTAGGGAAGAAACGTTATCACAACCTTTTCACAACGTAAAACAAAAACGTTTCTACAACGTTGTTGTGTTTGCTGGGATGTCATTCCAAACCTGCTTGACTTTTTCTTCTTCTGTGAAACACAAAAGATAATATTTTGGTATGTCTCAGTTAGGGCTGGGCGATTTGGCCTAAAATCAAAATCTCGATTAATTGAACATTTTAACTCGATTACGATTAATGAACGATTATTTTATTTATTAATAAAATTATATTTAATTATATATATATAATATTTATTTTTTTGCCCTCATAGTTCACTCACTGACAAGTAGGGATGCACCAAAATGAAAATTATTGGCCGAAACCGAAAAAGAGGAAACCAAGGCCAAAAACCGAAACACCGAAAGAATTATGCCAATTATTAGTACCATTCCATTTATGGCTATGACTGTGTACAAATCTTACTAGAATCAAGGCATTGCAATTGCATACATTTATATTAAAGTTTCAAAGAATAAATCAATTATATTAATTTAAACAATTATTATCAATCAAGTATTTTATTACTTGACATATACATATATTTTACTGCCTTTGTTTAAATTGTTCAATCGTTTAAATTTTTATAACATCTGGATCCATCACATCATAGACTGTAAAAAAATTCACATTTACAAGTCTACGCGTTTCTCTTCCAGCAGGAGGCGCTGTCAGACTGGTATACAAAGCAGCGCAACAAATGACTTTAAAACGTGCAGCGCTCAGATTTATTCAATGGATAGCCTTTTGAAGTTTCATCATTTCTTGTCTTTCAGTCCCCACATTTAACACCTAAAAAAAATCATAATTAATACTTTCTTAACCCCTAATAACACTGCAGTTTTCAATTAAAATTAAGAGCTTTATTTCAAGAACCGATTTTCTGAAACAAACCTTGCACAATATACGTTTCTTTTTATACGTTTCCCACCATATTCAGGGCACAAGGAAAATATTAGGGGACTAAATTAATATCAGCATGTGAAGTATAATCGTCTCTCGTTGTCTCTGAGAGAATGCACGTCAGATGCTGAAAATCAGTTTTCACTTTCATTTTAACATTGCGCAGTTTTCACGTTGCTTGTGTGATCTCCATTGGCTCACCTCCATGGTTTAAAACATAAATATTAATAAAAATACAGTATGAAAAGACATATCTTTAAAATATTGTGACGTAACACTAACGTAAAGCTAATGTTTTTCACTCACTGAAAGCTACATCTGTCTCGATCTCTGCTCTTATCACTGCACACACGACTGCAGACACAACCCCTCTAGAAATTTCGGCAAAACAAGTTTTGCAAATCGCTATCCGTGGGTCTTTCTCAGATATACTGAAAAACGTCCACACCGCAGACGTGTTGCTTCAGACAAGCACGTGCAGGCTGCGGTTTCTGTTTGTGTCAACATACTGTTTCGGTGATAAAAGTCTTTCGGCCGAAAACCGAAAATGCACTTTCAAAGTAGAAAATAAGCACTGTCTTCTAAACGAAATTACTCTTGTATATCCTGTAAATTTTTTAAGCTCTCCATGGACATGTCGGCGGAATAACGTAATGTAACGGAGCGGGGTCACGTGACTCCACACGCGGTACTGTTTTTAAAGGGAAAGTAATCGAAATAATCGACCTGGAAAAATTTGATCGATTATAGGTTCTGAATGTCGATTTCGATTATTTTTCGATTAATCACCCAGCCCTAGTCTCAGTGTATTTTTACATACATTGGAAGTCGCTAGACACCAAAAATGTGTGGCTGTTAAACTATCTTCTTTCATATGAGTACATTATGACAGAATTTTAATTTCTGTGTGATCTACTGTTTCAAACATTCTGTCTGTTTCAAAACTCTGAACAAATCAGCATTTTATATTTGTGACCCTGGACCACCAAACTAGTCATTAAGGGGCGATTTAAAAAAAAAAAAAAATTGAAATGCATTACCTGAAAGCTGAATAAATATGATGGTTTGTTGTTCCACAGATGTGTGGTTTGTTATGATAGGACAATATTTTGAAAACTTGGAATCTCAGGGTGCAAAAAAAAAAAAAAAAAATCAAAATATTGAGAAAATCGCATTTAAAGTTGTCCAAAAGAAGTTCTTAGCGATGCATATTACTAATCAGAAATTAAGTTTTGACAAATTTACAGTAGAAAATTTACAAAATATCTTCAGGGAACATGATCTTTAAGTAATACCCTATAATGGTTTTTGGCATAAACGGAAAATCAATCATTTTGACCCATACAATGCATTTTTGTAAAAATATACCCATGCTACTTATGACTGGTTTTGTGGTCCAGGGTCACATTTGAGTTCTAATTCTAATCTTTACCTAAGGGTACTAATGACATTCCGTGAATTGTAAATGATTTAATGTGGTTGATCAATGTGTTTGTTGTTTTTGTCTTTAATAAATTGCAGATATTCTGTTGAGTGGAGAAAGGACTCTGAAAACTACTTTGACATTGACCCTGTTGAAGGAACTCTGTCTGTCAGTGAAGCCCTGGACAGAGAGAGAAATGCAGAACACAACGTCACTGTTGTAGCAACAAAAGTTAGTAAGTATTGTGGATTGTGTTTTATCCAGATGGACAGATACAATATGACCAGCCTAGATAACCAAGCAGGTTTATATCCATAACACAACTGTAGACTGAAATAGGAATGAACATTCATCCCAGTCGCTTGAACAAATTTCTAAAGCCCACATCCCCATCTAGTGGAGAAAAAATGAAAATACAACAGTGCTTCATTTTGAAAGCTCAAATAAAACATCAAAATTATAAATAAAACCTCAATCCATTTCAAATAAAAGTGATTTTGTCAAGAGACCAAATCTGAAAGTAAATAATTTTTTACATCAAACTGATTTGCTAATGAAATGAAGCCACAACAGAATTTTCTTTAGATTCAAATGTGATCCAGTCCAAATCCTTTTGTTTCTCTAGCTACAACTGATACGTTGTAAGGATTTATTGTAACATGAAAGCGACTTCAAAATCATCAGATCCTCAAGAGTGTCAGTATAACACGTCAAAGACTTTGCAAGTTCTTCATTTGTCCTATTTCTTTCCTTTTTCAAGTATGAAATTTGTCTGACGTTTTTGCAGTATTCACTGATCTGATTCATGGACAACACTTTGTTTGATCTTTCAGACAACCCCCTGCTGTCCAGCAAAGTTACTGTCACAGTCAAGGTGCTGGATGTCAATGAGTTTCCTCCAGAACTTGCCTTTGTGTATGAGACGTTTGTTTGTGAAAATGCAAAAGTAGGACAGGTAAGCGTGTGTGTATGTGTGTCTGTGTGAGTGTGCATGTGTGTGAATAACTACCTGTACTTCAATTTGAGTTTCTGGGCCTGTTGTTGGGCTCTGCAGTGATTTAATGTGAGAGAACTGTGCCTTGATCTTTTCCTTTCATGCTGAAAGAGAGCTGCTCCCAGTACAACGCTGCCTATCAGTGTCTCCCTATTCAGTCTTTCATACCAGAAAGCGTAGTTCCCTGGCTTATATGTAGAAATGTGCGAAATAAATGACACAACAAAGCCTTTTCAGAATTCACTAAAGACAGTAAGCCGATCAACACAAACTCTTGAAGACTAATATATGCAATTTTCATGGGGAAGCAATAATAATCAAGTTACATGTAGATACACAGCACTAAGAAATTCCTGACAAGATATTTAAACAAATTAATTTTAATGTATTTAAAAATGTGACCCTGGACCACAAAACCAATCATAAGGGTCAATTCTTGAGAAGAAATAAGAATTCCATTGATGTATGGTTTGTTAAGATAGGACAATATTTGGCTAAGATACAACTTTTTGAAAATCTGGAATCTGAGAGTGCCAAAAAAATCAAAATACTGAGACCCCTTTTAAAGTTGTCCAATTGAAGTTCTTAGCAATGCATATTATTAATCAAAAATTAAGTTTTTATATATTTATGGTAGGAAATTTACTAAATATCTCCATGGAACATGATCTTTACTTAATATCCTAGTGATTTTTTGCATAAAAGAAAAAATCAATCATTTTGACCCATACAATGTATTTTTGGCTATTGCTACAAATATACTCTTGCTAAAATGTTTTTATTGTGGTTCAGAGTCACATATGTATTTAAATTAATAATAATTTAGGTAAATATACAATTAAATAGCACAAATGTAGTTGCTTTGTCATGAACCAAACTCTATTTTTAACTCATAAATTTAAAATTTGTTTTAAAAGTTTATATTTCTAAGCGATTTCTTATCTGCACATCTATTCTGAACAAGTATAGCATTTAAAGATTATTCATTTCAACTAAAATGTATAAATCTTTGCTGGATTATTTAAACGTACTAATAATAATTTAAATTATTAGTATTTACTAAATGTCTGACAAGAATAAATATTCATGATAAACATTAATATGTTTGAAAAGTAATTTTAACCTTACACACATAAAAAAAGACAAATTTTTGGAGGTTGGATTTTTTTTAATGATCACTTATGGTTGTTTAATCCGTTTTGTTATTTAATTTATTTTAACAAGAATAAACATGATAAAACGCAGATGTAAAAAAGTCATTTTAATCTTAAGTTTGGGGTCGTTTTGCATTAAATCATTAAGTATATTTTTTTTTAATTTTACACACTTCAGAAAAAAAAAAAAAAAGTCTTAAAAAAAAGATATTATTACTTTTATTCAGCCAAAGATGCATTAAATCATTAAAAGCCATTTTATTCTTACACACCTAAAACACTTTTACACAGTAAAAAAATATGTATTGTTATTTATTGAGTAAAAAAGAAAAAAAAAAAACTTAAATATTTTTGGAGTTTGGGGCCTTTTTTGTTTGTTTTGTTTTTAAAGAAATTATTACTTTTATTCAGCCAAAGATGCATTAAATCATTAAAAGTCATTTTATTTTTACACACTTAAAAAAAAAAAAAAAAAAAAAAAAATAAAAATAAATATATATATATATATATATATATATATATATATATATATATATATGTTTTTTGTTATTTAATGAGTAAAACAAGTATATGAAACATGCATTATTAAACACACTACCATTCAAAACTTTGGGGCCTTTTTTGTTTGTTTTGTTTTGTTTGTTTGTTTATTTAATTATTATTTTTATTCAGCCAAAGATGCATTTAATTATTAAAAGTCATTTTAGTCTTACAAAAAAAATAAAACAAATAAAAATACTTGAATCTTTTTGGAGGCTGGAATTTTTGCTTTTTTTAATGATCATTAATTGTTGTTTAATGCCTTTTGTTATTTAATTTATTCTAACAAGAATAAATATGATAAAATGCAGATCTAAAAAGTAATTGTAATCTTAAATCTGGGGTCGTTTTGCATTAAATCATTAAAATCGTCAGAAAAATGTCTTAAATATATTTAATATATTTAATATTTAAATGTTTGCTTTTTTTAATTAATTATCCCTTATTTTTATTTAATGACACCAAATATACATTATTACACACACTACTGTTTAAAAGTCTGGGGTCTTAAAAAAAAGATAGTATTACTTTTATTCAGCCAAAGATCCATTAAATCATTAAAAGTAATTTTATTCTTACACACTTAAAACACTTTTACACAGTAAAAAATATATATTTATTGTTATTTAATGAGTAAAACAAGTATATGAAGTATACATTATTACACACATTGAAAAGTTTGGTGCCTTTTTTGTTTGTTTTGTTTTGTTTGAATATGTTTGAATATTACTTTTATTCAGCCAAAGTCATTTTAGTCTTACAAAGTTTTACCAAAAAAAAAAAAAAAAAGTTTTAATATTTTTGGAGGCTGGAAGTTCTCCGTTTTTTAATGATCACTTATTGTTGTTTAACGCCTTTTGTTATTTAATTTATTCTAACAAGAATAAATATGATAAAATGCATATGTAAAAAAAAAAAAAGTCATTTTAATCTTAAGTTTGGGGTCGTTTTGCATTAAATCATTAAAAGTCATTTTATTCTTACACACTTAAAACTGTTTATATTTATTGTTATTCAATGAGAAAAAAAGTATATGAAATATACATTATTACACACACTATCTTTCAAAAGTTTGGGGCATTTTTTGTTTGTTTTTAAAGAAATTATTACTTTTATTCAGCCAAAGATGCATTCAATTATTAAAAGTCATTTTAGTCTTACAAAGTCTTTCAAAAAAAAAAAAAAAACTTAAATATTTTTGGAGGCCTGATTTTTTAAATATTTTTTTAAAATGATCTATTCTTGTTGTTTAATCACAAAATAAACAGGCTATGAGAAAGCCTTTGAAAAATCTAAACTCTTACCAGCAAGACACAACAACACTGGCTCAGCCAATAGAGTGAGTTTAGGGCTATCTGTTTTTCCTACTAATGAAAGATTAGTTGACAATTGGTTAAAGTGTTGAACCTGTTTAAAACCAATCATTACTTTTTCAGATCTGTTTGGTGACTCTAGTGCAGGGATCCTCAAATCTGGCCCACGAGATCTATTTTCCTAAAGAGTTTAGCTCTAACCCTAATCAAACACACCTGAGCATGCTAATCAAGGTCTCCAGGATCATTAGAGAATCACAAGTAGGTAAGTTTGATCAGGGTTGGAGCTAAACTCTGCAGCGCATTGGCCCTCCAGGGTAAGATTTGAGGAACCCTGCTCTAGTGTCTGGGAAATAACATTTATTTGCACACATTCATAGTAAGAAGTATGTTTAAAATATAATATGAAAATGTACTAAGGGGATGGAGCACTAGATATTTTTCTCTGCCACGTTAAATCCTGTCATTCTCTCAGAATGCCTGACTTTGTCATCAGAGGTCTATGGAGTTGACAGCGCGCCCATCATAAGTTCCGCCCCATGTGGTTGAGTCATAAAAGCAGTAAGCAACCTCAAATGATCCCTTTGAGGTTTGATGAGTCAGGCACGTCAGCTCTGTCAATCAAACAGACTACTGCTGTCTTTTCAACACTATAAGTGCTTTTACGAAATATGCAAGCTCTTTCTGTGGTGATTTATTCAGTTGACTGCTCTGTATCTGTTCTCTAGGTGATTCAGATCATCAGCGCCACAGACAGAGACAAGCCCGCTGTAGAGCACCGCTTCTACTTCAAATCCCCTTCACAGACCAGGAACAGAAACTTCACAATCAGGGACTATGGAAGTAAGATTTTTTGTTTTTTTTGTTTCAAGTACATAGCTCATGATTTAAAGGTATAATTCACCCAAACATTAAATTGTGTCTAGTGGTCTTTTTCCAAAAGAATTCTAAGCTATAAACCAAACCATTCGGCTCTGAGATAAATCACATCATGATATATGAAATATACATTATTACTAGTGTTGCCAAGTCCATGGTTTTCCCGTGAAATTTGGGCTACTTTAACACTGTTGCCGTGGATTGTTTTTCATGAAGCGACCCTAATGAAGTGATATTTAGCCACTGGAATGTAAATTCTACCAGGGGAACCCTACCAAAAAAAATTTGTTTTTTTTACGGGGTACCCTCAAAATGCAATTGGCTAGTTTTGAGTAACAATTGAGTGGGTTTTGTTGTGACAACCTGGCAACCCTGATTATTAAACACACACTACCATTTAAAAGTTTAGATTTTCTATTAGAAATTATTACTTTTATTCAGCCAAAGATGCATTAAATTGATCAGAAGTGACAGTAAAGATATTAATATTATAAAAGACATTTTATTTGCTGTTCTTTTAAAATGTCTGTTAATCAAAGAATCCCCCCAAAAGTATCTTTGTTTCATCAAAACTGTTTTCAGCATTGATATGAACCTTTTTAAAGAAGAAGTTCATTTTAAGAATGACCCTATTATTTTATTTTATTCTTAAAATATTATCTTTTTTTCATTTTTTGGTGATTTATCTTAAATTTAATTATGATTTAATTATAAAAAATATATATATTATTTTCAACTGAATGTCTATAGATGTTTACAGTAAACATTTTAAAGGTGTGATATACAGTATGTATACTACCAGTCAAAAGTTTGTTTTTTAATGTTTTTTTTTAAAGAAGTCTCTTCTGCTCACCAAGCCTGCATTTTTTTGATCCAAACACAACAAAAATAGTAAAATTTTGAATTTTTTTTTACTATTTAAAATAATTGTTTCCTACTTGAATATATTTTAAAATGTAATTAATTTCTGTGATTTCAAAGCTGAATTTTTTAACATCATTTCTCTAGTCACATGATCCTTCTGAAATCATTCTTATATTCTGATTTGCTACTCCAAAAAAAAGAAATTTCATCATTATGTTGAAAACAGGTTTCTTTGATGAACTGAAAGTTCAGAATAACAGTATTTATCTAAAAATAGAAACCTTTTGTAACATTATAAATGTCTTTATCATCACTTTTGATTAATTTAAAGCATCCTTGCTAAATAAAAAAGTATTAATTTCTTCTTTTCAAGACTCCAAGCTTTTGACTGGTATAATGTTACAAAAGCTTATTTCAGATAAATCTTTGGCTTTTCTGAAAATGTACTAATATTAAATATAAATCAGTATATTAGAATGATTTTTTGAAGGATCATGTGACACTAAAGACTGGAGTAATGATGAAAATTTAGCTTTGATCACAGGAATAAATTACATTTTAAAATATATTCAAATAGAAAAAAGTTGTTTTAAATAGTAAAAATATTTCAAAATGTTACTGTTTTTGCTGTACTTTGAATCAAATAAATGCCGACTTGGTGAGCAGAAGGGACTCAACAAATCAAATCTTACTGTTCAAAAACTTTTGACTGGCTGTGTATTAATCACCTGTTGCTATGTTGTTGTACTAAAAGTAGGCTAAAAGAGTTTTTTAGGCCATGTTATTCACATAAAGAACATATATATTGTATATAAAAACAAAACAAACTCTAAGCTACCCAAACTAGTGTTGTGAATAGTGGTCGCATCCCAGAGCAGCACATCACCGCATGATCCATTTGTACAGACGCCTACAGCCTCGCTGCCTGCTCCCGAGCTCCGTCCCCAGTGTTCTCAGCACATGAATATCATCAACTGTGATTCACAGAGACAGGGTCACTCAGGGCTATACAGCCAAACAGGCACAAGGTGTGCTTTAATGGCTCCTACCTTGTCAAGAGAAATCCCCCAGTTGCCCAGGCGTAACAAACCCCTCATGACGGGGTCAGTCGACCTTCCAGGCGAGGACAAGCACATCTCGGCACGTTGACTCAGTGCTATGAGCACCAAGCAAAGTCCTCACCATTGAACCAGCAGGCACCTGCCCTACTGTGTTTTCAAGCTTGATTTAAAAGTATTTTGAATTTCCTCTGGGTCATAAGAAACACTTGGCTAGACACTTGAATCAAAGACAATGGGCTAAACTGACATAAATGCTTCAAATTTAAATGTGTATCTGTTTTATGTATAAACTGAATTATGCGCACTTAGTAATAGCCTAATAAAAGTTGTTTTATTTTACATGGAGCATGCCACCCTGTTAAAATTTAGGTAACCCACTTTGTAACAAATCTTGGCCACATTTGTGACCCTGGACCACAAAACCAGTCATAAGGTTAAATTTTACAAAACTGAGATATATACATCATATGTAAAAGCTCAATAAATAAGCTTTCTATTGACGTATAGTTTGTTAGGATAGGACAATATTTGGCCGAGATACATCTATTTGAAAATCTGGAATATAAGGGTGCAAAAAAATCAAAATACTGAGAAAATCACCTTTAAAGTTGTCCAAATTAAGTTCTTAACAATGCATATTACTAATCAAAAATTACATTTTGATAGGTTTACAGTAGGAATTTTACAAAAAAATCTTAATGTAACATGATCTTTACTTAATTTCCTAATGATTTTTGACATAAAAGAAAAATCAATAATTTTGACCCATACAATGTATTTTTGGCTATTGCTACAAATATACCCCAGCGACTTAAGACTGGTTTTGTGGTCCAGGGTCACATTTACTCGCTGACTGCAAATAGAGTCCAATAGGAGATTTTCGGGAAGATTTTTTTCCCATTCATTTTTTCAAAGGGATTTCAAAATATTCTTCAATAAAAAAATAAACAAAATCAATCACACCATTACCTGATTTGAAGCAAAACTCTGCAGGGCACTGGCCCTCTAGGACTGATTTGGACACCCTTGATGTAAGCCATCCACCATATTAGAACAGTCAAAGACTCAAGAGTTGACTTTGCATCTGCAACTTGGAAAACTCATTGATTACTGAGGACACATTGACTGTTCCAAGATAGTGGACATGTTGAAGTGTCTGGAATGGTTGAATGTGACGTCTTCATACACATACCTATGCTCCAAGACCTAAATTGGGTGTGTCAGACAAAGGAGACATTAACAATGTACACTTACCGCCGGGACAATCCCCCTGGAACGACCTGGGGTTAAGTACCTTACTAAAAAAGAAATTTGCAGAACACACTGGGAATTATTTAGCCTAGAGCTTTATCTACAAGGCCACACTACCATCTAACTGGCAGAATCCCTCAGTTTGGATGGTATTAAATCTGTACTTAAAGGTATAGTTCACCCAAAAATGAAAATTCTGTCATTAATTACTCACCCTCGTGTCATTCCAAACCCATAAGACCTTCTTTTATCTTCAGAACACAAATTAAGATATTTTTGATGAAATCAGGGAGCTTTCTGACCCTGCATAGACATCAACACAACTACCACATTCAAGGCCCAGAAAGGTAGTGAAGACATCATTAAAATATCCCATGTGTATCCTAATTTTATGAAGCTACGAAGACTGGCATGGAAAAGAAAAAAAAATGTTGAATAAATTTGTTATTTTAGTTTTATTTGCACACAAAAAGTATCATTGTAGCTTCATAAAATTAAGGCTGAACCACTGATGTCACATGGACTATTTTATTGACGTTCTTACTTGAGGTCAACCAATATGTGTTTTTCAGGGCCACTGCCGATACCGATTATTACAGACCAAGTAAACTTATATTTCGTCTGTCATTACGTAAAAATTAAGAACTGATGAAAAACTTTCTTTAAATGCTTTTAAATTATTCTAGCAGCAAAACGGTTTTAAAAATGATCGAAACTGATAACCACAAAAATGCTTAATATCGGTGCCAATAATCGCCCCGGCTTATAATTAGTCAACCCCTAGCTCCTACTACCTTTCTGGGTCTGGAACATAGTAGTAATGTTGCTGTCTATGGAGAATCAGAAAGCTCTTGGATTTCATCAAAAATATCTTAATTTGTTTAATGAAGATGAACAAAGGTCTTACAGGTTTGGGATGACATTAGGGTGAACAACTAATGACAGAATTTTCATTTTTGGGTACACTATCCCTAACACTGCAGACGATAGTTGGTAAAAACATACCTATTGAGATTAAAACACTCCTCGGCAGCCGGAAGTGTTGTGCATCCTAGTTTTGTTTGGACTCCAGCTGTGTCAGAGGCTCTTCTCAGAAAGGTATATCATGCTTTTCCCAGGAGTAGCTCATGTTAGCTTGTTATCCCCTTAACCAGAACCACTTTTTTCTGTACTTATTTCCACTTCAAAGGAATCCATTTTTCTTCTTAATTCTGGAATCAGGCCAGTCTCTGTACGGCATAAGTGGCTTGCGAATTCATAATATTCTGTCATGGAGAAATGTTGGAATGCCAGGTTATGATCCCTTAGAGCATGACTGTGATTATCACTGATTATCTCCAGATGCAAATGCATTAAGTACAATCATTTATGGCCTACATTAAATCTGTGTTATAGACAGTTTGATGGTCTCATGGGCTCCATTTCAGACAACACAGCTGGAGTGGTGACCAGGCGAGGGGGGTTTCGGAGACTGGAGCAGAGCATGTACCTGGTGCCGGTCGTTTTGGAGGACGGAGGGTACCCAATCCGAAGCAGCACGGGGACGGTGTCGGTGCGGGTGTGTACCTGCGACTCAGACGGCTCCCTTCTTTCCTGCAATGCAGAAGCTGTCTTCTTTCCCATGGGACTCAGCACTGGAGCTCTAATGGCCATTCTGCTGTGCATTGTCATTCTGCTGGGTAAGTTAGACACGTTTGTGTCCAACAAAAAACTGGCAAGACAAAGAAATATTCAGTTCATTTAATGTGATAAATAGAGAAGATGCAAGAAAAAGCAGGGGTTGTGTGTATGTAGTCAAGTTGTTTTTATTTGTTATTTGATTTGGCTCAAAGCCTCGATAGCAAGACACTAACAGCACAATCTATTATGCAAACAGAAACTAAAGTAATATATAGCTGCAAGCAGCGATTACTAGGGTTCAAGCGCTTTAAAGCATTCAAGCACATATGAAAAAAGACATCACATATTATTTAGCAAGCCTGTAACCAGCTAAATCAATGATTTAAAAAAAGGCAAATACGGGTAATTTACCATATATGATGTTTTTAACGTTTATGACTGTTATAGTGACAGCTGTCTCTCCCTAAAACTTTGCATGCTTGTTTAGAATCACCAGGTTTCATGAACTTTTGAGGTTTGTCACATCTTCTCAAGCATTTAACTAACAGTTTGATTGACAGCAGTTGTTCTAGGGCCAAAGTTGTTCAGAAATGAAAGGTCAAAACGATGGTACGATTATTATGCGTATGTGTGAAAAACACGCAATGTACAATCGTTTATGCCCTTGAAAATGCCATAGGGCCCTCCAGTGACCGATTTAAAAAAAAAAATCTAATTCAAACAGTCAAACAGGCCCACCAAGTTTCGTTCCGATCGGCCTCTGTTAACCTTGTCTAATAGGTGCTCAATAGCAACTGTGTTTTTTGAGATACACAAATGTCCGTATAGACACTTGTTGCACTTTGGACCAAGACTGTGTGTACGAATTTTCACGCTGATAGGACAAACTGTTGCATAGTTATGGCTGTTTGTACGTTTTTGTCCCTCTTATAGTGCCACCAAGTAGCCAAGTTCAATGACTTGTTTCATGTGACCTCAGATTCAGCTCTTACACATGCGCCATGTGTTTGACAAAGATATCTCATTTCATTCAAAAGTTATAACTGTTTTAGTAAAGGTGACCCTGACCCTGTGAGTACTACCATCCCTTAAAGTTTCAAGTCTCTATGACTTACGGTTTGGTCTTTATGGCTGTTTCTTTAACTCTGGGACTTTTATGTCTCAGAGGTTTATTTTTAATAAAACTAAGAGATTATTTCACAAAGAACTTACAAAAGCCTTTATACAGTATTTGAATTACTGTTCAAAACTGTTGGGATCTGTATGTTTTTCAAAGAGTGCTCAATCAGGCCGAATTTATTTGATTAAAAATACAATAAAAGCAGTAATTATGTAAGATATTATTACATTTTGAACAGTTTTCTATTTGAATATATTTTAAAAAGTCTTGCTGGCAAACCTGAATACTCAGCGTCATTACTCCAGTCTTGCCATATGATCATTCATAAATCATTCTAATATGCTGATTTGCAGCTCAATAAACATTTTTTTTCTTATTACCAGTGTTGAAAGAAGTTGCTTAATATTGACGTGATAACATTAGCATGTAATGCATTTTTCAGGAATCTTTGATAAAAAGAACTTTCTAAAGAACAGCATTTGTTTGAAATCTTTTGTAACATTTATAAATGTTTTAACTGAAACTTTTGATCAATTTAATGCATTCTTACTGTCACTAAACTTGAACATTAGTGTAGATTTTAGTTATGCTCTTGTTTCAGACCCAGACTTTCCATCCCAAAATCAATCAAACAAATATAACTCCATGTTTAAAACAAGAACAATGTAAATAAAAAATTAAATGATCAAAAACCATTTTCATAATCAACGTTTTATCTAAAGAAGACTCTAAAGAAGAAACTATTTGTATTGTACTTTAAGCTAAAATTCTGTCATTATGTGAAACATGAAAATATAATTTTAACTGTGTATATTTAGGATATATTAAATGTTAGATATTAAATTAGCTTTAGCAAAACAAAAGTCTTTTAAAAACCTTTTTTTTTGGGGGGGGGGGGGGATAACATTTTTGTTACAGTCAAACGGCACATCATTTCAGATGTGAAGGAAATGTTCATGAATTTTCAGAAGAAATGTAATCATTTTTTTTTTTCTGTGATCCATGTAAACACACTGCTGGACATTGTTAGTAGACAAATTAATTAAAAGACTGAGGTTATGAAAAGTGTGTTTTATGAGTTTATAAAAGCCAAAGTACCCATAGCTGATCAACCACCCATATAAAATAAAGTATACATGAAGTATAGAATGTGGAATCATCTATATAATAATAAACAATTTAAAAACAAATCTTCTATATGCAGTAACAGGACAAAAGTACTGAGAAACGCCTGAGGTAGAACTGCAATAAAAGCTCTGTATCGCAATAAGTACGAGGTAAGTGAATTCTGTAGCAGACAGTAACAGTGCAGTGAAGTGATGTGCTTTGACTTCATATTTTCATTTGCCAGTGTTACAGAAAAGAGAGATTCCTTTATACGGCAACCACTTGGGGGAGCTGATGCAGAAATAATGATCTGAATGTGATAATAAATATTCTATTCTAAAAGACTAGAAAATAACAACACTTGAAAACCTTCCCCTAATAACACATGCAGGTTTATTTAACCAAAATTTCCCCTCTGCTTCTTCAGAAAGCGTGAATTTTTAGGTCTAATCTTTAATTCTCTAGCAGCGCCTGTGCTTCCCCGTCTCTTTCTCTCTCGCGTCTTTCTTTTGAGTGGAGTGGGGCGAGTGAGCGCTGTCTGCCTCTGAGGAGGGAGATGAAAGCCCAGAAAAACTACCTCCCCTCCCCTCACAACCGAGGCACTACGATGGTGACAGACAGCATGTCAAAACTGCATTATGGCTACCCTCGGGCTGCCGTTCTCTTCAGTTCCGTTTTGAAAACCCAAGTCAGAACAAAAAAGAAATCAGCTAATGGCTCCGAAACATGTGACCACCCCTTTTTTTACTAGTTTGTTGTCACTTAAAGGTCCTGTAGTGTATGTATGTCAATGTGTATTACGCCACAAAACAAGTTATGCGCCTCTGGGGTTTTTTTGCAGTGATGGTGGTGCTCTATATGGGCCTGAGAAAACACAAGAAGAAGGACACTCTGATGTCGTCTAAAGAGGACATCCGGGACAATGTGATCCACTACGATGATGAGGGGGGTGGGGAAGAGGACACCCAGGCCTTTGACATAGGTACGTTACGCAATCCCAAAGGCATCAAAGAGACGGCGCAGCTGCAAAAAATACGATCAGAGGATGAGGCTGATCGGGCTAGTGCGTGCATGTCCAACGAGGACAGCGAGGACATCCGAGCCTACATCCATCACTGTCTTCTGGAGAACTCGACACCTCCGTATGACTCTCTGGTCACGTATGCATATGAGGGAGAGGGATCGGTGGCCGAGTCTCTCAGTTCCATTGAGTCCTGGGTGCTTGAACCCAAGGAGGATTACAGAAATCTCTGTGACTGGGGTCCTCGTTTTAAAACACTGGCTGGGATATTTAAAGAGCACGAGGACGCGGAAAAGGCGGAAAATGAAGCACATGCTGAGGCACTAAATGACAGACTGGACTGAGAGCATTCTCTGTGAAAAAACACAACGTTTATTTATTTCAGGCATGGCACTTGAAGAAATAGTTCAATCTAAAATTAAAATTGTCATTTTGCTCCAATCCTGTATGACTTACATTCTTGTCTGTGAAGGTCAGGTCTAAGTAGTGAAATTTTGCTGACATTTAAAAAATGTCTTGGTGTTTTTTGTCCATACAGTCTATAGTGGGGATGAAATATTGTTTTGGACCCTATTTGTCCATATCAAGACCAAAAGGTTGAAACTAAAAGTCAACACACCTCAAAGGGTTAGTTCACTCAAAAATGAAAATTCTGTCATTACTCACCTTCATGCCGTTCCAAACCCGTAAGACCTATGTTGATCTTCTGAACACCAATTAAAATTAAGATATTAATAATAATAAAAAACAACACAGACTTTTGCGTCAGGAGCACACGCATGCATCGAGGTACTCTTGTGAATGGACACATTTTCTTGGATTTAACATGGACTATTTTAACAATGTCCTTACTACCTTACTTCTGGGCTTTCTTGCGTTGCTGTCTATGCAGGGTCAGAAAGCTCTCAGATTTCATCAAAAATATCTTAATTTGTGTTCTTACGGATTTGAAATGACACGAGGGTGAGTAATTAATGACAGAATTTTCATTTTTGGGTGAACTGTCCCTTTAACACAATAGAAGTCAGTTTTTTTTTTTTTTTTGTCTATACAGTATGGAAGCCCATTTCCACCATGGAATAAAGAATAAAACGGAAAATTGTGACTTTTTCACATTGTAATACAAACTCACAATTCTGACTTTTTTTTTTTTTTTCTCAGAATTATAAGATATAAACTCACAATTGCAAGTTATAAAGTCAGATTTGACAGAAAAGATATAAATTCGCAATTCTAAGAAATTAAGTCAGAATTGCATGATACAAACTTGAGTTGCGAGTTATAAAGTCATATTTGCAAGATAAAAACTCGCAATTATGACTTTTTTTTCTCAGAATTGCATGATATAAATTGGGAATTGCGAGTTGTAATGTCAGAATTGCGAGACAAACTCACAGTTTTGGAAAAACAAAAGTCAGAATTGCGAGATATAAACTAATAAAACTATAAACTTCTCAGACTTTTTCCTCAGAATTGCGAGTTTATATGTCAGAATTGAATTTTTTATCTTACACTTGTGACTTTTTTTTCTCAGAATTGCTAGTTTATGTCAGAATTGAAAGTTTATATCTCACAATTTTGATTTTTTTTCTCAGAATTGCAAGTTTATATCTTGCAATTGACTTTTTTTCTTAGAATATATATCTTGCAGTTTTTATACCTTGCAGTTTTGACCTTTTTCTCTGAATTGCGAGTTTATTATTTTAGAATTGAAAGTTTATATCTCAAAATTGTGACTTCTTTCTCAGAATTGTGAGTTTATATCTTGCAATTGTGACTTTTTTTTTCTCAGAAGTGCGAGTTTATAATTCACAATTCTGACTTTTTAACACGCAATTGCGAGTTAAGTCAGAATTGTGAGATATTAACTCGCAATTCTGAGAACAATTACTAAACTAACAATTACCAGTTTATACCTCAGAATTCTGAAAAAAAGTCAGAATCGCAAGATACAAACAAAAGGTTTTTATCTTGCAATTCTGACTTTATTTCTCACAATTGTGTTTATATCATGCAATTCTGAGAAAAAAATTCAGAATTGTGACTTTATATCATGCAATTGTGACTTTACAACTTGCAGTTTTAAGGTTATATCTCATAATTCTGACTTTATAACACGCAATTGCAAGTTTATATCTCACAATTCTGAGACAAAAAGGCAGAATTACATGTTTGTACCATGCAATTCTGAGAAAAAAGTACTGTGAGATAAAGTCGCAATTACCTTTTTTTATTCAGTGGAGGAAACAGGCTTCCATAATACAGTCTGTAATAAAAGCCAATGGGGACAAACTGTTGTTTTAGACCCTATTTACTTTGATTATATGGACAAAAACAGCTGAAATTGAACTGAATGAAGTAAATGTCAACATATTTTAACACAAAAGAAGACATTTTAAAAATGTCCAAGTGTTTTTTGTCTATAGTATGTGCACAATGAAAGTCAAAGGAGACGAAATATTGTTTTGATTAACTGGACCAAAAAAGTTAAAACGTCACTGAAAACAACAGTAATTGTGACCAAACCTTAACACAAAAGTAAGTTTTTTTGTCTATACAGTCTATACAATGAAAGTGATTGACTTCAATTATATGAACACAAACAGGTGATACAAATTTGAAATAACTTTTCATTTTGGGGCGAACTGTTTCTTTAAACAAAGTTCTCGTGGCTAAGGAAAGACACTGACAAGGCTGGCTATGTGCCTTTCCTATACCTCATGCATATTTTACACTCTTCACTATTTAGGAAGAAACGTGGAACTGTAATTTTTCCAACTGCATTTTAACATCTGTTTTATATATTACTTCTACAAGTCAAAGAACCAAAAAAAACCTCTTTGATAGAAAAAGTGCCTCATGAACTGCTTTGTTTGTCTTTCAACTGTTGACATTGTTATTTGCAAGCAAGAGAAGTCTATAACCCCTGTGTGAATGGACCAAGAGAAGAAAAAAAAATGGGATAAACATCGCATCCAAAACAGCATTGCCCTGCTAGCAATCCTTCCAAACATATTTACCAGCACTTAGCAGGAATTCTGCCAGGCCAATGCCCGGAACGTCACAGTCGGTACTTTTCACTGATGCCCCATGAACACATCTGTTTGGATCGCCCTTACTGACTGCCCCAGACTGTGCTGCTTGCTTCCATGGTGATCAAGCCCCACCAACCCTCTCCTTTTTGTCCTCCGGGCCTCTTCCACTAGTTTGATAGCCACAGGCTCTTTGCGCCTGCTGTCTTCCTGTCTGACTGTTGTGGTGCCACTCTGACATCACCCTACAGCGATTCAACAGAGCTGCGGCTTTACACTAGGGCAGCTGATTCCAGTGATACTGTATTGGCCAGCCGAGTCATTACAATGTTCGTTTTGACCCACGTTTTCTATCAGTCTCCCTGAGAGTGGAGCTAATGAGACCTCTTTGTCAGTCATGAAATGAGAATATGAAAGAATCTCTTATACATTATTGACTATATTGTATAAATCTGTGTCTATAACAAACTCAAATGGAAACTTTGGACAATAAACTTATGTTTGTGATAAATGCTCTTCGCTTCTCCCTACCTAGGTTGACATTTTATCACCCAGTTAGGCCTGTTACACAATGTATATCACAAACTCTGCCACTGGGTTGTTTTGAACCCAACCTTCTGGGTAGTTTTATTTAACTCAACTATTGCTTACAAATTACTATATTTCTTGCTTAAAATGAACCTAAAAAAAGATTGGAAATGAACATTTGTTATGGAAGAATTTACATATAGTCCACAAGAAAATAAAATAAATAAAAAATTAGTTGAATTTAGAAAAAATTACCCTGTTCAAAAGTTTACATACACTTGATTCTTACTACTTTGTTGTTACTTGAATGCTCCACAGCTGTTTTTTTTTTTTTTTTTTTTTCGTTTCGTTTTTTAGTGATAGTTGTTTATGAGTCCCTTGTTTGCCCTGAACCGTTAAACAGCCTGCTGTTCTTCAGGAAAATCTTCCGGTCTGACAAATTCTTTGGTTTTTCAGCATTTTTGTGTATTTGAACACTTTTCAACAATGACTGTGTGATTTTGAGATCCATCTTTTCACACTTTTTCACTGAGGACAACTGAAGGATTCTTATGCAACTATTATATAAGGTTCAAATGTCCAATGATGCTCCAGAAGGAAAAACAATGCATTAAGAGCCTAAAAACTTTTTGAATTTGAAGATCAGGGTACATTTAACTTATTTTGTCTTCTGGTGAACATGTAACATCTTTGGAGCTTCTGAATGAAAAAAAAAAAATGATATTCATGCAAAATAAGAAAAATGTACACATCCTCATTCCGTTTAAAAGTTTACACCCCTGGCTCTTAATGCATAATTTTTCCTTCTGAAGCATCAGTGAGCATTTGAACCTTCTGTAATAGTTGCATATGAGTCCTTCAGTGTGAAAAGATGGATCTCAAAATCATACAGTCATTGCTGGAAAGGGTTTAAATACACAAAAATGTTGAAAAAAAACAAACAAAGAATTTGTGGGACCGGAAGGATTTTTCTGAAGAACAGCAGGCAGTTTAACTGTTCAGGACAAACAAGCGACTCATGAACAACTATCACTAAACAAAACAAAACAAAATCGGCTGTGGATCATTCAGGTAACAACACAGTAAGAATCAGGTGTATGTAAACTTTTGAACCGGTTTTTATCATTTCAACAATTATTTTCTATTGTAAATATCTTTTAAGTGAAATATCTTATTCAGGTCAGTACTAAATAAAAAAAAAAAAAAACATGCATTTTGTATGATCTTATTTTTGCAAAATAATTAACAAGTAATTGCAGATTCCACAGGGTGTATGTAAACTTTTGACAATTGTAACTATGTGTCTGATTTTTAATTTACAAGCTATTTTGGGTTCATTTTAAGCCATTGCTGGGTTTGTCCATATATCACCAAGTGCTGAATTGTTTTTAATGTTTGTGTTTTTACATTAAAAATAATTATTCAAATAGCCGATAAAACGTGAAACCTCAGAAAACCTCTAAGTGACGATAAACTGCTGAAATCATCAGGATTCAGTCAGATTTAAATAAGCACTGTTTATGTCTTTTAATGTGTGCTTAAATCAAGCCCAGCAGATACATTTAACATCCACAAACAATGGGTAAGTAGTTTGCTTTATAATTCAAGGTTTGTGATGATAAACATGTTGACAATTCTTTGTTCAATGTGCTACATGGCAAAATTAGGCTCAGTGTTGAAACTCTAACTGTGCTGCTTAAGTAGGCAGTGTGAGTAAACAGTTAATATAGGTGCTGAAATAAATCCGTGTTGCTTACATATGTGGTGTGAAACAGGTTTTACAAACTTTTTTTCTTTTTTTGCACTTATTCTTTCATTTTCATTTTCAACCTTTACAAATGTTAGACTCACCAATATAAGGTAATAAATAGAAGAAATGCATTGCCTTATTTTATAACCTGCATGAAGAGACAAAAACACCACAACAAGGAAATTACTTTTTTCTTCAGACTACAAATGCATTTTTTTCTTCCTATCCATAATCAAGTGGTTGATCAAAGAAGATGTATCTTTCATAAAAACATTTCCACTTTTCAATTTCTTCCCTTTTCATCATTAGAGACTATTTTCGTGCTCTCGCAATCCGAAGAAGACATCTTACTCTACTGAGAAAGATGACTTGCCTTCGGTTTTAGAGCCTGTTAATGCACTTAGAAATGTCAAGTAGATTCTAAATGTCAAGTTCTAAGTCTTATTGTAATGAGCCAGATAACGCTGAACTTTAATTGCGCCGTGAAGTCACGCCCTTAATACAATAAAACAAGGATGATTTTAGCTTTTGACAGGTCTTGCTCCAGGAAGGTCATGAGTAATTGTTTCTTATCAACACCTTTTTGAATTGTCCATCTGCTAAGGTATTGATTATTGCCGCTGTCTCAATATTAAGGAAAGTAATACTTTTCTATACTGAAAAACAAACAGTTTAAAATGTTTCTTTTTGTGCAGTGAACACAATCTTGCAGAAAGTTCATTGCCCTTTGAGTGTCTTCTGAGCATCAGCAATAGCAGCAGAGCAGTGTTCAAAAAACAGTGCTAAATTTCCAACCAGACACTTGAGTGTCCTTGCCTGCCAAATGATTTATCCTTCATAAAACTCATAGATGCTGTCGCCTTAGACTTCAAAGGGTTGAACTTTCTTTTTTTTTACTACATGCAGTCGAGGACCATTGTAGAGACACAAAGAAATCCCTTCTGTTCAATTCCATATCACACGAAAACCACATCAAACATGCAAACTCCAGCTGAGTCAGGCGCTACTTCAAAAAAGAATGCAAAATCAAACACAACAGCATGTCTGTTCTGAGATGAAATGCTTTCTGCAGGAGAAGCACAGGCTGTGTGCTGTCTGAAGAGGTCTTTGCTGATTGCTGACCTACACGAGAATGCTGGGAAAGACATTCCACGCCTCTCTAATTAGAGGGAATCGTTTTACACAGGTTACCCTGCAATGTCAACCCATGAATCACTTTCTAAATGAATACTTAAGCATTGTTCAAAGCGCATCTGTTTTACTGGGGTTAATAACTATGGAACTATAGGGTTTTTTTTTTAAATGTTGTTCCAAGCCAATTTGATTCACAATTACAATTTCAATTCCGAGAAAAAAGTCTTTTAAACCTTTGTAGACTACATTTACACTAGTGTGTTTTCGCTTTAAAACATAACTTTTGCCACGTTTACTCTACTATGACATTTTTAACCCTCAAAATCACTGCAGACCCTATTTTAAGAGTGAAAACTCTGGGGTTGTGTTTCAGTATAAATGGACCAAAATGGAGATTTTTGAAAAGGATAGTGTGGCTGCCCACATTCAATATAAATACCTATAGATACCCATAGATATGAATACGTAGATGCCTCATAAGCAACTGTTTCTATGGGCCGCTATACGTAAGCCGTCTGCCATATTGTTATGGTCAACTTGACATCATTCACCATAGTCATCACTGATAATTCAAAATGCCACAATCCTGCACAGCCATTGGTCTGCAAACCTACAGTATGGTGAATGACGTCAAGTTTACTGTTCCAACATGGCGGACATGTCTACATGTTTGGAGTGGTCGAATGGGCTATATATACCTATGGTTGTACCTGCTAGTGACTATAGCAACCAACTTCCTGTTTATACTTTTACCAACACATTCTCACTCCCAACTCATCACATATTGACGCTCGATCAGGACCCTTTGGCATTACTTTTTGATGCATAGGGTACCCCCTTAGCATCAGTTTTCAACGTGCAGGGTCCTCCATAAATATGCAGACACGAAAAGCATTGAGGACTTATCGTCATGATCAAATTATATATTGGGTAATCATATTGCATATGTATTATTGCATATACAGTGGTGTGAAAAAGTGTTGGCCCCCTTCCTAATTTTTTTATTTATTTTTTTGCATGTTTTTCCGACTTTCAGATCATCAAACAAATTTAAATATTAATCAAAGATAACACAAGTAAACACAACATGCAGTTTTTAAATGAAGGGTTTTTTTTATGAAGGGAAAAAAAATCTAAACCCACATGGCCCTGTGTGAAAAAGTGTTTGCCAGATTACTGCCACACCTGTTCGCAATCAAGAAATCACTTAAATAGGACATGCCTGACAAAGTGAAGTAGACCAAAAGATCCTCAAAAGCTACACATCATGTTGAGATCCAAAGAAATTCAGGAACAAATGAGAAAGAAAGTAATTGAGATCTGTCAGTCTGGAAAAGGTTATAAAGCCATTTCTAAAGCTTTGGGACTCCAGCGAACCACAGTGAGAGCCATTATCCACAAATGGCGAAAACATGGAACAGTAGTGAACCTTCCCAGGAGTGGTCGGCCGACCAAAATTACCCCAAGAGTGCAGCGACAACTCATCCAAGAGGTCACAAAAGACCCCACAACAACATCTAAAGAACTGCAGGCCTCTCAGTTAAGGTCAGCGTTCATGACTCCACCATACGAAAGAGACTGGGCAAAAATGGCCTGCATGGCAGAGTTCCAAGACGAAACTGCTGCTGAGCAAAAAGAACATAAACAGAGGTCATCTGTTCGTGACCTCAAGCTGAAGCAAACTTGGGTTCTGCAGCAGGACAATGATCCAAAACACACCAGCAAATCAACCTCTGAATTGTTGAAGAAAAACAAAATGAAGACTTTGGAGTGGCCTAGTCAAAGTCCTGACCTGAATCCTATTGAGATGCTGTGGCATGACTTTAAAAAGGCGTTCCATGCTCGAAAACCCTCCAATGTGGCTGAATTACAACAATTCTGCCAAGATGAGTGGACCAAAATTCCTGCACAGCGCTGTAACAGACTCATTGCATGTTATCGCAAATGCTTGATTGCAGTTGTTGCTGCTAAGGGTGGCCCAAGCAGTTATTAAATTTAGGGGGCAAACACTTTTAAACACAGGGCCATGTGGGTTTGGATTTTGTTTACCCTTCATAATAAAAAAAACTTCATTCAATTTGATGATCTGAAACATTAAAGTTTGACAAACATGCAAAAGAAAAAAAGAAATCAGGAAGGGGGCCAATACTTTTTCCACACCATTGTATATTGGGGTGTGATTTTTCAATGTAAACAGTCACAACAGTTTTATTTACATTACACTATTTACAAATTTATGAGCATGTAACCCAACCCCTGCAACTAATCATTTGTTAATAAAACAAAGGATATAATAGGCAAATACAACTATAATCAAAATTTATTTACAAAATACATTAGTATTCCAAGTGTTCCGTGGTGAAACAATTGATTTGTGAGAGGAATAGACACGACTGTTGTCTTCTTCTGCCGTAAAGCTCATCCTGTGTGCTGCTGCAGTCTGTACGCAAATTCAAAAAATGCCGCCAGAGGACACTTTAGATCAGCTTTGGTTGTGAAATGCCTTTGGCTCTTGTTTGTCTTGTGACCGACTGCATCATGCTAATGTTCAGGAGTATCTTTTTGAATGAGATGAGATTAGGTGTTCCAATGAAAGTATAACTTTATATAAAATTGTTTCTATTTTTATGCATGCAAAAATGACGTTAAAGGGTATAAGTTGGGAGTGAGGACGTGTTGACTTTTACATGCATGCCCAGTGTCCATGGTCATGTCATATGTGTTTTTAGTTGTGTAGTGTGGATGGAGATTGTTTTCTGAAACGCAGTGAAAACACCAGTGTAGATGAGGATCGTTTTCATTTTTAAAATGCCGTTTCAAAGCAAAAATGCACTAGTGTAAACAGAGCCTCAGTTTTTATTCTGTGATGGAACAGAATTGCGGAATGTAAATTTAGAATTTAAAGAAACAAGTCTGAATTTGGAGATGTACTATAAGCTCAGAGTATATATCTCGCGGTTCAGACATTTTTGATTCAGAATTGCAAGAAAAGTCTCAGAATAGTGAGATAAATTGCAATTATTTTATTTATTCATTAATTATTTTTCAATTATTCAATTATTATTTTTAATTTAATTTAATGAACTGGTTTGAATGTCTATAATGTCACTGTTGTTTGATGGTGGATGTGGTGAATAAGCTGCCAGCAATCAAAATATTGACTTTAAAGTAATTGAAAACATTTGGTTATTCATAGATCATGCATATTTAATGTCTGCATCTACAGTCGTGGCCAAAAGTTTTGAGAATGACACAAATATTAGTTTTCACAAAATTTGCTGCTAAACTGCTTTTAGAACTTTGTTTCAGTTGTTTATGTGATGTACTGAAATATAATTACAAGCACTTCATACGTTTCAAAGGCTTTTATCGACAATTACATGACATTTATGCAAAGAGTCAGTATTTGCAGTGTTGGCCCTTCTTTTTCAGAACCTCTACAATTCGACTGGGCATGCTCTCAATCAACTTCTGGGCCAAATCCTGACTGATAGCAACCCATTCTTTCAAAATCACTTCTTGGAGTTTGTCAGAATTAGTGGGTTTTTGTTTGTCCACCCGCCTCTTGAGGATTGACCATAAATTCTCAATGGGATTAAGATCTGGGGAGTTTCCAGGCCATGGACCCAAAATTTCAACGTTTTGGTCCCCGAGCCACTTAGTTATCACTTTTGCCTTATGGCACATTGCTCTATCGTGCTGGAAAATGCATTGTTCTTCACCAAACTGTTGTTGGATTGTTGGAAGAAGTTGCTGTTGGAGGGTGTTTTGATACCATTCTTTATTCATGGCTGTGTTTTTGGGCAAAATTGTGAGTGAGCCCACTCCCTTGGATGAGAAGCAACCCCACACATGAATGGTCTCAGGATGCTTTACTGTTGGCATGACACAGGACTGATGGTAGCGCTCACCTTTTCTTCTCCAGACAAGCCTTTTTCCAGATGCCCCAAACAATCGGAAAGAGGCTTCATCGGAGAATATGACTTTGCCCCAGTCCTCAGCAGTCCATTCGCCATACTTTTTGCAGAAGATCAATTTGTCCCTGATGTTTTCTTTGGAGAGAAGTGGCTTCTTTGCTGACCTTCTTGACACCAGGCCATCTTCCAAAAGTCTTGGCCACACTGTGTGTGCAGATGCGCTCACACCTGCCTGCTGCTATTCCTGAGCAAGCTCTGCACTGGTGGCACTCCGATCCCGCAGCTGAATCCTCTTTAGGAGACGATCCTGGCGCTTGCTGGACTTTCTTGGATGCCCTAAAGCCTTCTTAACAAGAATTGAACCTCTTTCCTTGAAGTTCTTGATGATCCTATAAATTGTTGATTTGGGTGCAATCTGAGTAGCCACAATATCCTTGCCTGTGAAGCCATTTTTATGCAATGCAATGATGGCTGCACGCGTTTCTTTGCAGGTCACCAAGGTTAACAATGGAAGAACAATGATTTCAAGCATCACCCTCCTTTTAACATGTCAAGTCTGCCATTTTAACCCAATCAGCCTGACATAATGATCTCCAGCCTTGTGCTCGTCAACATTCTCACCTGAGTTAACAAGACTATTACTGAAATGATCTCAGCAGGTCCTTTAATGACAGCAATGAAATGCAGTGGAAAGTTTTTTGGGGGGGATTAAGTTAATTTTCATGGCAAAGAAGGACTATGCAATTCATCTGATCACTCTTCATAACATTCTGGAGTATATGCAAATTGCTATTATAAAAATTTAAGCAGCAACTTTTCCAATTTCCAATATTTATGTAATTCTCAAAACTTTTGGCCACGACTGTACTAATGGTCCTTCATGACTAGCGCTAAATTTGTCCCTTCTAAAAAACTCTTTTTGTCTTCCATGTGAGAAAGACCATCATACTGGCTTGGATCATCTTCATAAGAATGACAAAATCTTCATTTTTGTATGAACTATTCCTTTAAGTAATATATAGGTCATGGTTAATAAAAATGAGAGACATTTGTCTTGCATCACGTGGGTGTTTCGGAGGCTATATTTTCCTTCCCTCCTCCATAACAAGGCCCCAATTCCCTTTTCCACACTACAAATGCATTGTTTTCTGCAAGCCCTATGAATTCTAAGGAAATGATTCAGTCTCTGCTGAATCACACTCACATTCATTGCTCTAAATATGTCACTAAAAAGTTGCTTCCCCAACCATCCGGGATTCAGAGGTAAGCCTCTCTTCTTGTCGCGCTCACTCTTCTCTCCGAGAAAAAAAAAAGCGGTCTGGAAGTGTTCTCAATATACCGACACATCATGAGTGTGCATGAAGAGAGGACCGTTTTAAATATGGTGATATTTTTTTTTTTTTTACTGCCTAAGGAGAGGCTATCAAACACAGAGCTGCTCTGAATACACAGCAACAGTTTGGCATGCATATCTAAAGTTCGCAATAACAGAAGCTGAAAGAAACTTTGATGCAACGACTAAAGATGACACCATCCTTTGTGTGAATGTATGTGCTGCAGATTATAACACATCGGGGTATTTTGACGACTGTTGATTTGGAAGGGTGTTGACTGAGCACAATTCACATCATCGCCACCTTCTTCCCAATGTTCAGGGGCCCGTTTCAGAAAGGAGGTTAAGTGAAAACTCTGAGTATGTTAACCCTGAAATGAGGGAAACTCTGGGTTTTCGGTTTCAGAATGGGAGGTATGTTAAACCTGAGAAAGCAGAGTAAGTCAAGCCCGTTTCTGAAAGAGAGGTAACTTATACTCAGAGTCAGTTACCATGGCAACTTACTCTGTGAACCTAACCTGGTCGGGAGCAGGTTTTCTTCGGTAAACCCAGAGTTTCTTTCGGTCTCCTCCCCCTTTTTAAAGCGCAAGTGATGTTTAAATACATCATTCATTCATTTATGCTTCAAAAATGCTTTTCTTAATGAGTGTTTTGGAATGTAAATTTAGTGCATTTTACTTAAAACATGAAAAATAATCTTAATGCAAATGGAAACAAGATTATTTTTCTTACCCAATTGACAGATAATATGCAAAATAAGAAAAATACACTTAAAAGATTAAATAAACACCTTACACTGTACACTGTAAAAAAATATAAAAATTGAAATAAAGTGCAAAAACAATAATTTTACAGAGAGAAGTTTTTACAGAAAAAAGTTATTTTACAGATTTTTCGTTGTTTCAGTTATGATATTTAACTTTAATTTTAAATTTTTTGTTTGGCAGACACAGCTTCCAGTCATTTGACCGTTTTTTTACGGGACCTTTTTTACAGTATAAAACCTTTATTTTACAAAATTTCCCTTGTTTCAGTTACAATATTTTACTTAACTTTGTGGGTTTTTTTGGCAGCTGTATCTGCCAGTGGTTTGACTGTTTTTTTACAGTGTAAAACCCTTATTTGACAGATTTTACTTAGATTACTACAATAAAAGCACTAAATGTTCTACAGAGAAACACTGTTATTTTACAAATCATTACAATAAAAAAAACCTTCAATAAAGTTTCAAAGCATGCTCAAGGTGGAAAATGGACAGTTTTATTTAAAAGACAAAATACAAAGTCTTTACAAATGCCATATAAAATGTACATTTTAAATTTTTAGCTTTTTTTTTTAAGAAATACAGCACAATTACATTTAAAATACTGTGCTGATGAAGAACATGGAACAGTTTCATCAGAATGTTTAATTAAATATATATTCAACTTAAGACAACTTCACTTGCAGAGAAAATATGTCCTGATAATTTACTCACCCCCATGTAATCCAAGATGTTCATGTCTTTCTTTCTTCAAATAAAAAAAAAAAAGTAAAGTTTTTGAGGAAAATATTCCAGGATTTTTGCATATAGTGGACTACAATGGGTTGAAGTTGAAGTTTCCAGTGACCCTTATTCCTTGGCTGGGATCATGTAGAGCCCTCTGAAGGTGCAGTGAAACTGAAATTTGGACCTTCAACCTGTTGGCTCCCATCGAAAATTGGAGAAAAATCCTGGAATGTTTTTTTCAAAAACCTTTTTGACAGGAAAAAGAAAGACATTTTGATTTATTTATTTTTTTTTAAAATTGGAAACAACAAGACAATACTAAGTAAGAAAAGCATTTTTAGGTGCATTAATTTATTGCACATATTTTCATCATGCAGACACTGTCAAAGTGACAAAAATGGCATGTCCTTTCATAAATAAGATTATTATTTATCATATAGTATAGGATTATTTTGATTAGACATGTGTATTTATTTGACCTGTGTCATTTTTAAATGGTAGTCAGAGCACATTAGTACAGACACTGTATGCAGAGCGGTAAAGAAAGTGTGCCTTGCTCTAATGCTCTTTCTGAGAATTTCAGTGTCATTGCCTACTGAGCATAAAGCCATCAAATATGAAGCTGATTGCTGTATGGAATGGAAGAATGGCAGATGAAAATGTATATATATATATAACCACCACCACAGCTGTTAAATTTACTAGGTCATCTTTTTTTCCTATAAATGCACAAATGCAACTTTTATTCTTTTTTTTCATGTTGGATTTTAATATTCTTCCAATACTTCCATCTCCTCTTCATCTGTTCTTCATCATTTTGAGAGCCTTCATGCTGTTGGCTTCATTTCATTACTCTAATTAAGAAATGCAACCGTTTGGATTAGAGAACATTTCATTTTGTGAAAGAGCATTAGACTATGTGGAAAAAGCTGCTGCAAAGTGAAATTAGACACATAATTGTTTTTTTATATGACACATTTTAATGTCAAATATTTGTAAAATCATGTAGCCTACACTCATGAACCCTTTATGCTTAAAGCTTTACCTGGTTGAATTATGTTTACTTCCATGTTTAGCTGTTTTCTTCTTCTAATTATTATTTTTTATTTTATTTTATTTTATTTTTTTGCCTGTTTGATACCATGAAAATTAATAGTTCAGTAACTTACCGTTCTGCCAGTTTTTACCTTTGATATTCTAATTATTAATAATTAAATAATTATATTCTTAATAATTATTAAGAATTAAAGTTAAGCATTGGCTCGAAATATGCAGAGGTCTTTTTGGCGGGAGCGGTTGCCATGGTGAATCATAATTTCAGAGCTCCATTGATCAGGGCTTTTCATAGTCAAGCTGCAAGCACTAAACTCAGAGTCAACCTACTCAGAGTGGATTGAACTAACTCATTTCAGCTGTTCTGTAACCGAAAACTCAGAGTTTCCCATCTCAGGGTAAGTCAACTCAGAGTTCAAGTTTTAACTCAGAGTTGGTTGAACCTCCTTATTGAAACAGGCCCCAGGACATGTGTTAATAGCACCTCACGTGAAACATCATAATCATCCTGATGTTCTTAACAAGTGAGCAAAATTTACCAGTTTATTTGGTAAGACTGATGATGTCACATTGATGAGCCACCTCAGATCAACAGATTACAATATCTCCAGGAACACCAAGAATGGATGTTGGGATTCCCAAGGTAAAATATATATATTTTAAAACGTCTATCAGTTTTAACTTTAAAATTGTGACTGGTTTTCTATACCAGTCATGTCTTTTTACTTTCATTTATTTATTTAGTATTTTTTTATTTATTTTTTTTACAAAAATTGTAAGTGTGAGCAGCTCTGTTCAGCTGAAGATTCTTCTCAACTACTGTATGTAACTGAGATATTGGATTTATGAAACATACTGTTAGCGTTTTAAATTATAACTTGAGTTTATGCACACACATGTCAAAATCAATCAATCAATCAACCAATCAATCAAATTACTTAAATGGATAGTTCTTTGCATTTCATATTTGTATATTTGTATTATAATGTTAAGAGATTTTTTTTTTCCTTTTAGAGGTTCCGTAATACGTCATTTCCTTTCTGAACACGGTATTTGGATTCGGCCACAATCTTAATTTTCATGTACTTCCCAAGTGTTTTCACTTGGTTGCCCACACACTTGAATTATCAGTTACTATTTTCAAGTTTCAAGTTAAATGGATAGTTCTCCCAAAAATGAAAATTCTGTCATTAATTACTCACCTCGTAAAATACGTACAAATTGCTGTGAGATCAGGCTGAATATTGTCAATGTTCACTGTTTTTGCTCGATTTGGTTAACGAAAATAGTTAAAACAAAATCACAGCAAAACAGTTGCGCATCTCTGAGCAGCACAATGATTCTGCAATTTTTAATGAATCATGAGTCAATAATTCAGTCATCCCTTCATAAAGACAGGCACTTGCTTTATTCTTGAATGAATCAGCCGTCTGAATGAATCGATTGAATGAATGCCTCAATGACTCACTCATTAAGACAGTCATTTGCTGCCACCTACTTGTGGTTTACTTTCATATTTAAAAGTAGCTTATCTTTGCTTTTTTTTTTTCCCAACATTTCATAGTTGTATATATAAAAAAAAACTGATTTAAAACACCAAGCTCATAACATTAGTTATATTATAATGTTAAGAGATGATTTCCTTTTAGAGGTTCTGTAGTACGTCATTTCCTTTCTGAACGGTATTTGGATTCGGCCACAGTCTTAATTTTCAGTGACTTCCCAAGTGTTTTCACTTGGTTGCCCACACACTTGAATTATCAGTTACTATTTTAAGTTTCAAGATAAATGGATAGTTCTCCCAAAAATGAAAATTCTGTCATTAATTACTCACCCTCATGTTGTTCCAAACCTGTAAGACCTTCGTTCATCTTCAAACCACAAATTAAGATTTTTTTTGATGAACTTTGAGAGCTTTCTGACCCTGACAATAATAGCCAAAAAAGTAATAGGGACTAAAAGGTTTATTAAATAGTCCCAAAAGAGTGACATCATTGGTTCAACCGTAATGCTATGAAGCTACAAGAATACTTTTTGCGCATGAAGAAAACTAAAATAGCTAATTTCAACAATGTCTACTCTTCCGTATCAGTCTTTACCACACGTTTAGGAGAGTCAGTTATCACTTATTAATGTATTCAGCTTATAACGGTTACTAGAGCACTGCTACAATTTTGCAACAGTTTTACATTTTTGCTACTAATTGACACAATGTAATGGTGGAGGTGTAACAACGGGGTGGAGGATCCAAATGCAGGCTTTATTAATAAACATAGACAGGCAGAGTCAATCGCCAGCAAAACAACAATATCCAGGGTGAGACAAAAGAGTAATAACTAAACAGGCGATAGTCTGGGCAGGCAGCAAACGATCGTCAAAAAACAGTCTAAGGTCAAAAACAGGAAAGCAAGGCAAAACAGGGAAACATAGGAAAACACAGGAACTACGGGTGGCTAGGAATAAAGATGCAATCATACAAACAATACTCAGCAATGTGTGGTTGAGAATGTCCAACTTAAATAGTCCTCCTGATAGGAAATGGGTGGAGTCTAATGGTTAGTTCTTAGGCAGGGGTTATAGGAAAGCACACATCAATACGTGTAAAAAAAAAAAAAAAAAAAAAACACTGAATTTGGTTCTGTCATAGATGATATTTCATGCTTCTTTACAAAAATTGAAATAGGTTTCTCTTTTTCCAGTTGAAAAAAACCAACATATGCTGGTTAGGTATGTTTTGAAGCAAGGCTGTTGGTCCTAAACAACTAGCTCCTACTCAGAACCAGTTTAAACTAGCTCAAACCAGCAGTCATGCTTCAAAACCTAACCAGCATATGTTGTTTTTTTCAACAGGGTTGGTAGACATCCCATCTGGATTTCATTTAAAAATAAAACTGCCATTTTAAAGGTTGTATCAGCGATTTCTAGCCTGAAACATAAAGTGTAAAATTCAGCTGATCTTTCATCACGATCCGCTCGCTGCCTGCCCCATAAATTGTCTGTGAAAAAAACGCGTCTCTCTGGTCAGCCTAGGGTCCGAGATATGCCAAAAAAACAATCGGCACTACCAACCTTTCCACAGCAAAAACAAACATTGTTCCAACCAATCAGCGTCAGGGGTTTGGTGTTGTGGACTTTCGCTCCGCCTCCCTCACATCCCTGCACCAGTAGGAAAGTCCACAACACGAACCCCCTGACGCTGATTGGTTGGAACACGGTTTGTTTATCTGTGGAATAGTTGATAGCGCCGATTGTTTTTTTGGCATATCTCGGACCCTAGGCTGACCAGAGAGACGCGTTTTTTTCACAGACAATTTATGGGGCAGGCAGCGAGCGGATCGTAAATAAAGGTCAGCCGAATTTGACACTTTATGTTTTAGGCTAGAAATCGCTGATACAACCTTTAAGGTCTTTCAAAGAAAAATGTTTCCATAATTGTCAAAAACTATCGACAGACAGGCAAGATTGTTTGACAGACAAACAAGCTCAGGTGTCTCATTAAAGGGGGAAGAGCAGACATGATGATGAACATGATGATGATGAGTCCATATCTGTATCACAGTGTCGATTGCTATGTAAAAGTGTAAAAGTGAATAATTGCAATAATACAGTATCTTTTTAACATTCATGCTTTCTCATTCCCATTATAATGTGAGAAAACATTTTTGGCTTGGTGTTAATGAACTGGTAAGAGCTGTACGAATGGGCCTTTGGGGATATATAAGACAGGTTGAGAAACACTGCTTTATTATAGTCAGACTATAGCGTTCCCTCACAGCTCTATTACTGTATTAAATCACAGTAACAATGCTGTAACATAAATTGACTCAATAGCAGCAAACAATGCATGTCTGCTTCATTGTATCAGAACAAAAGAGTCTTTCTTAACTTGACAAAAGGGATCGCTTGTTAGCGTTGAAAAGCACACCATGTTTTATTTATTTATTTTTATTTTTTCAAATTTGTATTTTACCTTCATACAGTGTTGCCTTTTTGTTAGGAAGTGAAAAGCTTTTTCTCTCCTGCTGAGTGAGTGTTTTTTCGCTTTATAAAAAGAACCAATCGGAGAGAGCAGATAGGCAGCTTCATTTTGAAGCCTCTGTTCTTTACTGAAATTAATATTGATTCCTGTATCATAGCGCAACAGTTTCATTTAAGTGATGGAAGCGTAATACTCCATCTCCACCTAGTTGCTGCCAAGCACTATAGTATGTGATTCATACTCTCTTACCTCCAGTTAGGATATTGACAATAAAAATGAATTTCTCAGTAATTGGATGGGCGCAGTCTTGTCTTCATGTGTTTACTGGTGAAATACACAGCTGCATCACACTACAGTTATTTCAGATCATTGTATAATGACAGGTGTGTGTATTCTCGGTGAAGGCTTTCAGAAAATAGTTGCAGTAAAAAGTATGTGAACCATTTGTGTTTAGCTAGATTTTCACATGTATTGGTCATAAAACTGGATCTTAGACACAATAATACACAAACACAGTCAGCCTTAACAAATAGCAAACAAACAAAAAATATGTTTTATGTCTTTTCCGAACACACCGTGTAAAAATGTGAGTAAATCCCTATTGACTTCTCCAACAGCTAACTGGAGTCAGGAGTCAGCTAACCCCGAGTCCAATCAATAAGATTGGAGATGTTGGCTTCTTGGCTAGAACAAAAGAGAGCTCAGATCACTTAAGATTAAAGTATATCTAAATGGCTTGATGTTCACAGTTTATGACCTGCCAGGATTACAAAGAAGAGTCACTTAGACTGTCAGACTTGTGGAAATCCCTGGCACATGTTGATGCTAAAGAACAGTGAATTAATTAATTCATTAAAAGAATGAAATGATTGAGGAAGCGACTGCTGTACATGTTGGATTGATTCAGTGATACTTTGAAATTTTCTCTGGACAGATGAAAACAAAGTTGAGTTGTATGGGAAAAGACACAAAATGCTACGCATTGGCTCTGTTTTACTGCCTCAGGGTTTGGACAGCTGGACAGCAACAACAACCAAAAATTCCCAAGTTTACCAGGACATTTTGCAGGAGAATGTAAGGCCATTTGACCGCCAGTTTAAGCTCAACAGAAGTTGAGGTGATACAACAGGATGACGACTCAAATAATGGCATAAATCAACAACAGAACATCTTCAGTAGAGGAAAATGCACCTTCTGGAGTCTTCAATAGACTGATATTCTTTGGCATGACCTCCAAAGAGCAATTCTCACCTGACAAGCCAAGAATACTGCTGAAATGCAACCGTTTTGTAAAGAAGAATGGTGCAAAATTCTTCCTGACTGTTGTGCCGTTCTGCTCCGCAATTATGGGAAACATTCAGTGGAGGTCATTGCTGCAGAAAGAGAGTCAACCAGTCCATTAAATCCAAAGGTTCATGTATTGTTTTTTTCACTGTGTTACTGTGAATGCTGACATTGTGTTCAATAAAAACATGAAAAAATATTGTGTCTATTCAACTTATTTTTAATGTAAGAGCAGGTGCTGCCTTTTTTAACTGTCAGCTTCCAGTTATTTATTTTTAGCTGTACAAAAACAGTCCATTATTCTGCTTGATGTGTCACAAACTGGTGGTTGGTGTAATATTATTTTAGTTTAATATTGTCATAAATAAATTGTTTTTATTGCTTACTGCAATTTCTTGTTTTAACTGGCTCAACTAGTTTGCAAGTTGACTGAACTAAGATATTTGCCCCTCAACTTAAAAAAATGTGTTGAATAGCAATACCACGCTCTCAACACCACTTATCGTGAGAAAACGTATAGATGGTTGCAGACAGAAGACATTTGTAAGCCAACTTGAAATGCTTCTCTACAAACTTTGTACATTTTCTTAATCTACAAATTAAGTAAATATTTAATATTTGTATCTATTGGTTTAATACGTGTAAAATGACATATGCTGTCTAAAAGGAGTACAAGTATGGTTTAAAGTATTGTATGTTTTATGTATGCCAGCATTTCGCGACACTCTAAAGACTCAAAATACACATAGTTCCACAGTATTTTCCAGATAAATGCATGAACTTATAAAGAACGATAAAAGTTTGGTATGTATTATTTTCACCTAGTGCTGCATTAGAGACTGTTCAAACAGAATGCGAGACTGAGCACAACAAACATGTATTTAGACTGCGTGAAAAGAAATAATAATTTGACATCGTATTTAATCCCTAAAATATGTATATCAGATACATATACATAGCTCAAAAATAAGGGGGTAAAATAAAACCTACCCAAGCTTGAAATGCATGACCACCTTTCCCAGAGTTCATTTGGAGCATGTACATTTGCTATTCCTGACATAACCTTGGTTCAGATTAAGTTCTGAATGTACAAACCCGTCTTTCAGTTTTCTGAAGTAGTTATTGAAGTGCCCCAGTGTCCAAAATCTTAGTTTAAATTACCTCAAAATTTCAAGGCAACCAAGTTAAACCAAAACATCATAGTGATTTTTTTTTACTGTGTAATGAATCGAAAGTCTTGAATGTTCAGAGGAAAATAGCTTGCTTGCAATGTTGAAAAATAACATGGATAAATGTGATCAAATTTCATGACTGCAGAAATCCAGGTAAATCCAAAGTCTTTGCATACTTTGCATACAGTATTTGTAATAATTACACATCTAGTGCCAAGTACATTCAAAGCAAGTGTTTCTCAATTTATTTTAAGCCTCACTGTAAGCCTCAAGCCTACAGATTAAAACAATGTGTTGTGTTTTCCCCCAGAGGGCATCAACACACTTACAAAATAATAAAAAAAGCATGATCAAACAGCAAAAGCATTCAATTCCCTACTGTTCAGCACTTTATATGATGTTAGAAGGGTAAAATAAACCAGTGGACTCATCACCATCGCAACACCAGGCCGTTTTCCTTTAATAGAGAGAAAGCGTTTTGGGAAGCTGGCCACAGCATTAAATTATTCTATGCAATTGACTCTGATTTTCCTTATAAAGAGGGCAGAATGTCTGGCTAGATGCCAGAATGTGCTTAAAGGGACAGTTCACCCAAAATGAAATTTGTGTCACTTTGTCACATACAAAAAATTGTATTTGATCCCCTGCTGATTTTGTATGTTTGGCCACTGACAAAGAAAGATCTGTCTATAATTTTAATGGTAGGTTTATTTGAACAGTGAGAGACAGAATAACAAAAAGTTCTACATTGATTTGCATTTTAATGAGTGAAATACGTATTTGACCCCTTCTCAAACAATGACTTGGTGGCAAAGCCCTTGTTTGCAATTACAAAGGTCAGGTGATTCTTGTAGTTGGCCAGCAGGTTTGCACACATCTCAGGATGGATTTTGTCCCACTCCTCTTTGCAGATGCTCTCCAAGTCATTAAGGTTTTGAGGCTGACGTATGGCAACTTAAAACTTCAGCTTCCTCCACAGATTTTCTATGGGATTAAGGTCTGGAGACTGGCTAGGCCACTCCAGGACCTTAATATGCTTCTTCTTGAGCCACTCCTTTGTTGCCTTGGCCGTGTGTTTTGTCATTGTCATGCTGAAATACCTGTGCCCTGGCTGAGGGAATGAGGTTCTCCCCCAAGATTTGATGGTACATGGTCCCGTCCATCATCCCTTTGATGCGGTGCAGTTGTCCTGTCCCCTTAGCAGAAAAACACCCCCAAAGCATAATTTTCCACCTCCATGTTTGACTGTGGGATGGTGGGGTCATAGGCAAGTTGGGTTGATGCCAAAGAGCTTGATTTTGGTCTCATCTGACCACAACACTTTTACCCAGTTCTCCTCGGAATCATTCGGATGTTCAGTGGCAAATTTCAGACTGGCATGTACATGTGCTTTCTTGACCAGATGGAACTTGTGGGTGCTGCAGGATTTCAGTCCTTCACAGTGTGTTACCAGTGGTTTTCTTGATGACTATGGTCCCAGCTGGCTTGGTATCATTGACAAGATCCTCCCGTGTACTTTCAGTCCAAAGGGTGTTTTGTGTTTCTTCCATTTGCGAATAATCGCACCAACTGTTGTCACCTTCTCACCAAGCTGCTTGGCGATGTTCTTGTGGCCCATTTCAGCCTTGTGTAGGTCTACAATCTTGTCCCTGACATCCTTGGACAGGTCTTTGGTCTTGGCCATGGAGGAGAGTTTGGAATCTAATCGACTGAGTTTGTGGACAGGTGTCTTTTTACATGTAACAAGCTGCAATTAGGAGCACTCCCTTTAAGAGAGTGCTCCTATTCTCAGCTCGTTGCTTGTATAAAAGACATCTGGGAGCCAGAAATCTTGCTGATTGATAAGGGATCAAATATTATTTCACTCATTAAAATGCAAATCAATTTATTACTGTTTTTGTTGTTATTCTGTCTCACTGTTAAAATGTACCTACCAATAAAATCAAACGTTCAAAATTAGCAGAGGATCAAAACGAATACCCAATCTATAATGTTTGGTTTACTCAACATCTACTATAGAACACAAAAGAAGATACCAAATGTTTTGGACCCCATTAACTTTGACTATATGATTAAAAACAGCTGAAAGAGTCTAAAACAACATGAGTAAATGATGACAGAATTTTTACTTTGAAGGGATAGTTTACCCATTAAAGAAAATTCTGTCATTAATTACTTACCCTCATGTAATTTAAAACCCTTAGTTCATCATAAGACCTTCGTTCATCTTTGGAAATCTAATGCCAATGCAGATGCATAAAATAGCAATTTTTACTTTTTGGGGGCAAAGCAAACAAAAATAATGACTTTATTCAACAATTTCTTCTCTTCCATTTGAGTCCAAGAGTACCATGACGCACTAGTTAAGTTGAAATCTATGCAGGGTCAGAAAGCTCTTGGATTTCATCAAAAATATCTTAATTTTTGATGAATAAAGATTTTAAGGGTTTAGAACAACATGGGGATGTGTAATTAATGACAGAATTAAAATTTTTGGGTGACTTATCACTTTAAGCAATGTGGAAGGAAATGAATAAAATGTATCTGCAAACGTAAACATCAAATGAATTTCTTTCAGGTAGAGCACACTCGAGATTGGGCCCCAAATCCATCCAATTTTACCATATGCACACAACCTCACACTATAGAGAGAGCAGTAGGTTATTAGAGATTAGACTGGTCATGCGCGAGTAATCCCAAGCCATATCCTTAAAGGCTGAAGGACCCTCGCTATTCTTTGCTCTTTTCTGTATTCAGAATTCGTCAGCATGTTTGCTGCACGCATGCAAACGCAGAGAATCATGAAAACAATATTTCCGCTGCCGAAAATACTCATATTTTGCATTTGATTATGAGACGGCATTAGCATATTGAAGAGGCTAGCACATTTCTGCTTGCACATGAGAAGACAAATATATTGCTTAATAATACCAAAGCTCAGAGTGCTCCGTCCACTTCCCCTGGGAGTCCTTTTTATTTCTCCGCAAGCTTTTTAATCACCTCTTGTCCTCTAATCAAGTTCCTTTCTATCAATCTCAGCGGCGCTATTCCTCATCTCCGCCTGAGTCCACCGAACCAGCAACCCTCCTTGCTTGCTAGATTTATGGACCATTCACTGGAGAAACCAAGCCCCCCAAAGCCATGGTGGCCATGACAACAGTAACAAGAAATGACAAAGTGGTCTTTGGCTGAAAGGTTGAGGTCAAGGTTCTCATTTCGCTTCAGTAGTAGAAAGTCTATGATTGTCATGGTCAATATTCCCTAGGTCGGATAATGGCAGTCATAAATAGACACGCCGTTATACATCAGTCTCAGTGATTTAATGTCTCGTGTCAATCATAGTGTCTCGGGCATCTGCATCCAAGCACACTTTCACTTCAAAGAAGAAAAAACTTATCAGCATTTAGTTTTTTTTTTTTTTTTTGGTGCTTCTTCAAATAACAGTATTCCCTTGATTTTTAGCTGCTGTCATTTTTCAGGCGCCTGGACTATTTTAGAAGATATAACAAGACGCTCCATCACTGCTAAGGGTCTTATATACCTTTGAGGAAGGCTTAGTTGAGTCAAAAAACCAATTAAAACCTTCTTGCCAGAGTAGTTTGACAGGATTCTTATCTGCCACTCTGCTTCTTCACACAATGATGTCCTTGGCAAGAATGTCTTACACCACTGACTTACACCGGTGCACGTCAATCTGTCTCATGTCTGACGTGTGTGAGCTGTAAACTGGTTGTCTCCTCCACTTCCCCACTGTGAGTGTGGCCCATTTCTTACTGTCATCATTAGGCTGTTTCCTTTCAGAATACTGCCACTCACCTTGCTCTTAACCCTGTATCCCCTTCCATTTTTGTTTGACATTAGCACTAGAGAAACGCACATTCATCTTCATTTGCACAGCTCTAAAAAGCAGACTAATCACATCGCTGCAATTATGTGCGCCCCTTGCATGTATTCTGGCATTTAAAAGAAGGGAATTTAAGGAAATCAGTTATAAATGATGAAACATTCACTGCCACAGGGTTCACTCCAAAGATGTTAGTGTTCAGGTATACCTGCAGTTGGAACTAGCTTCAAGCAGTTGTCACTTGTACTCTGATAGAGAGAATGAGAGTGAGAGTGAGTGAGGGGGAGAGAGAGAGAGAGAGAGAGAGAAAGATAAATGTACATTTATTTAAAAAAATAAACATTTAATTTAGGTTTTTTTTATTTTTATTTTTTTATTATTTTTTTTATTGTGTACATATTTATTTATTTATATCCTTACTTACTGTTTTGGACCAGTAATATTTATTTATTTATTTATTTATTTATTCGTTCATTCATTAATTCATTAAATTTTATTTTATTTCTTAAATATTATTTTACTCAGCAAGGATACATACACTGTTCTTTTGTACTCAATGTTCATCAAAACATCCTGAAAAAAAGAAATCATTTAGGAAAATGCTCATAAAAACATGTGTATACTGAGCTCCAAATCAGCATATTAGAAAATTTAGCTTTGCCATCAAAGGAATAAATAAAATTTTAAAATATATTTAAAAATGTATTTTATTTTAAACTGTAATAATATTTTAAATTCTTACTATATTATTATTAAATGTATTTATTTATTCATTTATTGATCAAATAAATGCAGCCTTGATAAGCATAAGACACATTTTCATAACCGTAGCATATACACTTTATAAATGTATTATTTCTAATACAAATTTGTAAAAGAAAATAATAAATAAAAATGCAATTAATTAATTAAAGTTTAATTTTATTTAATAAAATGTTATTTTATACATATGAAGACTTCAGATGCAAAAGTTTTTGCAATGCTAAAGATTTTCTTTCAAATTAACTTTTTTTATCAGACTCCTATGAAAATATCATTGGACATGTTTGAAAATAATTGATTTATTTAATAACTGTCTAATAACCTTTTCTTTGCCATTAAAGTGAAATTACTGAACCTAATTATAGGAGCCAGATAAAAATGCTCATTTAAAAGAATAAATCATTCTTTTTTGCATCTGAAGTCTTCAACCTTCAACATTTCTCACATTATCACAGTTTATTTGCTTTAGTCTAGAAAATGGTAATAAAATATGACAAGAACACAGTGTCAGAACAAATTTGTCTTGATAATGTCAGATAACTTTGATAGAAAGCTATTTAACAAAACATGGTCAGGTCAAAGTGTCAGATCAAATTTTGGTCCCAAATTTTTACTAGTAGTCTACTGTATGAAGACTTTTTGGGTATAATATCTCACAGTTTACTTAATTTTGCTATCCTCACTTACATAAATGAACTATAGTGTCCTGCACCCACTAATAGAAAAAATATCTGGTGTTTGAATAATTTTTGGTTTGACTGTATATACATATCTATATATGTATATTTGCACATCCATCTATCTATCTAGGAAAGGGACATACAATACAGCTACATCAGATGGTGTCTCTCTCCAACAGATGTCATCCACATTCTGCGCACATGAGCAGGTCTCCCTCCACACCGCTGCTCTGGAGCCTGAAATTGCTCATTCCTCCAGGCAGCCCCTGCAGACCAGCACATGCTGACTGCTATTGAATAGTACAGGGTACAGTTCTATTTACAATTTTTATCATCCAGCACGACATATTAGGGTTCCTCCATCAGATACAGAACTAAACTCAAGCAGAACCATAGGATCCACCATACAATTGCTTTGTAATTAACCAGCTCTATTTCTCCAGAGCTGCTCTCCTCTCACACGCTAGAGTTCACACTGCTGTTGACTGGCATTGTCTCATATTTTTCTCTTTCTCCAGGAGCCTTTAAAATTGCTTGTTACCAGCCTCACACTTCCAGGTATTTCTGAAAATCAGGGTGTGTTGATTCTGTCTGCACACCTTCAGTCGAAAACACCATCTGGACTATCTGACAGCCCTCTCAGCCATTCTGCAAGGCTTCAGAATCACTACCGCTAATTTATTTTGACCCCAAAGCTCTTACACAGGGGTTTCATGGTAGCGATTCTGAAAAACAGGTGCACTGATGATGAGAGTCACACTGCCCTTGCACACAGAATAATTCAACAAACGCTATCACAATCAGCTCATCTAACCTCATTACAAGCGCGTGTCAAGACTTTTGTCTTCATATGCCCAAATTGGTTCAAAGGTTTATGTGAAAGCAAATATAATTACAGAATGCTAACAATTCTCGTAAGATTAAAGACATAATAAATACGTTGCGACCTGCTGCTTTGCTTCTGTGTACACAAATTTACCTTTTTTTTTAACAGTTTACTGTTTGTTCTAGCACCATATGTTTCTTCTTGTCTTGATGTTTGCACTTTATCTATGTTGTGTCAATTTAAATGTTGCACCATTGGAATTTATATTGGGGTATATATTATTTCTATTATTTATTTAACTTCATGTTTTTTTATATATATCTACAGTCAAGCCAGAAATTATTCATACCCCTGGCAAATTCTGACTTAAAGTTACTTTTATTCAACCAGCAATTTTTTTGGACCGGAAATGACACAGGCTTCTCCCAAAAGATAATAAGACGATGTACAAGAGGCATCATTATGTAAAAATAAAATTTCTCAGCTTTTTTTTTCTCAGGCCACAGCCATATCACCCTGCAGCCCAAGACTGGTTGCTCACTGAAGCTAAGCAGGGCTGAGCCTGGTCAGTACCTGGATGGGAGACCTCCTGGGAAAACTAGGTTGCTGCTGGAAGAGGTGTTAGTGAGGCCAGCAGGGGGTGCTCACCTTGTGGTCTGTGTGGGTCCTAATGCCCCAGTATAGTGACGGGGACACTATACTGTAAAAAGGCACCGTCCTTCGGATGAGACGTTAAACCGAGGTCCTGACTCTCTGTGGTCATTAAAAAAAATCCCATGGCACTTCTCGTAAAGAGTAGGGGTGTAACCCTGGTGTCCTGGCCAAATTCCCTCCACTGGCCCTAGTCAATCATGGCCTCCTAATAATCCCCATTCATTCATTGAATTGGCTCCATAACTCTCTCCTCTCCACCTGTAGCTGGTGTGTGGTGAGCGCACCGGCGCCGTTGTACTGTGGCTGCCGACGCATCATCCAAGTGGATGCTGCACACTGGTGATGGTTGAGGAGAGATCCCCCATATGATTGTAAAGCGCTTTGGGTGTACGGCAATACACAATGAAAGCGCTATATAAATGCATCATTCATTCATTCATTCATTTTATTTACATTTGAACAAAAAGTGGAATGTCCAAAATGATTCATACCCTTTGCAAACACAGCCTATGGGAAAATGCCACAGTCTATGGGAAAATCCAAAGTTCTATACCATTCAAAATAGTCCAAGCTGTTCTGAAACATCCTAATTACCCTGATTCATTGGGAACAGCTGTTTTAATCAACTCAACAGGTGAAAAACAGAAGCTCTCTGCTGTTGGTTTGTGGACAGTCATGGCTAAGACAAAGGAGCTCACTGAGGACTTGCGGCTGCGCATTGTGGCTGCTCACAAGTCATGAAAGGGGTATAAGACCATATCTAAATGTTTTGAAGTTCCAGTGGCTACAGTGCAAAGTATTATTAAAAAAATACAACATTCCACACTGTGAAAAATCTCAGAGGACGTGGTTGGAAGCCAAAAGTGACACCTGTGCTGGCCAGGAATATAGTGAGAGATGTAAAAAAGAATCCAAGGATCACCACCAAGGCGGTCCTGATGAATCTGGGATCTGCTAGTGGCAACATCTCAAGGCAGACAGTCCAACGGACACTGCACACCGCTGGGTTCCACTGATGCAGACCAAGGAGGACACCACTTCTCCTCTTGGCCTTTGCAAATGCTCATCTGGACAAAGAAGAAGACTTCTGGTCTTCTGTTTCATGGTCAGATGAAACAAAAATGTAATTGTTTGGCCACAATGATGTAGCCTTCATTTGGCGTAGAAAAAGCAGAAGCCTTCAACCCTAGGAACACCATCCCCACTGTCAAACATGGTGGTGGGAACCTAATGTTTTGTTTTTTTGTTTTTGTTTTTTAGCCAGTGGACCAGGGAACCTAATCACAGTAAACGGCACCATGAAACAGGAGCAATACATCAAAATTCTCAACAACAACATCAGGCAGTCTGCAGAGAAACTTGGCCTTGGGCACCAGTGGACATTTCAGCACGACAATGACCCAAAACACACAGCAAATGTGGTGAAGAAATGGTTAGCAGACAAAAACATTAACGTTTTGCAGTGGCCCAGCCAGAGTCCTGACTTAAATCCAACTGAGAATCTATGGAGGGAGCTAAAGATCAGGGTGATGGCAAGGAGACCCTCCAACCTTCAAGAGTTGGAGCTCATCGCTAAAGATGAATGGGCAAAAATACCAGTGGAGACATGCAAAAAAACTGATCAGCAATTATAGGAATTAGAGGAAAGTTTGATTGCTGTAATAGCCAATAAAGGCTTTTATTGATTATTGAGAAGGGTATGAATAATTTTGGACATGCCACTTTTTGTTCAAATGTAAATAAAAGATGAGTAATATTTTATTTTATTTTTTTACAAAATGATAGCTATTGTACATTGTCTTATCTTCTGGGAGATGTCTGTGTCATTTCTAAAAAAAAAAAAAAAAAAAAAACTTGCTGGTTGAATAAAAGTAACTTTAAGTCAGAATTTGCCAGGGGTATGAATAATTTCAGGCTTGACTGTATATTTTTAACTAACAGTCTGTTTAAATGCTGTTTTTTGGTGGAAAATGCTATGGTAGGTGTTCTTTATTAATATTTCTCTGCAATAACAATAATAATAAATGCATTAATAATAAAAGCTTATCTAACTTAAAGAAATTTAGTCTTAAAACTATTTTATTGAAAATGAATTACATCTATAAGTTGTAATTTATAATATTCCAGTGTTTGAAAGGCTACATTGATTATAGTATTTAGATAATGCTGTAATGCATCTCTACTGCAGCGCACAAGAGAATTCACCCATTAAACAAATATATAAATAAGTGAAAATAAATAAAAGCCATCCCCTGCTGAGTATGTTTGGCACTCTAAAAACAATTTTCTGCAATCTACCTGCAGTAAATTCTCCCCTGGCTCTGAGAAGACACCATAGGGCTAAATGGTTCAAATAAACCAAATAAACAATTATTTGATGTGATCATTTGTTTTACCATGTTTCTGTAAAGGAATGCATAATATAGAGTGAACTTTAAAAGCTTTTTTGTTTGTTTGTCTGGAAGAACATCCTGAGGATGAAGAGATTAATTCTGTTGTGTGCAAAAAGATAATTTGAGTAAATCTCTTAATGGCTTTTAGGACAGTGTAAACTGTCGCCAACAGCACAGCTGATTTAACCGGGTGATAATTATAAATCCACTTTTTTGACCTTTATGATCATTCAGACTAGATTATAAATGAAGTCAGCCATATTTGCCAACATTCCCACTCTATTGCAAGAATAACATCATAATGAATGTGTATTATTTGTCCAGACAGTGTTGACAATATTATTCAATTATCTTGCAATTGTTAGCTCAGCTAAGATGCCTTTCAAAACTAAAGTACAAAAGTTGTCTAGCCTCAGAAACATCTAGCCAGCTTAACAAACAAGTCCAAAGGAAGTTAAGTGTTAAATTATTGCACAGTAAGCTGTCTGACCCATTTCTAAAGCAATCGTTTCATGTGCTGAAGTGGCAGTCACTGCATAATTATGGCATTTGTTTATCAAATGTGACAGGCAAAAGAGAAACCATATCAAGGTCTTTGTTAGACTGAGATAGCTGTTATTAGCCATGATAAATTTAGTGCAGTGTACCCAACTCTGGGGTTACTGAAGGATAGGGATTGTGAAGCAAGGTTAGTTTATAATTAGCGGTTTAGACTAAAATGTATTTTAAAGGGACATTTCATCCAGTTTCTTTCATATAGGCCTACTCACCCAAGTTGTTCCAAATCAGTATGATTTTCTTTCTTCCACAGACTATAAAAAGATATGTGAGGCAGAATGTATGCTGCTCCTTTTCATACATAATGTGGATACAGTAGTATGCTGTAAAGCACAAAAACAAACAAATACATAAATAATAAAAAGCCACTATAAAAGTAGACAGAACAAAATATGTGTATATTTAAATTTAAGTGGAAATGTAGACAATAATAGAAACAATTCATGGTTAAAAAAATCCGATAAAATTGTGAATTAAACTATTTTTATTCACAGCCTTGCCTATTGTGTTTCATTCATATTTATTTAATTATTTTATTTTTTATATATATATCCCATAAAATATCCAATGAATAATTCTAGTTTAGTTCAATTTCAAATAAATTAGCTTAATTTCCAAAACGAATCACGTGATCATACGTGGTAGTACATGACACAAAACTTCCTCGACGTGAAGGCCTGTCCTTAGCCATTCAGTCAGTGCTCGCTGTCGTTTGAAATGACATTTTGAGTAGTTACCCCCTCCTCGCAGAAATGATGAGTTTTTTTGGAAGTCGCACAGTATCTTGCAAAACAACCGGAAGAAAAGCTACTGAGACGCGTTTATGATCGAATGCGGTCTCTCCGCGTGCCCATGCGCGTACCTCGAGCTTCTCTTCACGCGCGCACACGAATCTATGCGGTTTCTTATTAGACCGCTGCCTTTTGTCTTGATAAATAGGCTATAGATAATATGCACACAAGTTCTGTACACTGGTAAATCATATTATGGTCAAATTAATTAAATTTAGGCGTTCTTTATTTCATAACTCTTTTCTTTCTTTATTTCTAGTGCTTTCAGAAATAAGTAGGACAGCAAACTGCCATAACAACTGTACAGGGGATTTCTAAAAAAATACAGTAAGTGGATCTCTTTGCTCAATACTTTGAATAAGCACTCAGTTGAAAGAATATACAGCAGATTGTGCAGTCAATCAGGAGTTCTTTGTGTGATTAATTTCACATATACTTAGGTTGTGAAAAGAAAGAATAGTTATACAGTTGAGGTCAAAAGTTTACATACACCTTGCAGAATCTCCTAAATGTTGATTATTTAACCAAAATAAGAGGGATCATACAAAATGCATGTTATTTTTTTATTATTTAGTGCTGAGTGCTGACCTGAAGATATTTCACATAAGAGACATTTACATACAGTATAGTCCACAAGACAAAATAATAGTTGACTTTATACAAATGATGTGTTGTCACCTGAATGATCCACAGCTGTTTTTTGTGAGTCCCTTTTAGTCCCTTCAGAAAAATCAGCATTTCTGTGTATTTGAACTTTTTCCAACAATTACTATGATTTTGAGATCCATCCTTATACACTGAGGACAACTCAGGGACTCGTTTGCAACTATTACAGAAGATTCAAATGCTCACTGATGTTCCAGAAGAAAAAGAAAAGATGCATTAAGAGCCAGGGGTGTAAACTTTTGAACAGAATGAAGATGTGTACATGTTTCTTATTTTGCCTAAAAAGCATTTTTTTTCATTTAATACTGCCAGAAGCTACAGAAGATTCTTGCATGTTTTCCAGAAGACAAAATAAGTCAAATGTACCCTGATCATCATCATGTTTCTTTCTGAAGCATCAGCAAGCATTTGAACCTTCTGCAATAGTGCATATGAGTCCCTCAGTTCTCCTCAGTGTGAAAATATGGATCTCAAAATGTTGGAAAGGGTTCAAATACACAGAAATGCTGAACATTCTGCAAGGTGTATGTATACTTTTGACCTAAACTGTATTTAGAGAGAGGAAGGATATAAAATGTCTTTACCCTGTAGTACAGAGTCATTCACAATCCGTGGCCTGTGTGTAATGTGAGAAACAGTTTAGTAAAACATTTTCAGACCCTTTTACAAACCCTTTTGATTCAAAAGAGTGATTTATTCTTGATTCAGTAGTTTTGATCCTAAACAGCTGATAGAACACGACATGACAGCTGTCAGGAAAAATTATCAATATTTTTATGTTCATTGACATATCCTGATCAGTAATATTCCCCCATCCCAATAGTGAGTTACAGATGACAGAGTTTTCATTTTGAGGACAACATCTTTTACGAGTGAAGAACAGATGCAAATGCAGCACATTTACTACCAACTGTGATTCTCAGATTTACTCTGATGGTTAAAAAAAAGCTGCAGATATGGAAAAGGAGGGTGGGACATTGAGACGAGACAGAAAGAGAGAGAGGGACGAAGGAAGAAAGAGTCATAACACTGAGTGGATCACAACACTAAAGAGCAACTGGAGCATGGCAGAGTGCAGAAGGCTGTGCTCCCTTTCTGCCACTTTATTCCTTATCAGCCTCCTCATCATATTCTGCCACGGGTGGATACAGTTCTCCAGTGAGCTGTGAGCTTGATATACACAAGTGAGGACATAACCTTTCATGGACAGAGTGACAGCCGAGAGAAAATTCCTCAAGTATCTGGGTCCCTAGAGCTACTCTCCCTGTTTTATGCTGTTATTCTCCTCCTCAAAGCTGGAGGCACTGCATTTGACATAAGCAGGTAAGACATGCTTTGGGACTTCTGACTAAGCACAACACTGAAAATGATACGGCTAATATTTGTCTTTTTAAAAACCCCTTTGGTGTGATTTTATAATTTAGTTACTGGAAGTATCTAGGGATAAAATCGCAGCAAAGTTGTTTAATTACTTTCCTGTCATATCCATTCGGGACCTGAAGCTTTAAGCCGGCAGGATTGCAGTAGAAATTGGAGCTCTGTGGTTGACAGCAGGCGATTAAACATCTCGACTTAATTCACATCACTGCTAACTGTGAGTTAAGGATCGGATGTGGCTCTGAAGGTAATGTGGTCACACAAATATTGATGCTTTTGGCAGTTTCATATAGTTACCTGGGAACTTTCAGGAAGTTTCTGATGCAACTTTTTTCTAGGGCAATTGTTGCTGCATCCAATTGTTGCATGTTGTTTGCCAGTATCCATTATTAGGTAAATTTCCCTTTGAGGCCATCTGTCAAGTGAACGCTTTTGTGTGCGTGTGTGTGTGTGTGTGTGTGTGTGTGTGTGTGTGTGTGTGTGTGTGTGTGTGCAAGCTTGTGTGTGTTTTTGAGTGTGAGTGTACATGCCACATGTGCACATGCATATCATGGCTCATTAGTTGTGAGCATTCACAAACACTCACAATACAACGCAAGCTGACTGCCAATATGGCTTCTGTTGCTCAGGTGTGAAGTGAATTTATGTTGATGATACGGGAGTTGGGTCTCCGCCAAGCAATATGGCATCATGCAGCTGTGTTCAATTTAGAGGCAATGTCTTTGAAAGAGTGAGTACCCAAAGCAGCCCCCGGCTCAACTTCTGCCTCAGACGATACAATCTGCTGCCATCTTCATTCGGTGGAGCACAGAGTTTGTGTCCAGTCATATTGTTCAATTTATCATATAAACTGCAGAAATAACATTTTTATCAGCGATAGACTGAGATGCTGGATATGGTTGGGACTTTCAGTACTTTCATATTTTGATTGACACAAATGATAGATCGACAAGTACATTCTGATATATACTACTTCTGTGTTTTCTTCTTCTCATTGTCAAATAACAGATGAATATGGATAAAAAAAAGAAAGAAAAAAGTTGTATTACTACAAAAAGGCCTTGACTTTAATCTTTTCTTTAGGGGTACAATTTCTAACCTTCGTGACATATATTCGATGTGGAATGTCCACTGAGTTGCACTAAATGTGTTAGTTTTTTCCCCCGGAACAGATGAACGTACCAAACTGAAAGGTACGAAAATGTACCTTTGGGAACTTTTTCACTGGACGCGAAATACATACCAATAAGTGCATATCACTGCAGTTTCCAACAGAAATATCCATTGAGTGGCGCTAAAAGAGTGTTCAGGGTTTTTTTTTTTTTTTTCCCGGGAACATATATGACATTGGTTTTGTAGGTGTCACTGCAGTTCTGACTTGAAATCCATTGAGTTATGGTATTATTCTAATGCTCAGATGTTTTAAAATAACGTTCCATGTGCACTACACCTAAACCTACCCAATAGATTTAACAAAAACAAATGTGACTTAAAAACACAATCCATACCGAGCAAAATTGTTACATCCGAAAAGCAGCTGTGATCATAACTGTGTAGAAAAATGATTACAAGTGCTCACTGTTTTACTGCCTAGTGTTAATTTCCGTTGGAAACTGCAGTGATATGTACTTATTGGTACACATTTTGCATCTTGTGAAAAAGTTCCCATAGGTACGTTTTCATCATGAGATCAGATTTTTATTTATTTATTTTTTTTAAATGGATTATTGATGCACTCTAAAAAAAAAAAAAAATGCTGGGTTAAAAACAACTGGGTTGTTCTGACCCAGCGATTGGTTTAAATGTTTAACCTAACCTTCTGGGTAGTTTTATTTAACTCAACTATTGCTTACAATTATTACATTTCTTGCTTAAAATGAAGTAGGTGGAAAATAAATGTTTAATAATAAATTCAATAAATAAACATAATTGCAATAATAATTGCTTATTATTAAATTTTCACCTTTGATTATTGCTGATTCCTCTAGTAATTTTTTTTTTTTGATTTTTAATTTACAGCCTATTTTAGGATCATTTTAACCCTTTTGTATTGTTCATTTGAGAATCACACTTGTGTTGTTCATGGGCAAAAGTAACCAAACACCTGAAATGTAACTTTTTTTTTTCAGTATAATCACATGTAATTTTTTGTTGTTGTTGTTGTTCCATAATACCTTTATTTTTTATTTTTTTATTTTGAGAGAATTTTATGGTACTAATTCAGGTTTATGCAATAATCATGATACATTTTCCCATTGAAAATATAAAAATATATATATTTTTAAATATAAAGATTTTTATATTACTTTTCAATTATGGCAGTATTTCATGTGTAAAATTGAGACAATGCCTTAAAAATCATTTTTTTTTTAAGTCAGATTAGTGCCATCTGGTCAGAAAAAGAAAACATCTGCAATTCTATGATTTAGCCACTAGATTCTTATATAGCTCTATACAAAAACCTATACTGTAAATTCTCTAGTTGTTTTTAGACATAAAGACTTATTTTTATTAAGTTGTGGATTTGGATATACATTCAGACAAAAAAAATGGATGTACATTTCAGACATGAATGACAGAAATGAACAGGAATACCTTTTTTTAATCTGATTTCAACCTCTTATTTGAGTCTTTCTGGCTTAGTTTTGCCATATTGTTACAGCCACACCAGTTCATTTGTATGTGTATAATAGTGTGCTATATTAGATTAGATTTATTGATTTTATTTCATGCATTTGCAAAAACATGCTTTGTGTTACAGTCACACTAGTGTGTGTCTATTTTGCACTCTTGATATTTTAGAGTGTCACCCCTTCATTGCTGTGCACTCTTTTAATGAATGATTTGTGGATTGTACACACAAAAAATGTCCCATTCATTTCCAATGGCCACTTTTTACCACGAACAACACAAGTGTGACTATTATTTTACAACCATCTAGCTTTTTTGAATCAAGTCCACAAAATTGTTTTGTGGTCACATAGCGACTGCCATAAATGTCATCAAATCTTTTTTTTTTTTCTTTTCTTTTTTTTTAGTCTAAAATTACCGAACAATACCAGAGGGTTATATAGTAGCCAGATGTATACAGAGCCATATAGTAATTTTTAAACAATAGTTAAATAAAACTACCCAGAAGGTTGGGTTAAACATTTATTTCACACAGCACTGGGTTGTATTTAACCATTTTGTAGAATGTACATTATTCAAAACCACATAAAATATATTATCCAATAAAAGTGCTCATTTCTCCAAAAAATATGTATAGAGATAAATAGAGAAAGAGAGAGATTGTATATCTTTGCAAGGTACAGATGTATAGTCATTTGTATGTGACTTTTTACAGAGAGTCAGGTTAAGTGCTACTTATTTATCAGTTCCATACAAAGACCAATGATCTCATATCGCACATCATTCATTACCCTTGTTGTCTCATTACATTTGGAGGTTGTGCCACTATGAGGCATTGTGCTGAGAGGAAATGGGAGCGTATTAAACAGGGTATTGTCAGCATACTCCATCTACCCAGTGTGAATGATATGAATAGTGCTTTGGGCATCCAAGTGGAGCATATTTTTAATAAGCAAACAATGCGGTTTTCTGTTTTCACCAAAACGCTGTCTTGGAGCAGTGTGGCATGAAGTGTCTCTTTGTGCTAAATCAGTAGCGCAAGAGTGAGGTGTCATGCACAAACATGCTCAGGAGAGGAATCTCAGCGTCTCTGCGGTTGCCTGAAAAATATTGAAATATGTATTCTGGTTGGAGTTGCAGGAAAAAAGATATGATTCTGAAACTGCAGGTGAATAGATAATTCATGAGTTGGAATGTAAATTTAATCGACCAGAAAAAGGAGTTCATCGTATTGTAATTCAGAGAAATTCAATGGAGTTTAATGCATTCTGGGAGATCTGGGGGAAAAAAAAAAATCTATTGATCATTCTTAATTTTAAACTTTTACCAAAACTCTCGAACAAATCTTTGTCAAGCCATTATCTAAACTGCCCCATTATGCCATCTTTAAAGTGCCTAATATTGTTTTGAAAGGCTCCTACAATAGAGTTTACATGCATGCAATGTCAAACAATGCTTTTGATTTCTCAAAATATGAATTTAATATCACCTTATTTTCCAGTGATTCTCAAACGATTCATTCGAAGCAGTTCAAAGATTCAGTCTCTCTAAACCCCTCCTTTCTGTGTGCTTACTGTGCTCTAATTGGTCAAATGGCCCAATCTGTTGTGATTGGTTTGCTATTTACAGCATGTTTCAGAAACGATAGCCCACTGTCAAAATTACGCATTTTGAGCACTCGATAGAAAATATAAACATCTATCATACTTACAGGTTGTGATTCCGTGGAGCCAACTGGTTCAGATAAACTGGGTACTGAGCCATCTTTCAAGAGCAAGCGTTTTGTAAATCCTGTGGTGATTTCTCCAATATTAGAGAAGCAGTTGTCAGTAATGCCGCATTCTAGGCAACCCGTTACCTGTGTTTTTCCAACCTTCTCCCCGTGAAAGTCCACTGGATAAAAAAATGTGACTTCCCACCTGTGAACTCGTACTAGTTTGATGTACTCCCAGTTTCGTGCTCTGACATCACATAGCCCGCGAAACAACAATGGCAGCCCCTACGGATGCGGTGTTTATGCAAGTGGTACATGGTGAAAAAATAGACTTTAGGACAATATAACATTGCAATCAAATTAATAATAATATAATAATAATAATAAATGCACTCGGGCAGTTTGGCGTGACTTGCCTGGAATGCTAAGTCATGAGTCATAGTTTTACAGTGTCCTGAATTACAGTGTCGGGACGTGTTTGAGGGTGGGTATTCTGCAAATGTGTTACCCCATGATGTGTAGCCATGGCAGAAGTGGGATTCGAATTACTAACAACTAGTGGTGTGCAATATGGCAATTTTTTTTCACTTATTCGCAGTCACAAAAGTACATTATTTGCATGTGGTTTAAAGCCTTGGCAGTTAAATAATGTTATTTTGTCCGCACGCTGTCGGGCGTGCACTTCATGAGCTTGTACACCAAAAGCCTGACAAACTAGACTACGCTATCTTCCACATCTGATTCGCTACTACTGTCAAAAACACATAAGGATTACATATAAACAAAGTTTGTTATGTCTAAAGTAAAAGTAAACAATTGAGAGAAAAACGGATGCGTGCCTGTATATTAGCTCTTAAAGCAACAGAACTAAACACGATGCAGATTGTCATTAAAGGGACAGGTCACCCAAAAATTTACTCACTCACATGTTGTTCCATATTATATTTTGTCTTGTGCTGAAAACAAAAGAATATATTTTGAAAAATGCGGATAACAGTAGCTGGTCCCCACTGACTTTAATAGTGCGGAAAAAACAAAAATACTATGGAAGTAACTGGGGACCAGCAACTGTTTGGTTACCCACATTCTTCAAAATAAGTGTTATTTTCAACATGTTTTATGTAAAAAAAAAAAAAAAAAAATGACAGAATTGTAATTTTTGGTTGATGATAGGCCAATAAAACAAAACACAAAGAAAAATCACTCACTGCTCTTGACTGAAGAACTTTAATGCAGTTGCTTTAACAAGAGTCAATACATAATTTATGTATATAGTGTATATAGTGTTCACTATATACATAAATATTCTTAAACAATTTCTTAAACACAACTGCTAAATACACCTACTGTACCTGAAAATTAAAGCTCAGTTTGTTTTATTTGTATATTAATAGTATTTGTAACATGCAGCCTATCTTTGTTCTTATTTTTTTAATAACAAAGATAATAATATCAATGATTTTTATCTTTGCCCACTTTGGCCTGAACATCTACCATTCTTTTTATTTTATATTTTGTTACCTTGTAAGGCTTTGGTTTTAAAATAGGGAAATTAGTTTGGCTGTACTGCTCAGACAACTTGCAAAATAGTAAAACCAATATGACAAAGAACCGTGATAAAATTGTGATATTTCCGGAACAAAAAAAATGTGTTATGATATTTTTGCCATATCGCCCACGCCTACTAACAACTCGTTCAGGCTCAGTTCTTTCTTTTGGGAGACTATAACTATATTTATCATGCACTTTTGGCTTTACAACGTTTAGATCATTTGCATTTACAGCTACATTACACACTGCATGAAGGGTTGTATTTGAAATGGCGTAATAGCGGCATTTAAAATTTTATGTTGACAATTCTTGCTTTTCTTTTCTTTTTAATTCATTTTAACTTTACTTCCAGAAGTTTAGATTTTGCTACTGTTTTTAGCTGATATATATTATGCACCTCCTGACATCTCATCTTTATGTTGCTCAGCATTACATCTCACTTAAATGTATGCAAACAACAAGCATACTTATTTAGAAAAGTCACTTCCACTGTCAATATCTAACTGAATGTCATCCAATGCTTCCCCTTGCCAATAGGACCGTGCGTTAAACGCAGCTATGGGAGCAGGAACCTTGTGGCCCATGGAAATGAGATGGTGCTGATGAATGGCTGTGATTAGTGACTCTGAGCATGTGGTTTTATGGCCTAGCAGCTTCTCTGTTATCACTTAAACCTGAGGCAAGATGCTTCATCATGGGCCTGGAGCAGCTGACAGGTCTCGCATAAAACAAAACAAGTATCCAGTGCACGCTATAAAACTCAAAATTATCTGGCCAAATAAGCTGCTCTCACCTATAAGCCCTCTGAAAAAAAAAGACAATTATTTTCAAGGAGAATGAAAATGAGCCAACGCGTTATAGTTCTGAAGAGGGTCATATATTAAAATAGGTATGTGTATTTTATGCTCTGCCGTGACAATGCCTAATCAAATTTTGCTGTAGTTCTTGAGTTTGTACTCCTACTCAATCAGAGGTCACGAACATGGTCACTTCAAACAAATAACCGCATTTTAGATAGCCTGTACTGTACGTGTTAATAAGCTTGACACCATAAATGTCATTAACAGTTTTTCGCTTTTTGAAGGGTCTGAAATTGGCACCACTCTAGGGTAAATAGTGATGCTTTATGTGTAAAAGACATCAGATTGCATGTTTTGCTCAAAATATTGTGTGACTTTTTAATGAGGGCAACAGTATCTCATTGTGATATAGTTCAATGTAAATTGTGGGCTGGCAAACGTCTGAGAGACATTTTCTTCATTAACTTTATTTTACAGGTTCTGATTATTGGACTCTGCGGGGTTCCTCCGCTTTTACGAGGTGTGGTTAATGTTGCCTTCACGTTCTTGATCCAAGATATTTTTGTCTAGCAGTTTAGCTTAACACCATGCGTAAATGTTCTCCACACCATCCCAGAGGCAAATGTTCTTTCTCAGTTTCATTTGGCATGATAAAACATTCATTAAAATCTCATTCACGTAAAAGCACAATTTCCATAATAACAGGGTTTTAGATTTATGATAAATTGCTGTACTTCAGAATCATTCTATTCATGATTCATCTTTGTCATACAGGATATTGTGGAAAAACTTTCCGTTTACTTTGGATAAGCAGAAAAGAAGTGTCATCAATTAACACTCAGTGTTTCGGTATTCTGTCAACTGAGTGCAAAAAAATGTATGTTGGTGGTAGATTTAACAGTTTGACAGCAAGAAATAGCGAAGTAGGAGAAGTGACAAGCATTTATTTAATGTAGAAAAATGTTGTTGAGTGTTTTGTTGTTAGTCATTAAGCAGACAGATACTTTGTATACAAATTGACACTAATTGGAAGGACGGCAGAGCTAAGGCTGCATTGCGAGTGATGTCAGTCCATACTAAAGAGTTAGTAAAAACTAGGGTTGTTCCGATTCCGATACTAGTATCGCAAATGCCGCCGATACCACAAAAAAATCTAGCATCGGAATCGGCGAGTACTTGAACCCACGTACCGATCCGATACCATTTTTTTTTTCTTTCCCGCTAGCAAATCGGAAGCCAGTTCTTCTTCGCGGCTCAGAATGCAAACACAGGGAATAGTGCTGTGTTGCCACAAGCAACCACTGCTTATAGCAGCGAAGAAGAAATACAAACGTGTTAGCAGTATGTCCGCTGTTTGGCAGTATCTCAGGCCCCGTTTACACGAAGGGAAAACGCAGATATTTCCCTGCGGTTTGGCCTCTCATTTACACGAAAACCCCGTTTTTATCACAGAAAACGATTATTTCTAAAAACTCCGGCCAAAGTGGATAAATTAGAAAACGCCGTTTTCACGTTGTAGTGTGGACTGTGAAAACGGAGGCTTTTGAAAATGATGACGCATATTTATAGTCATGTGACGCATATAGTACCAATAGATATCTATGTTTACACCAGTAATTGTGCCTGTGCTATTCACACACTGCTGCTAAAGAGATTTACCTTGTACACTCTTCAAATTACAGTCCTAAAATGATGACGGAAAATTTACTCACAGTTGCTGTCCTGCAAAACATGACGACAGCTGCTTTTCAGATAAAATATGAATGAGCGTGATATAGACGCGTCAGTGGATGATGAGATATTTCCGTAAATGATCCCGCCAGAAGAATTGCGTGAAAACTTATTACGTCTGTATAATTTTGGAGGCTTTACGCATGCGCAGTAAGGCGAATTTGATGTTTTCCTACGTTTCAGTGTGGATGAGAAACTTTTGGAAAACGCTTGGAAACGCTAGTGTGGACGGAGAGCATTTTAAAATTAAAACTCCGTTTTCAAATGTATCCGGATTAATGTAAACGTAGCCTCAGACTGGACCAACCAGCCAGTAAAACGGCGGCATGTCTCATAGGGCTTTATGATTTCGGCGATGCGGAAAACACGGATGGAATCGCGGAATCTAGTCTAAATGGAATTTACAGTTTAACGCGGAACGTAACGGAATTTGTCAAAGTTTGATGCATTAATCAAAGGTAGTTCATTACACTTAAATCAAATCGTGATATGGACTAATATTAAGCCGAAAACCGACTGTTTAAATATGAATTATGCGTGGCTCTGTGTTAATGAATGGTACAGGCGTATGGATTTGTTTACTCCTTGTACTGAAGCGCACGTGACACTTGCGGTAATATTAAAGGGCTCCAGACTGTGACCATTTTTTCTGCAAGTGTTACTAATTTTCGTGAGCGGTCACACTGGCGTGATCACCGCGTTGTTCAACTCATAAGCTCTGCCATTTCTGTTTCAGTTAAGAAACATAAAACGGCACGCAAAACGAAAGTGAAACTAACACGATACGTTTGAGCTGCTCAGCGCTGACCGTTTATCAGCTTGGACTGCAACGCAAACAAACTTTCACAAACCCCGAACAGCTTTATTCGGGAGCCAATGTTGATTTTGCAACACTGTTACTGCTGCAAGATCCAGTGAGGAGCGTTTGAAAATGCTGCACAATGAATAAGGTTGCTGCAAGATCTAGTGAGAATCTTTCAAATTCTGCCCACAATTCTCTGTTATAAACAGGGCTGATGTACGTCAGAAAACCAGATTAGTAGCCTAATACTAACTATATAAAAAAAATATTACTGTCAAATGTATGTCATATAATAAAAATACTCTAGTTCACTGTATATATCACTGTATGTTTGTTTTATTAAGGGATAAGTCTGAAGCACACCATATAATAATTTATTAGTATCAACAGCTGTATATACAATTACACACCCAGGTATCGGATTAGTACTCGGTATCGGCCGATACCCCGAGCCCAGGTATCGGAATCGGTATCGGGAAGGAAAAAAGGGTATCGGACCATCTCTAGTAAAAACTATTCTTGTTTACAGAATATTGCAGTATTTTCAGTACATGAGTTTGTATTACACAATTGTGAGAAAAAAAGTCAGAATTGTCATAAAAACTCGCAATTACCTTATTAAAAAAAATAAACTCGTAATTCTGACTTTATTTCTCAGAATTTAGTTTATATCTTGCAATCATGACTTTTCTTACTTGATCTTACAATTGTGATTTTTTATTTATTTTTTCTCTCACGCAATTTAATTAAGTCAGAATTGTGAGATGGAAACGTGCAATTCTGAGGACATATCAGTATTTCCCCCCCTCAGAATTGGACTTTTATATTTTATATTTCACAATTCTGACTTTATAACTCGCAATTGTCAGTTTATATCACACACTTCTGAGGAAAAAATGGTCAGAATGTCTGAGTTTGTGTTACACAACTGTGAGAAAAAAGTCTGAATTGTGAGATAAAAACTTGCAATTACCTTATTTTATTTATTTATCTTTTATTCAGTGAGATATAAACTCAGAGTTCTGACCTTTTTTCTCAGTATTGCATAATGTGACCTTGCAGTCGCGAGAAGAAAAACCCACAATTCTGAGAAATAGTCTCAATTCCTACTTTCTTTCTCTGAATTGCGAGTATATACCTTGTAGTTGTGACTTTTATTTTATCAGATTTTTTTCAGAATTGTTGAGATATAAACTTGCAATTCTGAGAACATATCAGTATTTTCCCCCCTCAGAATTGGACTTCACAGCTCACAAATGTGAGTTTATATTTCACAATTTTGAGTAAAAAGTTAGAATTGGAATTGTGAGTTTTTGTCTCACAATTCTGACTTTATAACTCACATTTTTTTTTTAGTTTATATCACGCACTTCCAGAAAAAAAAGTCTGAATTGTGAGTTTATACCTCACAATTCTGAGAAAAAATGTCTGAGTTTGTATTTGTGACTTTTATTTTATCAGATTTTTTTTTCTCACACAATTGCATGTTATTAATTCAGAGCTGTGAGATATAAACTTGCAGTTATGAGAACATATCAGTCTTTTTTTCTCAGAATTGGACTTTTTACAGTTTATAACGCAATTATGGGGGGAAAAAAGTCAGAATTTGTGAGTTTGTATTACACAATTACGAGAATAAAAGTCAGAATTGTGAGGTTTTTTTTTTTTTTTTATTCAGACGCAGAAACTGGCTTCAATACTCATGTCATGCCAAATCTGTATTCAGTTTTGCTATCAAAAGGATAAATTACATTTTAAAAATGTATTAAAAAGAAAAACAGTTATTTTTAAATAATAATAAAATTTCACAATATTGCTGTTTTTAATGTATTTTTAATCAAATAAATTAGAGACTTCTTTCAAACACAAAAAAAGTGTTCTCATTTTAGAAAACAACATAATATCACACATTTTGCTTTTTACTTCACTGCCTAGTGCATCCCTGATTATAATGATATACATTTAACAACGCTTGAACAGAGTTTTTAACACATTTTATCCCATGTGGGTTTTTATACAGTATATTCGTATCATATTGTCACCTCACATAAAGGCACAGAGGTACATAGATTCACACACAAACATTTGCATATGATTCTTCATATGCAAGAAAAAAAAGTCATAATTGCATGTTTGATTTACACAGTTGCAAAAAAAAAAAAAAGTACGAATTGAGAGATTAAAGACTAGCAATTAACTCATTTTATTTTTTATTCAGTTATGGAAATGGGCTTCCATACTCATGTCATGCCAAATCTGTAATGGCTTCTTAAAATTCAGTTTTTGCTGTATTTTTAAACAAATATATTTGAGACTTCTTTCAAACACTTTAAAAATGACACCCCAAATATTCTTCATGTATTTCTAATTCATGAGAGAGTTCTTATTTTGGAAATGTAACATAATTTCACACTTTTTACTTTACTGCTTAGTGCATCCCTGATGATTTTATAAAGACATTTAACAAGGTTTGATTAAAGTTTGTAACACATTTTGTCCCATGTGGGTTTTTATACAGTATATTTATGTCATATTGTCACCACACATACAGGCACAGAGGTACATAGATTCACACACAAACATTTGCATACGATGCAAAAATACTGAGCACACATACAATCTGTAAACACATTCAGACCCTCAGATGTTGTGTTCACAGCAGAATACTGAAGTAACAATAGTCAGTTATGCTGAATTCTAACATTGTAGACTTCTCATTGTACTGTATTTGTATTTCCCCTGGTTTTTAATAATGTATAGTATATTTTACTGTTTTCACTTCAGTATGACAGATAGTGCCTGACCAAAGGAATGCAAGCAGGACATGCATATTTAATATCTGCATCCACTAAACTTAACTAACCTATTTAAGCTCTATCTGTGTGACTGGGACATTCCACTCCTCGCTCTTTAAATAGGTATTTGAGCATGAGGATGGAGCACATCTAGCTTAGAAGAAAAGTCAGTAAATGTCTTATAGTCAAATACTTTAAACACCAAGTTCTATATTATATTTTGAACTCAAATGTATTATTAAAAGCAACACTTATAAAATGTTTGTTTGGCCACCAAGGAAGAAGTTCAGCTTGTCTGGGAAGAGCCTGTGTTTTCTGTTTTCATGAAAGACCTGGCCGATACCTTACTAGTTTTCTTTGCTTGCTTCACTGCAGAACAGAAGATCTCTAGTGTACACTGAGCTACCTCAGCATGTTCAAGTCCACATGTTCCATAACAACAAAAATCAAGAGAAAGTAAAAGAAGAACCAGTCACAATAGAGTAGTCATCCTTGCATGCTGGTGTAGTCACTTGAGACTGGATAAAGCATTTTCATGTTCCCAAGCAGCAGTGGCACAAGCAGCCCTGAAGGAATTCTGGACTTCTTTCATCTTGGCTTTTTTGTTGCATCAGTGGGGAGATTCAGTTAACGTTAGCAGCATCTTTGTAAGACCAGTACCTGAAACAGGATTTCTCGTGCAATGTATTTTTCTCTGTGATGGCTCGCTTTAAAAAGTCACTGGAGCTTTCTTGTTTGGCTCATTAATATTAATGAGGTCATGTGACTGAACACTCTTCAGTATGAACTAAATATTCATCTTCTGAGTCTTCCTAAATTTGCTCGTATGTACCCGATGTCCGTGATTTTTGCAAAAACAATAGTTTAGATGCGTTTTAAGTATCCTCAGGTAAAACATATCTCGAATCTGTTTTCTCAGTGATCATTGGTGGTCAACATCTTGAATTAGACCTTATGTTGTCCTTTGGCTTAACATAACTTTAATTTTAGGAATAGTGATTTATCATCTGCCAAATCTTTAAAGGGGTCATCGGATGCAAAACTCACTTTTACATGTTGTTTGAATATTAATGTGTGTGTTTGTGTCAACAACCCTACAATGATAAAAATCCACCCAGTGGTATTTTTTTAATCTTTAAAAGTAATATCCCCTTTTTATAATCATGTCATTCTCAGCTTCTTGTCGGTGTGATGTCACACCGACAGAAGCCGCTCCCACAATAGTTGATTGACATGAGCGCCTTACCTTAGACCCGCCCTCACCAAGTTGAAACAGTCCGACTCCAATCGCCATTGTGTGACTCAGGTGCAGGGGAAGACAAGAATGTTTCCGATTAAGGTGTTCTGTTGTTGGATTTAATAATGAACATAGCAGTCGTCGTTTACTCCCCACATCTGAGCCGCTGAAGACGCAGAGGATTAACATTACTTTCGATTTTTAAAGGAAATCCCCGATCTACATATGCGTCTATGTTTGTGCGAATCATTCGTGATGCAGCTTCACCCACAGCAGAAGTGAGTATAAGGGGTTTTTATGCATCTTTGCAAATGACTTTTCTTAATAATTTGCTTGTTGGCAAGTTACGACGATAAATGCGACTAAAGTAAACATTATGGCTCATCATCCCACGGCAGAGAGGGGCGGAGTGAGCAGAGCTCATTTTCATTTAAAGGAATATGCAATAAAATAAGTTGATATTTTGCAGAGCTGATTTTTAAAAATGTAAAAGGGTGTTTTTTACACTACTATTGAGAATTTTTTAACCAGAGTATATTATAGACTTTGCATTAAGACCCTAAAGAATCATAAGAACTTGTGAAAAATGGGCATTCGATGACCCCTGTAACTCAAAAGTAAAAATCATCGGTCTAATAAGAAGCTTGAAACTATGAAAGCATTTGTCCGCCGCTGGACTTTTTATCTTACAATTCTGATTATTTTTTCTTACGATTGCATGATACAAACTCGCAATTCTCTTTTTAATGTCAGAATTGCGAGTTATAAAGTCAGAATTGCAAGATATAAACTCACAATTCTGACATTTTTTCTCAGAACTGCGAGGTTATATCTTGCAATTGTGACTTTTTTTCTCAAAATTGTGAGATATAAACGCGCAATTCTGAGAATGTATCAGTCTTTTTCCTCCTTGAAACTGGACTTTGTTTCTCGCAATTGTGAGTTTATATCACGCAATTCTGAGAAAAAAAGAGAATTGTGACTTCATATCTTGCAATTCTGACTTTATAACTCACAATTGCTTTACAACTTTATTTCTCATAATTGTAAGTTTATATCACAGTTCTAAAAAAGTAAGTCAGAATTGTGACTTGAAACTAACAATTCTGATGATTTTCTCTTTTTGAAGTCAGAATTGCAAGATAAAAACTATTAATTCTGACTTTTTCTCAGAATTGTGAGTTTATATCACAATTGTGACTCTTTTTTCAGAATTGCAAGTTTATATCTTGC